>NW_027397067.1:24745438-24768689 GCF_003265705.2 Callorhinus ursinus | reverse complement strand
TATATATATATATATATATATATATATATATATATATATCCATTCATCAATCACTGGACACTTAGGCTGCTTCCATGTCTTGGCTATTGTTAATAATGCTGCCATAGACAGAGGAATGCATGTATCCTTTTGAATTAGTGTTTTTGTATGCTTTGAGTAAATACCTAGTGGTACAATTGCTGGATCAAAGGGTAGTCCTATCTTTAACTTTTTGAAGAACTTCCACACTGTTTTCCATAGTGGCTACAACAGTTTGCATTCCCACCAACAGTGCAAGAGGGTTCCTTTTCCTCCACATACTTGCCAACACCTATTGTTTCTTCTGTCGATTTTAGCCATTCTGACAGTTGTAATGTGATATCTCACAGTTTTGATTTGT
Source organism: Callorhinus ursinus (assembly GCF_003265705.2). NCBI lineage: Eukaryota > Metazoa > Chordata > Mammalia > Carnivora > Otariidae > Callorhinus > Callorhinus ursinus. The sequence continues at coordinate 24,768,310 of NW_027397067.1, read as the reverse complement.
ATTTCCCTGATGATGAGTGATGTTCAGCATCTTTTCATGTGTCTGTTGGCCATCTGTATGTCTTCTGTAGAGAAATGTCTGTTCATGCCTGCTGCCCATTTTTAACTGGATTATTTGTTTTTTGAGTGTTGATTTTTATAAATTCTCAATATATTTTGGATACTGATCCTTTATCAGATATGTCACTTGCAAATATCTTCTCCCATTCCACAGGATGCCTTTTAGTTTTGTTGACTGCTTCATTCACTGTGCAGAAGCTTTTTATTTTGATGGAGACCCAAAACTTTATTTTTGCTTTTGTTTCCTTTGCCTCAGAAGACCTATCTAGAAAAAAAGTTGCTATGGCCAATGTAAGACAAATTACTGCCTGTGCTCTTGTAGGATTTTGATGGTTTCCTGTCTCACATTTAGGTCTTTATCCATTTTGAGATTATTTTTGTGTATGGCATAAGAAGCGGTCCCGTTTCATTGTTCCACATGTTTCTGTCCAGTTTTTCCAACACTATCTGTTCAGGAGACTGTCTTTTTCCCATTGGATATTCTTTCCTGCTTTGTCAAAGATCAATTGACCATATAATTGTGCGTTTATTTCTGTTTTCTATTCTGTTTCATTGATCTATGTGTCTTTTTTGTGCTAGTACCCTACTGTCTTGACCAGTACAGCTTTGTCATGTAACTCGAAGTCTGGAATTGTGATGCCCCCAGCTTTGCTTTTCTTTTTCAAGATTGCTTTGGCTATTTGGAGTCTTTTGTGGTTTCACACAAATTTTAGAATGTTTGTTCTAGCTCTGTGAAAAATGCTGTTGGTATTTTGATAAAGGTTGCATTGTGTACATTGCTTTGGATAGTATAGATAAATTGACCAATATTCTTCCAATTCATGAGCATGGAATGTCATTCCATTTCCTGTGTCATCTTCAATTTTCTTCATCAGTGTTTTATAGTTTTCAGAGTGTAGATCTTTCACCTCTTTTGTTAGTTTTATTCCAAGTATTTTATTGTTTTTGGTGCAGTTGTAAATGGGATTGTTTTGTAATTTTGTAATTGTAATTTCTCTTTCTGCTGAAATTTCTGCTGTTTCACTTATTGGTCTACAGACATGCAACAGATTTCTGTATATTGATTTTGTATCCTGCAACTCTACCAAATTTGTTTATCAGTTCTAGCAATTTTCTGGTGGAGTCTTTGGATTTTCTATATATAGTATCATGCAAATGATATGTGCAATAGTGGAAGTTCTACTTCTTCGTTACCAATTTGGATGTTTTTATTTCTTTTTGTTGACTGCTTTGGCAAGGACTTCCAGTTCTGTGTTGACTAAAAGTAGTGAGAGTTGACGTTCTTGTCTTGTTTCTGACCTTAGGGGAAAAGCTCTTAGTTATTCCCTATTGAGGATGATGTTAGCTGTGGGTTTTTTTGTATATGGCCTTTATTATATTGAAGTAATATGTTGATGCTGCTCTGTTGAGGGTTTTTATAATGAATGGATGTTGTACTTTATCAAATGCTTTTTCTGTGTCTATTGAAAAGATCTTGTGGTTCTTATCCTTTCTCTTGTTAATGTGATGTATCACATTGATTTATGAATATTAAACTACTTGCGAGGCAGCAATAAATCCCACTTGACTGTGGTGAGTGATTTTTTTAATGTATTATTGGATTCGGTTTGCTAGTATTTGGTTGAGCATTTTTGCCTGTAGGTTCATCAGGGATATTGACGTGTCATCTTTTTTTAGTGTTGTTTTTATCTGGTTTCAGTATCAGGGTAATGCTGGTCTCATAGAGTGAATTTGGAAGTTTTTCTTCCTCTTTCATTTTTCAGAATAGTTTAAGAAGAATAGATATTAACTCTTTAAATGTTTAGTAGAATTTGCCTGTGAAGCCTTCTGGTCCTGGACTTTTAGGAATTTATCTATTTCTTCTGAGTTGTCCAATTTGTTGGGATTTAATTTTCCATAATATTCTCATAATTGTTTGTATTTCTGTGCTGTTGGTTGTTATTTCTCTTCTCTCATTTGTAATTTTATTTGGGTCCTTTCTCCTTCTTTCTCAATAAATTTGGCTAGAGGTTTTATCAATTTCTTTTATTTTTTATTTTTCAGAGAAACCACTCCTGGTTTCATTGATCTGTTCTGTTGTTGTTGTTTTAAGTTTCTATAGCATTTATTTCTGCTCTAATCTCTATTTCCTTCCTTCTGCTGGTTTTAGATTTTGTTTTTTGCTCTTTTTTCTAGCTCCTTTTGGTGTAAGTTTAGGTTGAGATTTTTCTTTTTGAGGTAGGCCTGCATTGCTATAAACTCCCCTTTTAGTACTGCTTTTACTGCATCCCAAAGGTTTTGAACCATTGTGTTTTCATTTTCATGTTTCCATGCACATTTTTATTTCTTCTTTTATTTCCTGGTTGACCTATTCATTGTTTTGAAGCATGTTATTTAACCTCCATTTGTGGTTTTTCCAGATTTTTCTCTCGTGGTTGACTTCTATTTTCATAGCATTGTGGTCAGAAAAGATGCATGATAGGACTTCAATATTCTTGAATTTTTTAACTTTGTAATCTATTCTGGAGAATGTTCCATGTGCACATGAGAAGAACGTGTATTCTTCTGTTTTAAGATGGAATGTTCTGAATATATCTGTTAAATCCATCTTGTCCAGTGTGTCATTCAAAGCCATTGTTCCCTTGTTGATTTTCTATTTAGGTGATCTGTCCACTGATGTAAGAGAGGTGTTAAAGTCACGTACTATTATTGATTGGTTCCTTTATGTTTGTAATTAACTCTCTTATGTATTTGTGTATTCCCATGTTGGGTGCATAAATATTTACAGTTGTCTTCTTGTTGTATTGTCCCCTTTATTATTATGTAATGTCCTTTTTGATTCTTGTTACAGTCTTTGTTTTAAAGTCTATTTTGTCTGATATAAATATTGTTGCTCCAGCTTTCTTTTTACAACCATTTGCATGATAAATTTTTTCTATACCCTCAATTTCAATGTGCAGGTGTCTAAAATGAGTCTAAATGAGTCTCATAGGCAGCATATAGATGGGTCTTTTTTTTTAATCCATTTTGTCACCATATACCTTTTGATTAGAACATTTAGTCCATTTACATTCAATTGATAGACATGTTTATTGCCATTTTATTACTTATTTTGTGGTTGTTTCTGTAGATTTTCTGATTTTTCTTGTCTTTCTTTCATGGTTTACTGGTTTTCTTTAGTGATATATTTGGATTTCTTTCTCTTTATTCTTTGCATTTTTGTTAGTGATTTTTGATTTTTGGTTACGGTTACCATTAGGTCTGTGTATAACATCTTTGCATATAGCAGGCTATATTAAGTTGATGGTCATTTAAATTTGAACCCATTCTTTACTCCTCCTCACATTTTAGATAGATGGTATCATAATTTACATTTGTATTTTGTGAGTTCCTTAACTGATTTTTTTTACAGAAATATTCATTTTTATTGTTTGTGTGTTTCCTACCTTCATACTGCCATTTTTGGTATTTCCTTTCCACTCAATGAGTCCCCTTTAATATTTTTTACAGGACTGGTTTAGTGGTCATGAACTCCTTTAGTTTTTGTTTGGGAAACTCTTTATCATCGCCTTCTATTCTGAATAATAGCCTTGCTGGATAGAGTATTGGCTGCAAGTTTTTCCCAGTCATCATTTTTAATATATCATGCCACTCTCTTCTGGCTTGCAAAGTTTCTGCTGAAAATTCGCTGATAGCCTCATAGGGTTCCCTTTATAGGTAACTGTCGTCTTTGTCTTGCTGCTTTTAATATTTTTAATATTAAAATTTTTAATATTTAATTTTAATACTTTTTATTTATTACTATATTTTGCCATTTTAATTACAATATATCCTGGTGTGGATTTGCTTTTGTTGATTTTTGTGCCTCCTGGATCTGGATATCTGTTTCCTTCCCCAGATTAGGGAAGTTTTCAGTTATTATTTCTTCAAATAAACTCTCTGCTCCTTTTTCTCTCTCTTCTTTTTCTGGGATCCCTATAATGTGAATGCTACTATATTTGATGGAATCAAGGAGTGCCCTAAATCTATTTTCATTTTGCATAATTCTTTTTTTCTCTTTTGTGTTCAGCTTGATTACTCTCCATCACTCTGTCTTCTAGGTCATTAATTCATTCCTCTGCTTCTTCCACCCTGCTGTTCTTTCCATCAAGCATCTTTCTCATTTTGTTTATTGAGCACTTTATTTCTGCTTTGTTATTCCTTATCTCTGTGTTAATGGTCTCACTGATGTCCTCCACTTTTTTTTTCAAGCCCAGTAAGTATCTTTATGATTATTGCTTTAAATTCTCCATCAGGCATTTTACTTATTTCTGTTTCACTTAGACCTCCATCCATGGCATTGTCCAGTTCTTTCATTTGAGAAAAATTCTTGTCTTCCCATTTTGTCTAAGTCTCTGTGCCTGTTTCTGTGTGTGAGGAAAGTCAACTACATCTTCTGTTCTTGAGGGTAATGGCTTTATGAAAAAGAGGTTCCATAGTGCCCTGCAGTGTCCCCTGTTCCCCAGGACCTGGTGCTTCCAGGAGTGTCTGAAGTGTGTGCTGCATATGCTCTGCTGTTGTGTCTTGGCTGCTTTATCCTGTAGGCCAGTCATCTGCAGAGGCTCTCTTTGGCTGTTGTGGGTAGTCTTTGGTCCCTGCCCTGAATGTGGCATATTTTAGCTAAGTGTGCCCTCGTCTGCTTGTGAATGAGACCTGTTGCTGCTGCCACCAGAACTGAGGCCTTGCAAAACTCCTGGGTGGAACACAGTGTTGGCACGGGTTTGGACTGGTCTTTTTGGGGAGGGGGCACATTATGCTGGGACTGAGGCAAGTGTGAAGTGTGGAGGGGCAGGAGTTGGTGTACACCAGTTAGGTAGCAACTGTCAGCACTGGGCTGGTTCCCCCGGGTGGCCGTGTGCTTATGTTGAGGAGTAGGGGAGGGAAATGGCACCTCCAGTTCCTTTGTTCCCAGTGGGGTATCTCTGTGAATTTTGACTCCCTGGGAGATGCTCCAGATGAGCAACTAACTTCCTCACTGTGTGCCTTAGGCAGTTTAGATTGCTGTTCCACACTGTATTTGCATGGGCTGTTTGCCCTGCCTTTCTCCAAGAGCAGCCCTAATGTCCTCTGACCTTTCTCTGAACCAAGTATGCTGACCTTTAAAACTCCATCCTTAAAGCCCCACTGATTGCAGGAACTCACAAAATTTGGGCTCTTTCCAAGCCAATTGCTATGGGGATTTGCTTTCCCCAGGCACTCCCCTGTGTGCTGGTCTATCTCTTGCTCTTTTGCGTGATAGCTGCTTCATCCCCACTGCAGCGGCCACAGTCCATTTCTCTCCCAAGCCACATCTCCACACTTCCTACCTTCTTCAATGTGTTCTCTACATTTAGCTGTGGAATTTTTCTTCCAGTTTTCAGATCAATTTCTGGGGTATTTAGGATGATTTGATAGTTACATATTTGTATTCTTGGGACACAGTGAGGACCCAAGGTCTTCCCCCTCAACTCCCTACTTTTGTCTTTTAACCTTCATATTAGTTTTACAAGTGACTGATCTACTACTTTACTGTATATTTGCTTTCAGCAGTGAAATATTTTCCTTTAATTATTTTTTTTATGGTCTCTTCTTTATCACTTAAAGAAGTCCCTTGAACATTTTTTTGTAAGGCCAGTTTAGTGATGATGAACTCCTTTAATTTTTGTTGTCTGGGAAACTTTTTATCTCTCCTTCAATTCTAAATGATAACCTTGTTATGTAAACTAGTCTTGGTTGTAGGCTTTTCTTTTAGTACTTTGGACAATATCATGGATTCTCTTTTTATCTTTGAAATTTTTAGTTTTAATTATTATGTCTTATGGTAAACCTACTTGAGTTCATCTTGTTTGGGGCTCTCTCTACTTTCTGGATCTGGCTATTTCCTTCTCCAGGTTAGGGGGCTTCAACTGTTCTTTAGTAAGTTTTGTGCCCCTTTATCTGTCTCTCTTATCCTTCTGGGACCCCTATAATGCAAATAATAGTATGCTTGATGTTGTCCTAGTGATCGCAACCTTTTTTTTTTTTTTTGCCTGCTCAACTTAGTTGCTTTCTACTACCTTGTCTTCCAGAACACCAACTGGTTCTTCCTCATCCTATAATCTGCTCCTGATTCCTCTACTGTATTTTTCATTTCAGTTATTATATTTCAGCTCTGGTTTTCTTTTCTCTTTTTGTTAAAATTCTCATTGTGTTCATGCATTCTTCTCTCAAATCCAATGAGCATTTTTATGATAATTACTTTGAATGGTTTATCATATAGATTGCTTATCTCCATTTTATTTATCTTTTTCTGAGCTTTAGTCTTCTACTTTCATTGAGATCACATTCTTCTGTCCTCTCATTTTGTCTGACTCTGTTTGTTATACATATGTTAGGTAGGTAAGCTACATCTTCTGGTCTTGAAGGCAGTGGCTGTATAGAAGGGGTCCTGTGGGGCCCAGTAGTGCAATATTCCTGGTTACCAAACCAGACGGTCTAAGAGTGTCCCCTATGTAGGCTGCATGCACCATCTTGTTATAGCTAGACCATGGCTGCTGTGGGCATGCTGTTGGGTAGGGCTGGCTCTCAACCCACTATCAGCAGTAATTGGCTAAGACCACTGTTGGTACACTGATGGGCAAGGCTGGCCCCTGGTGTAGCTGGCTGAGTGTCCCAGCTGCATATATTGCAGGCATGCCAGTTAGTGAGGCTAACTTCCCTCCTACCTGAAGTCATTCTGGGGGCCGGGGGACAGGGGTTGCTGGTGCTGGTTGGGACTGTCTATCAGATGTAGTGGGGCAGAAGCCACTTTGGAGTGGTGTCTGGTGGAGTGGGCACATTGAGTGTGGTGGGTCTACAGGGGAATGCCAGGGCAAGGCAAACAGTGCTCATAAAGTAGAAAAGAGGGTCAAAACCAGCTCCCACAAGCATCTGGGCAGTTAGGCTGAAGGAGAGCAAGATAAATGGCACCCACTGGCACTTCCATCCCTGGAGGAACTCCTAGAGATCCCTGTTCCTCCATCACATGTCTTAAAAGTATTCAATAATTCTCTTTCATGTATAACCCAGATGCTTTTCAAATTGTTGCTTCTATGTTGGGGGTGTCAGGAAAAGTGATATAGAGTGCCAGCCCTTTAGGAGCAGAGACTGTTTTCTACATCCCTCTGGATCTCTTGGAGATAATCTCAAAAACAGATATTAGGGGACTCATCTTCCTGGTGCTAGTCTCCAGGGCCAAATGTACCCAGTGTGGGGTTTGAACCATTCATTCTTCCATACTTATGATATCCCTCTCGGTGTAGGTCACCACATGGGAGATTTTGTTCCTGAACACATCTCTGTCCCTACTACCCTTCTCAATGTGGCCTTCTCTTTATGTCTTTAGCTGTGGAAGATCTGTTCTGTCAGTCTCCTTGTCATTTTCAGAGTGAGTTGTATTACATGTAGTTGTTGCCTTAAAGTGTTTCTGGGAGGAGGTAAGCTCAGGATCTTCCTACTCTGCCATCTTTCCCCATTGCACGTTGTTTCAGAGTCACATTTTAAAAATATAAATTGGTAATTCTTAAAACTTCAAACAGCTTCCCAAGGCACTTGAAAAAAATAAACTTTAAAATGATCTGCAGGCCCTATAGTAATCTGACCCCTACCTACCACTTCCACTTAATTTCATCCTCTTCTCTCTCATTCATCTCTTTTGAGAGGTCTTCATTGATGACCCTATCACAACTACACATGCCACCAACCCACATAGATACTGTCTCACTACAGTGTTCTTTTCTGCAGAATGCTTATCTCTATCTGAAATTGAATTCACTTGTTTATTATTTGGCTTTATATGCAGAATATAAACCAGATTCTCCATGAAGGCAGAGATTTTGTCTGTCTTCCTTTTCTTGAGCTATACGTAAACATGGTGTGAACTCCATGCACGCGTGTGTTAAATGTGAAAAATGAAATGAAGATATCCTGGTTGTAAGACTTTAGAGGTGGTATAGACTGCTAGAACCATAAATTCATGGAGCAAATCATGTGTATAAGATACTAAAAGACAAGCATCTGAAATATAACCTGTGTGTATTTGTTTGCTTTCCTTCTGATTATACCGGCTTTTACTCTAAAAGTGACTGGCCCTCCTTCGTTAGGTCTCCTCTTAGGACCTAAGCATTAGTGCACCAAAAACATTAACCAGTAGAGGGCAAGCTAGGACAGGCTGCAGTTCTGAAAATAAAATTCTTATTTGTGGTCAGCAAAAGAGAAAGCTATGTGTGAGACAACAATCAGCTCTGCATAGGCTTGGCTTAAATTCATAGTAAATGGAATTGCTAAAATCTATAATTTTATAAGCCTATATATTATATAGTTAATTTTCTTTTAAATGATTTAAACTGTATATCTATAATTTTTTCTCCCAAGGTGTTTTCTTAATGAGTGAATGGATAAATTATCTTTGCACATCAATTTGGCAAAGTCACATAAGTGTCTTATACTAATTAAGTAGATATTTTCCAGTTGTCTACATTATTGTAGGTGAAGGGAGTCGCCAATATTTAAACCTCATGTGTATATTCTTTAGACTGTATGAAGTACTGTGTAACAGATTTATTTTCCCAAGAAAATTCCATTTAAAACCAATATCAAAATGTCATTATATTCCTTAAGCTCACATAGGCACTGGCTGGGGAAGTTAAGTAACTTAAGGTATTGCATTTTTACTTAAAATTTCCAATTTACTTTGCCCAAATCCATAGAAAATTGGTATTCTGCCTATTTTATAGATGATTAAACTGAGACTTGCGGAAGTTCAGCAACTTGTTCATGCTAATTCTAGTCCTTAGGGAAGATGAGATTCAAATTCAATCTACCTATTCTTCCCACTACAGAATAGAATAATACTAAAATTCACTAGAGTTCAGGCACACAGAACTGGTTAATTGCAGTAACATGAAAATTGGAATTACAGGGAAAGGACATAGTTTATGGCTGAACTAAACCAGAGACTGCAAATAAATGGCACAAATATTCTCCCTTTTCCATGCTTTTTTTCATACATGGCTAATCATTCACAACATTTTTCCCTCACCAAATCAAGATACAGCCTCAAAATCTTCCATAATGAATAGCATACAGAATAACTCATTACCATTCACTTGAAAATGACAGAGGTAACCAAAATATTTGCTATCTCTCTTCTAATAGTAGTATATTAAATAAAATTGAACTACAGCTGATTAAAGATAACCTATTTTCTGAAACAAAATTTGGACATATGTTAAAAGCAGAATGTAGCTCATTGCCATTTTACAACTGTTTCCTACCAACACCTTCAAATGCTTTACCTCATTTAACTTGCAAAAAAAGCCCTGGATTCATAATTAAACCATTGGATACATATAAAGTTAAAGTAATTGCATTTTCCTTTTAAATGTATATTGCCACTTATTTCCAATCTAAATAACTAAATTATCTAGCATTCCTGAGGATTTAAGTATTCAATATAAATGTATTCTCCAAAAATCTAAGGTCTATAAGTAAGGGCCAATATATAATTTTTTGAAAATCACCATTATAAAATGTATTATGCTTTCCCAACTTATTTAACAGAATGTACTGAACATACTTTGTGTCCTTTGACATGAATCAAAGTCAGTATTATAAATTTCGTAGTTTATATATGCTATGAACGTTATTTAATCTTCTTTGCCATTTATCCATTAGCAACCAGGTCTTTTGTTTCTGTCTCCTCTAGATGACTGTCTCTAACTGGCTTATAAAGAAATGTATTATATAACACTCTGTATTACTGATTCAAAAAGTTAATTTATAGTTGCTGTATTCAAAGGAAAAGAAAGACATGTATTTGGAGGTCCTTAATGATTTGATTTACTCTCCAAGGAAGCCCAGTAATGGAAAGAAATTTTGAGAGATCATCAGGTCATGTAGAAGTGGCTCCTCGATCATCAAAGTGACCTTGAACAGGCCATTATGGCCTCTGAACTTCTGTTTTCTCCTATCTAGAGAGTCAGACTGAAAGTACTCCAAAGTCACTTCTAATTCTAACATGTTTCAGTCTATAGGAAATAAAGCTAGAGTACATATTTCCTATTATTTTCCATCCAGAGACTCTTACCAAGACTGTTAAATTTGATGAAAGATGGCCCCATTTACCTAAAACTCTAAAATTCTTTCCTTTCCATCTGTCAAAATGTACCTCAAATAATGTGCTCATCTGGACATAAAAATCTCTGTTTTGCTCAAAGATTCCAATTATGAAACATGCATCCAGGAATGCTATTTTCTTGACTTTCTCTATGCTGCCCCTACACAATCAGATTTGTTTGGAATAGAACAAACGTAGAGAGAATTACAGGCTATAAGACACTTGGATTAAATCTACCTGGGTCTTTGTGAAGTAAAGTGACCAGCAATTGATCCCATTGATTCCATACTCATGTTTTAAATTTTAAAGAAAAAATAATTTAGATTTTACTTGGTGCACAGGAATACATACACATAGATGTAGCATCAACTAACCCAGATTCTTTTGAAAATTTGACCTAAAACTAATTGGAGTTTACTTCCTATTAAAGAAAAGGCCTGCGAAGAATATTTATGATATAGTCAAACATAATTGCAAAGAAATGTTTAACCTGGGACACCTAGGTGGCTCAGTCAATTAAGTGTCTGCCTTCAGCTCAGGTCATGATCCCAGGGTCCTGGGATCAGATCCAGCATCAGGCTGCTCAGCAGGGAGCCTGCTTCTCCCTCTGCCTGCCGCTCCCCCTGCTTGTGTTCTTCCTCTCTCTCTCTTTCTCTAATAAATAAAATCTTTTTTAAAAAATGTTTAACCTAATTAAAATAAAACTCAACTATTTTAGCTTAATAATTTTAGTTGCAACTAGAATTTTAAGATTTTATTTATTTATTTGACAGAGAGAGACACAGTGAGAGAGGGAACACAAGCAGGGGGAGTGGGAGAGGGAGAAGAAGGCTTCCCGCGGAGCAGGGAGCCCGATGCAGGGCTCGATCCTAGGACTCTGGGATCATGACCTGAGCCGAAGGCAGGCGCTTAATGACTGAGCCACCCAGGCACCCTGCAACTAGAATATTAATAAAGAAAAAATTTATTTTTTAAAATGGCCCTTTCCCTGAAATTTCTTGATTATTTATTTAAATGACTGGAGGTTTTTTGTTTTTTTGTTTTTAAGATTTTTAATTTTTTATTTAACAGAGAGAGAGAGTACAAGCAGGGGGAGCAGCAAGCAGAGGGAGAGGGAGAAACAGGCTTCCCATGGAGCAGAGAGCCCAATGCAGGGCCCGATCCCAGGACCCCAGCATCATGACCTGAGTCCAAGGCAGACGCTTAACCATCTGAGCCACCCAGGCACCCCTATTTTTTAAAATGGCCCTTTCCATGAAATTTCTTGATTATTTATTACTTTAAATGACTGGGTATTTTTTGTAATGGATAATCCTAGGTTTATTTTATAATAAACTTAAAATTTTAATTTCCAGCTAGTTCAATTTAATAAAATATAGAAAATTTAGAAATTGTTTATGCAGATTCTATTGAACAGATGATTTAGATCAGATTTTCTGCTGGAAAAAGTAATAGCCAGGTAGTCTTGTCTTTTATTTTTCAAATTTCCAAAGTATAAAAGTGTCTAGTACATAATAGTTTAATATTCATTGAATGAATTCCCTGCAGTCATGTACAAGCTTTTAATAGTTTTAAATTACAAATCCATAGATTTGATATGATTGCATCAGCATACCCTATTTTAGTAAAATAAATTTTTTATTGGAATACACGAAGAGTGAAATAATGGAATAATAGAACTTGCAAATGCATCCATACAGTTATTGTAGAAGTTTTTAGCTCTGTGACTTTAATCAAACAAATCTCTCTATGGCTTTTTTCCTATAACAGATTGATAATAGAAATATTTCCTATCCCATAACATTATTATAAAATTTTTTAAATTAAGAAACCTATTGGGTACTTAGTGAAAGCAAGGAAAAAAGTGTTCTTTACCGTGCAACAAATATTTGCTTGTAAAACTCAAAATTAGTGTATTAGTGATTTGCAATATTAATGAATTTTGATTAGTATTTTTGTATTATATCTTGTTTAGCACTATAGGCAAGCTAATATTAGAGAAGAATTAATAGTGTATATATCATATTAAATATATCCAGTTGATACAAATAAAACTATTGCAAAAAATAATAAATCTGTTTCCATTTGCTATTACTTTTGAAAAAATAAGGTACATAATGCCAATTTGATGACCTCTGATACAAGGAAATTCTGATTAAACCAACCATTTATAGTTTCTTCTTTCTATTTTTCATTTAAAAAAGTTTTCTATGTTTCGTATATGATTTTTTCCTATTATTAAGCAAAAAACATCTTTTCCACTTATTTAAGTTTCATGACAATGTTTGCTGGTCATAGCCCCTGTACCAAGCAGAGTAATTGACACATTCCACGTATACAAGAATGATCTGTCAAATACATGGCAGAGAATAAGGTAATCTTATACATTCATTGGTCATTCATAAAAGTCCCAAATGGTTTTCCATATATGCATATGTATTAAATGTCTTTTAGTTGATCTTGTTGTTAATCGGAAAAACAGATTTAGGCAGGACCCACACATATAACCAACTTTAGCTAATTTGTTAGAAAAAGGTAATTCGTTCCAGTGGAAACATTTTAATGGTCTTTCCATTCAACATTGTCTGTTCATTTCTGAATACACCCTATGTATCCACATGGAACCTAAGCTTTTCCTGAGGAATTCTTCCAGCTATGTTTTCTTCACTTGCTTGGGTTGCCTAAATTTGTCCAGCCATTTTGAGTGCAATCTGATTTTGGATTGTTTCCTTGGCCTTAATCCACCAATATTTTTTTAATTGTTCAAATTTTTATTTTGATGCAGTATGAGAAATGAACTTTTAAATCAACTAAATTTTATGGATAATGAAACAGCAAATAAATTCACCAATATTTAGAAACATTGTTCCCAGGATTTGCACTTTGGTTTCCAGTAGTAAAACCCAGGTAGAACTGTCCCTACTAAACACCATAACCCAGGAAACAAGTACCTCCCGCTCATTTCTACTCTGTGGTTAAAAGCATTAGGACACTTCTCTTAATGTCCCTGGGCTTCAATTTCCTCATCTGAAAGTAGTAATAATAAATAATTATCTCACCTATCTCAAATTAGTGTGGGAACAACAAGATGAGACATAAGGAAATATTTTGGTAAATTATCAATTATCATAAAATATAAAATATTATTGACCATTTTTTAATCCTGCATGGTTCAGATTGTGTAAAGGAACAAAATGAGACAGAAAGGTTGGAGAGAACTGCTTACTACATACCTACTAAAATTCCTATGCAAGGCATCTTATTTAATATTCATAACAACATTATGAATTAGTCATTTTCTTTATTTAATTAACTGTGAAGGTTTGAGCTTCCAAAAGGTCAAGCATCTCCTGTAAGACCGCATAGATAATTATCAGTGTCACACTGAAAATTGGAAGATTTATGTGTATCTCTTTGGCAAATGTAAGAAAAAGGAACTACAAAAACCATCAGTCAAGATTTGAGGGAATAGAATTCCAAGAGGTAGACAGGGCTATGCCAAGCAGGGAGATTAAAAAAAAAACAGGGTGATTCTTCAGGGTCTGCAGAAAAGAAATGAAGAGGTCAGGAGGACTAGCTCAGTATCAGAAGGGGACTGCACCCAGACCTGGGTACATTCTAGTCGTCTAATTAACTTTCAGTTATGCCTATCTTTAAACACCTCAATCTTTAATATTAGAATTTTTGCTTCTGTACTATGGAAAATTGTGCAACCTTCCTCTGGGTTTGGTCATTCTAGGAAATCACTGTAGGTATTCAAGCAAAAACGCCTAAGTTTTTTCCCAATTTTTACTGTAAGTGGTCTGGATAATTGCACTAATTAATTCTACTATACACAGGCAACTGCTAGTGTATGGGAACACTTTGTATATATCAAAAAAGCATAGCGTGCATAATCCTGAAGGGAGATTGGAATTTTGGAAAGCAACTCTCTTCCCATGGTAATACTGGGGATTTCAACATGAAGTGACACAGAAACATTGTAAAGAGTGGTTATATACGGTAAGTGATTTTCCCAATGTGAAAGCTGGATACAAAATGCACTTTGCGGAGAGAAAATTTTTGACAGAAAGTTGACTTTAATCAGAACTCATAAAATTAGTGAATGAAGAGCTTACCTTTCTTTAGGGAGAATTTGGCAAAAGTAAAATGTATTTTCAACTCAGCCTTAACAAGTAAAAGAAAAGTTTTATTATTTCCAAAAGAAAAGATGTATGATTTCCAAACAAAACTCTGAGTCTTAACACAAAACACCTTTATTGTTTTTTATCCAGCTAGTAAATTTCACAGTAGACAGATTTAGACCATTAGTATGAGTATGAGTCAATAACATGTCATCTGAAAACTCTCCAAAGGCCAGGGAAGCAACAGAGACTTTAAGGAAACCAGGAATCCATAGACACATTTCAAATCCTGTGAGGTACCATAGAATCAGCAAAAGCAGTGGATTGATTAAATAATTATGTAGTCCACAGCTATATAGTTCAGGGCTAGGTTCTTTTCTAACCTTTCTTTTTATAAAGCAAATCAAAATGGAAAATAGATTCCCAATGAATGGATGGATTTATAGACTATGCCTGTTCGACTTGTGGTTACTTTTGGCATAGCCTGAGCTTTCCTATAAGGTATACTCCTAAGTTAATCTCAAACTTTACCCAAAACCAAGAAAAGGAAAAGAATACTGACTAGAGTTATGCATTCAAATAAAATCTTTTCTTAATTCTTATACATATAGCTATGTATATGTATGTTGGCATCCTGGGGGAAGTTGCCCCATTCCCCACATAGTATGCCTCTAAGCTGGTGTTCCAGCTCTGTTTTGAGCAAACCATTCCAAACCTCTAAAATGCTGACAACTTTTGGGTGGTGTGATATGTGATATAATGAGTCAATCTCATGGTCATGAGTCTACTTTCACACCTGCTTTTTTATAAAGTGGGCTCTCTGGTCCAGTGCAAAGTTATGTGGGAGCTCATGCTGGTGGATCAAGCACTCTAAGTCTTTAGTTAATGGTGCAGGAAATATAAATCCACACCTGAATGTGTGTTTATTCCTGTGAGAACAAATCGCTAACCTTTCCAAGATGAAAGGTTCCATTGTGGCCAATTTGTCATCAGTGGTCAGTTGGTCTCCACAGGAATGCCGCCATGCTGGGAGTTGAGGACGGTCTATTTCTGGCAAGTTGGACATATGGCAATGGCAGCAGCTAGATCAGCCTTGGGAACTGGTGATACATGGTGGTCCACCAATGTGTAGCCTCCATGTCTGCCATCTCAGCCACTTCTCCCATGAGCCCTCCGTACCAGCACTGGAGTGGCCTGTGACAGAGGCTGGCAAACCTCAATCAGCCTGTGATTTTGTCTACTTGGTCGTTTACTGCTTTTTCCAAGAAGGATGTTCTCTGGTGGGTATAACATAAACTAAGATCTGTACACTTTGTGCCCACTCCCACGTGTTAATCTACATGCCTTTACCCCAGATCTCCTTGGCCCTAATCTTCCCTTTTTCCCCCCTTTCAGATCCCTAATTAGAGACCTATACATCTTCAAATCTCCAACCATTTCTTTTTATCCACAAAGTGGTTCACCAGGAGGATTTTTCCTTACCACTGTCTTTCAAGACCATCCCTAGGGCTTTAGTGAAGCCGCCTTCCATTTTCAGCTTGTACCCACATACCAAACCAGCCCATCTGTAAAACTGAGCTCAGGCATTTTACTCCCGTGTCAGCTGGTCATACAGGACTCCCCATACAGTCATAGACACAAGCTGAAGAAAGTGTGCAGGTATAACCATGAAGGATGAAGTCTGAGCTAACTGCTCACACAGTTTGCTTATCACCCAACAGAGTTAGTGTTTCCTTCTTCATAGTAGAAGGAGAAAAATGTACTAATTTGTCTTTCATTTCAGAGGGGATAATCTGGCAAAACCCCTCACCTGAGATCTTTAAATGTTTTTTCAAATATGGATGGTCCCCAGAAGTTTGCAATGTTTATCTCCACTTTCTGTATCCCAGGTGTCTCATCAAGGTTTCCAGTGTGACTGCTTTTTGCTCATCTCACTAATAAACATAAAGTCCTCAGTGTAATGAATGGATCTTCAGGATGCCAAGATGCTCCAAATATGTTGGGACTATATTATGACAGAGAGCCGAAGATAGCACTGAGGCAAAAGTGTAAATATATATTGTTGTTCATTCTATGTAAATACAAACTATTTTGACTGTAATTTAGCAAATAATATAACTTGTGTTTACCCAAATCAAAACTACATACTTTTATCTGATGTCATATTAATCAGCTCTCGCAAGGACATCAGGTATATCTGATATGAAGACTTAGATCAGGGATATAACTTAGTTGATCTTGCTGTAGTCTGCAGTCAAACTGTAGGATCCATTTATTTTCTTCAGGGGCCAAACAGGTGAATTAAATAAATGTAATGGGACTGCTACCCCTGCATCCTTTAGATGAGGAGGCAAAAAACTTTTTCTGTGAAGACTCAGATTGTAAATATTTTAGACTGCAGACCACATATAGTCTTTGTGGCATGTTTTAATTTTTTTAACAATCCTTTAAAAATGTGAAAACCATTATTAGCTTGCAGGCTGTACAAAAACTTGTCATGCATCAGATTTTGTCTGGGGTCTGTAGTTTTCCAATTCCTTCTTCAGATCCTTAAGATACTATTAATTTCTCTCTACCATCTCTCCACCCTAGGATGTGATAGTTACTGATTTACCACCTTGTCTCTGGTGCTGGTGGAGAGGGGGTTAATTTTAGAGGCTTTCTCTTTGTCTTCCCCACTATGATAGATCTTACCCCTCAGAATAAGATACAATATGGGGGTTGAGCCAACTGCCATGCATGTCAACCCCAATTACACATTTGAGGACTGGGGAAATGATCACAGGGTGGGTCTTCAGACCCAGTGGACTTTGGAACTCTCCATTTATTATCTGATCCTTACAGTTTATTAGCCTTGTATGTTATTTGATTTTTTAAGCTATGATTGTGACTTTGATTTAAAATTTTAAGATTAAGGAAAAATTCAATTGGGTTTTTCAGTCAATATTTGGAAGTTAATGAGCAAAAATGCCATCTTACTTGAATTACATGGAATTACATGGTATAAAACATTTTTTGTAATCAGAGCCATTCTCAAAAAGTGAAAAAGAGAAATCTAGAGTGCCAGAAATGAAGATACAGCTCAATGTCAGAGTTATAAGAAAAAGCTTAAATAACTGGAGCCCAAAAAAGTATAGGACTCAGATGTATATATTAGGCACTGGTGGATGAATTTTTAATGACCCTCTGGACATTGGAGATGGGGCCTCAGGGCTGTATATTTTGGAGCAAAACACCTTTGGTTAAGCTGAGAGCCTCAGAGAAGTGTCCTCTTCATGAAACAAAAATGCAACCAATGTGCCCTATAAACTCTTCCTTGCTAAGCAGGAAGCAATACAGCAGCTTGTCATCTGCCAGTGCTCCAGGTGAAAAGAAGAGTTACTGGCAAGAAGCTAGAAACCCAAAATGACTCCATGCTTGTTTAACAGGTTCAGATTTATACCAAAAGAGCGGACCAAGAACCCCTAACTTTGAATTTTTAAGAAACTTGGCTCAGAGCCAGTTAAGAACCCAGGTAAATGCAAAACCAGTCTGTCGAGATTCTTCTATAGCCTGAGGCATACAAGATACCCAGAGAAGAAAATTTTCACACAAGGAATAACCTCACAATGGAGGGTATGTTCTATGGTGAGCCCTGTGAATTGTGTAAGACTGTTGAATCACAGACCTGTACCTCTGAAACAAATAATACGTTATATGTCAAAAAAAAAAAAAAATAGGAAGGGAAAAATGAAGGGGGGGAAATTGAGGGGGGAGACAAACCATGAAAGACGCTGGACTCTGAGAAATAAACTAAGGGTTCTAGAGGGGAGGGGGGATGGGTTAGCCTGGTGATGGGTATTAAAGAGGGCATGGCCTGAATGGAGCACTGGGTGTTATACGCAAACAATGAATCATGGAACACTACATCAAAAACGAATGATGTGGGGGCGGAGCAAGATGGCGGAGGAGTAGGAGACCTGGATTTCGTCTGGTCTCAGGAATTCAGCTGAATAGGGATCAAACCATTCTGAACACCTACGAACTCAACAGGAGATCGAAGATAAGAAGAGTAACAATACTCTGAACAGGAAAGCGACCACTTACTGGAAGGTAGGACGTGCGGAGAAGAGAATCCAAGGCGATATTCGGGAGGATAGACGGCGGGGGAGGGGGCCTCCATCCGCCGCTTCTGGCAAGTGCTAGAGCCGCGGAGCACAAAATCGGAACTTTTAGAAGTCGGCTCGGCGGAGGGACGTCGCTCCAGTGGCTAAGCGGGAGGTGGAACCCTTGCGGGACAGTGTGGTCTCAGGACCCTCGGGGTCACAGAAAGACCAGGGGTGCCTGAGTGTGGCAGAGCTCCCAGGTATCGGAGCGGGGAAGCCGGCTGCAGAGACGGAGCCGAGGTGTGGGCTCTCAGCTTGGGGTTGTCATAAACTGTGATCCGCGGCCCAGTCGGGCCACTGCTCCTCCAGCAGGGACCCAACAAGCAGCAGAGCCGGGGAGATTCCCCTCCCTCCCCTGAGAGGAGCAGCACGGAAGCGCACCGCAGGGATCTGCTGGGTTTGGAGACTCCACACGGTGTCGGGTGCCAGAGATAGAAACGCTCGGTCACAGGCCGGGTGAGCACCGAGTGCGGCCAGAGACCGGGGACACGGGAGTGACTGCTTTTCTCTGGGGGCGCATTGAGGAGCGGGGCCCCGAGTTCTCAGCTCCTCCGGGTGGAGATTGGGAGGCCACCATTTTCACCCTGGTTCTCCCGGGCTTCCAGGGAACAAAAGCTCCTGAGAGTAAACCGGAGCAGCTTACTTAGCCCGGACTCACAAGGGCGGGGCAATTCCACCTCCGGCAAAGACATTTGGGAACCACAGCAACAGGCCCCTCCCCCAGAAGATCAGCACGAACAGCCAGCAAGCCAAGACCAAGTTTACCGATCAAGGAGAACGGGAGAACTCCAGCACTAGGGGAATACTGCACATAGAATTCATGGCTTTTTTACCATAATTCATTAGTTTTTCAAAGTTAATTTTTTTAACTGTTTTTTTTTAATTTCTCTTTTTCCCTTTTTCAAACAACATCTTATCAATCCCTTTTTTAAAAAAACATTTTTTATTTTTCATTTTTAGAGTCATTTTTTCCCTTCATAGTAGTTACCCTTATTTTTGGCATATATATATAAGTTGTTCTCTCTTTAAAATTTTGAGATACAATTTCTTCTAACATATCAAAATATACCCTAAATCACTAGTGTATGGCTTTGTTCTATTCTCCTGCCAGATCACATCTCTCCCTTTGTTTTTCTTTTTTTTTCCTTTTTAAATCTTTTTTCTTTTTAAAAACAACTTATCAATTCCTCTTAAAAAATCTTTTATAATTTTCATCTTTACACTCAACTTCCATCCCTTCATTGTATCAACTCTTATTTTGTACATATATAAGTCTTTCTTCCTTTAAAATTTTAGCAGGGACTTTCTTCCAACAGACCAAAATATGCCCAAAAGCTAGTGTGTGGCACCGATCTATGCACTAGCCTGATCATATTTGATCATATTCTGTTTTTTTGTTTTGTTCTGTTTTTGTTTGTTTTTATCTTTTTCTTTTTCCTTTTTTTTTCTCCTCTTTCTTTCCCTTTCTTGTCCCCTGGTTTCAGGTCTTTTCTGATTTGTATAGAGTATATTTGCTGGAGACGTTGTTAACCTGTTAGCATTCTGTTCTCTCATTCATCTGTTCTCCTCTGGACAAAATGACAAGACGAAAAAAATCATCTCAGCAAAAAGAACAAGAGGTAGTACCATCTGCCAGGGACCTACTCGATACTGACATTAGTACGATGTCAGACCTAGAGTTCAGAATCATGACGTTAAAGATACTAGCTGGGCTGGAAAAAGGTGTGGAAGTTATTAGAGAAACCCTTTCTGGAGAAATAAAAGAACTAAAATCTATATCCATAAACTGTGATCCGCAAAATCACGTCGAAATCAAAGTTGAAATCAAAAAGGCTATTAATGAGGTGCAATCAAAAATGGGGGCACTAACTGCTAAGATAAATAAGGCAGAAGAAAGAATCAGCGATATAGAAGACCAAATGATGGAAAATAAAGAGGCTGAGAAAAAGAGAGATAAACAACTACAGGATCACGAGGGCAGAATTCAAGAGATAAGCGATATGATAAGACGAAACAACATTAGAATAATTGGGATCCCAGAAGAAGAAAAAAGAGAGAGAGGGGCAGAAGGTATATTGGAGCAAATAATAGCAGAGAACTTCCCTAATGTGGGGAAGGAAACAGGCATCAAAATCCAGGAGGCACAGAGAACCCCTCTCAAAATCAATAAAAATAGATCAACACCCCGACATCTAATAGTAAAACTTACAAGTCTCAGAGACAAAGAGAAAATCCTGAAAGCAGCTTGGGAGAAGAGATATGTAACCTACAATGGTAGAAACATTAGATTGGCAACAGACCTATCCACAGAGACCTGGCAGGCCAGAAAGGACTGGCATGATATCTTCAGAGCACTAAATGAGAAAAATATGCAGCCAAGAATACTATATCCAGCTAGGCTGTCATTGAAAATAGAAGGAGAGATAAAAAGCTTCCAGGACAAACAAAAACTAAAGGAATTTGCAAACACAAAACCAGCCCTACAAGAAATATTGAAAGAGGTCCTCTAAGCAAAAAGAGAGCCTAAAAGCAGCATAGATCAGAAAGGAACACAGACAATATACAGTAACAGTCACCTTACAGGCAATACAATGGCACTAAATTCACACCTTTCGATAGTTACCCTGAATGTAAATGGGCTAAATGCCCCAATCAAAAGACACAGGCTATCAGATTGGATTAAAAAACAAGACTCATCAATATGCTGTCTGCAAGAGACTCATTTTAGACCCAAAGACACCCCCAGATTGAAAGTGAGGGGGTGGAAAACCATTTACCATGCTAACAGACACCAAAAGAAAGCTGGGGTGGCAATCCTTATATCAGACAAATTAGATTTTAAAACAAAGACTGTAATAAGAGAGGAAGAAGGACATTATATATCCTACTTGAAGGGTCTATCCAACAAGAACATCTAACAATTGTAAATATCTATGCCCCTAACGTGGGAGCAGCCAATTATATAAGGCAATTAATAACAAAAGCAAAGAAACACATTGACAACAATACAATAATAGTGGGGGACTTTAACACCCCCCTGACTGAAATGGACAGAACATCTAAGCAAAAGATCAACAAGGAAATAAAGACTTTAAATGAAACACTGGACCAAATGGACTTCACAGACATATTCAGAACATTCCATCCCAAAGCAATGGAATACACATTCTTCTCTAGTGCCCATGGAACATTCTCCAGAATCGATCACATCCTAGGTCACAAATCAGGTCTAACTGGTACCAAAAGATTGGGATTATTCCCTGCATATTTTCAGACCACAGTGCTTTGAAACTAGAACTCAATCACTACAGGAAAGTCGGAAAGAACTCAAATACATGGAGGCTAAAGAGCATCCTACTAAAGAATGAATGGGTCAACCAGGAAATTAAAGAAGAGTTAAAAAAATTCATGGAAACCAATGAAAATGAAAACACAACTTTTCAAAATCTTTGGGATGCAGGAAAGGCAGTCCTGAGAGGAAAGTATATAGCAATACAAGCCTTTCTCAAAAAACAAGAAAGGTCTCAAATACACAACCTAACCCTACACCTAAAGGAGCTAGAGAAAAAACAGCAAATAAAACCTCAACCCAGCAGGAGAAGAGAAATAATAAAGATCAGAGCAGAAATCAATGAAATAGAAACCAAAAGAACAGTAGAACAGATCAACGAAACTAGGAGCTGGTTCTTTGAAAGAATTAACAAGATAGATAAACCCCTGGCCAGACTTATCAAAAAGAAAAGAGAAATGACCCAAATCAACAAAATCATGAATGAAAGAGGAGAGATCACAACAAACACCAAAGAAATACAAACAATTATAAGAACATATATGAGCAACTCTATGCCAGCAAATTAGATAACCTGGAAGAAATGGGTGCATTCTTAGAGATGTATCAACTACCAAAATTGAACCAGAAAGAAATAGAAAACCTGAACAGACCTATAACCACTAAGGAAATTGAAGCAGTCATCAAAAATCTCCCCAAAAAAAAGCCCAGGGCCAGACGGCTTCCCAGGGGAATGCTATCAGACATTTCAAGAAGAATTAATACCTATTCTCCTGAAACTGTTCCAAAATATAGAAATGGAAGGAAAACTACCAAACTCATTTTATGAGGCCACCATTACCTTGATCCCAAAACCAGACAAAGACCCCATCAAAAAGGAGAATTACAGACCAATATCCTTGATGAACATGGATGCAAAAATTCTCACCAAAATACTAGCCAATAGGATCCAACAGTACCTTAAAAGAATTATTCACCATGACCAAGTGGGATTAATCCCTGGGCTGCAAGGCTTGTTCAACATCCGCAAATCAATCAACGTGATACAATATATTAACAAAAGAAAGAACAAGAATCATATGATCCTCTCACTAGATGCAGAGAAAGCATTTGACAAAGTACA
>NW_027397067.1:24642814-24740438 GCF_003265705.2 Callorhinus ursinus | reverse complement strand
TCATGAAAGAAATTGAGGAAGACACAAAGAAATGGAAAAACGTTCCATGCTCATGGATTGGAAGAACAAACATTGTGAAGATGTCAATGCTACCTAGAGCAATCTACACATTCAATGCAATCCCCATCAAAATACCATCCACCTTTTTCAAAGAAATGGAACAAATAATCCTAAAATTTGTATGGAACCAGAAAAGACCCCAAATAGCCAGAGGAAAGTTGAAAAAGAAAAGCAAAGCTGGCGGCATCACAATTCCGGACTTCCAGCTCTATTACAAAGCTGTCATCATCAAGACAGTATGGTACACATAGATCAATGGAACAGAATAGAGAGCCCAGAAATGGACCTTCAACTCTATGGTCAACTCATCTTTGATAAGGAAAGAATGTCCAATGGAAAAAAGACAGTCTCTTCAACAAATGGTGTTGGAAAATTGGACAGCCACATGCAGAAGAATGAAACTGAACCATTTCCTTACACCACACACAAAAATAGATTCCAAATGGTTGAAAGACCTAAATGTGAGACAGGAGTCCATCAAAATCCTAAAGGAGAACACAGGCAGCAACCTCTTCGACCTCAGCCGCAGCAACTTCTTCCTAGAAACATCGCCAAAGGCAAGGGAAGCCAGGGCAAAAATGAACTATTGGAATTTCATCAAGATCAAAAGCTTTTGCACAGCAAAAGAAACAGTCCACAAAACCAAAAGACAACCGACAGAATGGGAGAAAATATTTGCAAATGACATATCAGATAAAGGGCTAGTATCCAAAATCTATAAAGAACTTATCAAACTCAACACCCAAAGAACAAATGATCCAATCAAGAAATGGGCAGAAGACATGAACAGACATTTTTCCAAAGAAGACATCCAAATGGCCAACAGACACATGAAAAAGTGCTCAACATCGCTCGACATCAGGGAAATCCAAATCAAAACCTCAGTGAAATACCACCTCACACCAGTCAGAATGGCTAAAATTAACAAATCAGGAAACGACAGATGTTGGCGGGGATGTGGAGAAAGGGGAGCCCTCCTACACTGTTGGTGGGAATGCAAGCTGGTGCAACCACTCTGGAAAACAGTATGGAGGTTCCTCAAACAGTTGAAAATAAAGCTACCATACGATCCAGCAATTGCACTACTGGGTATTTACCCCAAAGATACAAATGTAGGGATCCGAAGGGGTACGTGCACCCCAATATTTATAGCAGCAATGTCCACAATAGCCAAACTGTGGAAAGAGCCAAAATGTCCATCAACAGATGAATGGATATGAAAGATGTGGTATATATACACAATGGAATATTATGCAGCCATCAAAAGGAATGAGATCTTGCCATTTGCAACGACGTGGATGGAACTGGAGGGTGTTATGCTGAGTGAAATAAGTCAATCAGAGAAAGACATGTATCATATGACCTCACTGATATGAGGAATTCTTAATCTCAGGAAACAAACTGGGAGTTGCTGGAGTGGTGGGGCGTGGGAGGGATTGGGTGGCTGGGTGATAGACATTGGGTAGGGTATGTTGTATGGTGAGCGCTGTGAATTGTACAAGACTGATGAATAACGGATCTGTACTTCTGAAACAAATAATGCAATATATGTTAAGAAAAAAGATAGCAGGAGGGGAAGAATGAAGGGGAGTAAGTCGAGGGGGGAGATGAACCATTAGAGACGATGGACTCTGAAAAACAAACTGAGGGTTCTAGAGGGGAGGGGGGTGGGGGGATGGGTTAACCTGGTGATGGGTATTAAAGAGGGCACATTCTGCGTGGAGCACTGGGTGTTATGCACAAACAATGAATCATGGAACACTACATCAAAAACTAATGATGTAATGTATGGTGATTAACATAAGAATAAAAATTATTTTAAAAAACTGATGTACTCTCGGGTGATTAACATAACAATAAAATAAAATTTTTTAAAAACAGT
The DNA here is from genome assembly GCF_003265705.2 of Callorhinus ursinus. NCBI lineage: Eukaryota > Metazoa > Chordata > Mammalia > Carnivora > Otariidae > Callorhinus > Callorhinus ursinus. The sequence goes on along the minus strand of NW_027397067.1, from coordinate 24,738,496 downwards.
GAATCCTCAAAAAAAAAAAATCAAACTATAAGAACAAACAACGAAGGAGAATTATCAAACATATCAAACAGGAGAATCATCATCCTCCCCAAATCTAGAAATAGAATATTCTAAAATTTGTTAAATAAAGATGTATACAATGTTTTACAAAATGGAAAAAGAAGACAGACAATAAATCAAGAGTATAAAAACTGTTATGGGATTAAAGATTTTCCATGTGTCATTGTGGGAAGTTATTAGACAATATCTAAAGGTAATATGTATTGTGTGTACTGATTAGAAAGCCTAAAGACAAACAGGTAAAAATGATTGCCTATGAGAAGCAGGCCAGAGAAAACGCAGGAAAGAGGCAAGGAATGTTGTGGAGGGTGTTATTATTATAAACTCTTCTATACTACATATCTTTTAATAAATAATTAGAAACTGTGAAGTAGGGGGAGAAGGAAAATGTAAGGATTGGGGTCAGAAATTTAGAGGTATGTGTGGATTCAAAGTAATCCTGTGATTAATGGAATACACGGAATGTATAGCTTAAAAATAATAAAACTTAAGTGAAAAGCAAACACCTCTTGCCCCATCACTTTGGGCAACTTTGTAGCAGACCCCAAGAATCCAGAACTGTATTTTTTGCCCTTTTGCCCCTATGGGCATTGTTCAGAACAACTTTTAAAAATACAGACATTACACCCAGAGTTTCTCTTGGAAAATGTTATATTTTAAAAGGTCTGAAGCTGTCATTATTTTGAACATCTTACACCTATGGTCTTATAGTGTTTTTATTTTGAAATATCTGGGAAACAGCTTCCAATCTTTTCAGTGCTTCAAGTCTTTCAAAGTCTTATTATGAGCCTAGATCTAATGGGGCTTACAGCAAAAAGTCATGAAATCAGATAATGCCCATAATAAAAAGACATTAATCTATGAAATTGTGAAAGAAAGATAAAATGACTCTGTAAGTGAAAATGGAAAAAAAAGGAGATGAAATTCATGAAGATAGCGTTTGACTTGAGAAAAGTGAAGAAAGGAAGTTCTTACATCAGATGATCTTAAATGGGGGACAGAGAGAAGTGGAGAGTAATATAAGTAGAGATAAGAGTTGGCAAATCTTACAGATTTGGAACAATTGTGAGAGACAATATATCATAGGGATTTTTACCACAAGGATTAAATTAATTAACTTTTTTTTTTTGGGGGGACCAGAGTACTTAACTAACCTTTTATATCACTGCATGTCTGTAACACTGTAATCTGAGTTTCAAATCTGACATTTTCTATATAAGGACTCTTCACTAACAGATTGTGCCACTGGGGCTCCCCAAATTTGTATTTTCTAAAGACAGCTTCTCATCATAGGAATTCCTGTCTAGTTGAATATACACTTCATTCTCAAGCTCACATGGAACATTCAACAAGTTCACATTCTGGGCCATAAAACACACCTTAACAAATTTAAAAGAATAAAAATCATACAAAATATGCTCTCAGAACACAATGGAATTAAACTAGAAATCAACAAAGATAGCTGGAAAATTCCAAATTATTTGGAGATTAAACAACACATGTCTAAGTAACACAAGTCCAAGAAGAAATCTCATGAGAAATTAAAAGGTATTTCAGCTATATGAAAGTACATTTATCAAAATTTGTAAAATGCGGTGAAAACAGTGCTTACAGGAAAGTTCATAACATTCAATTAACGATATATTAGAAAGGGACAACATCTAAAATCAATCATCTAAACTTTCATCCTAAGATACAAAAAAAAAAATCCAATGTAAGCACAAGGAAATAATAAAAGTTAGAGAAGATATCAATGAAATTGAAAACAAGAAATCAAGAGAGAAAATCACTGAAAACAAAAGTTGGTTTTTCAAAAAGATAAATTGATAAGTCTCTATCTAGGCTAACTATGAAAAAAAGACACAAACTAATATTAGAAATTAGGGTATCAGTACAGATGTCATGGACATTAAAAGGGCAATAAAAGAGTGCTGTGAACAACTCTGATGACAAATTTGATAGTTTAGATAAAATGGACCAATTCCTTGAAATACATGATCTGCCAAAACTCACACAAGAATAGACAATGTGATTAGGCCTATCTATATCCATTACAGAAATTGAATCAATAATTAATAATCTTCCAAGATAGAAAGAACTGGGCCCATATGGACACTCCCAAACTTTTAAGGAAGAAATTACAACCAATTCTTTAAAATATCTTTCAGACAATAGAAGCAGAGGAAATACGCATTTTATAAGGCTCTAATACCAAAATCAGACAAAGACCTCACAAGAGAAAAAAACTATAGACTAATAGCTCTGATGAACATAGATGCAAAAGTCCTCAAAATAATAGTCAAATCCAACAATATATAAAAAATTTATATTGTCTTTGTTCACAGATGACATGATCATCCATGCAGAAAATCCAAAAGAATTTAAAAAAAAAAAAAAAAACCACCTGAAAATAATAATTATAGCAAGGTGGCAAGATACAAGATTAACATACAAAAGTCAATCACTTTTCAATATATAAGCACTGAGCAAGTGAAATTTGACATTAAAAATACAATCTCATTTGTTATCAAAAAATAAAATACTTAGATAAAAATCTAAAACTATGTACAAGATCTATATGAGTAACACTGAAAAACTCTGATAAGATAAAAGAACAAATAAATGGAGAGATAGTCCATGTTTATGGATAGAAAGACTCAATATTGTTAAGATTTTTTTTTCCTGCTCTGATTGGATAAGTTCCTCTGCTCTGTTTGAGTTCACTGATCCTTTCTTCTGCTTCATCTAGTCTGATGTTGAACCACTCTAGTGTTATTTTTTTTTTTTAGTTCAGTTATTGTATTTTTCAGTTCTGTGACTTCTCTTTGGTACTTTCTTATATCCTCTCTTTGTTGGAGTTCTCATTGTGTTTAGCCATTTTTCTCCTGAGCTCAGTGAACATCTTTTTGACCATGACTTTGTACTCTTTAGCAGGTAAATTACTTATCTCCATTTGATTAAGTTTTTTTCCTCAGGTTTTATCTTGTTCTTTTATTTCAAACATATTTCTTTGTTTCTTCATTTTGCTTGACTCTCTATTGAGGAAAAAGGAGCCACTTCTCCCAGTCTTGAAAGGATGGCCTGTGTAGCAGATGAAACCTTGTTCAACCCTGCCTTAGCTCTGGGTTTCCTCTCAAAACTTTGTGATTGTTCATGCAGCCTATATTATTTTTAATGCTCCCAGTAGTTGAGGGTGTGTCAAGACTACTTAGTGTCCCAAAGGGGAGGATCTCAGTCAGCACCTAGAGTTAGGTAGATTTGAATCCAGGCACAGGTGCAGTAGCTTTCAAAGAATGCAAATATATGCTGCAAGCAGAAGTCCCACTGGCCACAGTAGCCAGGTGATCTGAAGGTGTCTCAGGTGGCAGTCACAAAAATTGGGGCTGCAGACTAGTATATATATTCTTTTCTTAGAGATACTAATGAGCTATAGTGAGGCACTGAGAGAGCACAAATATGACATCCTCTGGCTTATGTTCTCTCAGACTACCTCTGTAGCCACTAGATGTGTGCCAGACCTGAAGCCTGAACCTTAGGCCAGAGCTACAGGATTAGCAAGTAGGCCTCCTTCACAGAAAGCCTAGGAGGGTGTTTCGGTTTACTGTCTGTGCCCTGGGGGAGATAGCCCACCAAGAACTATCTCTCTAATTCTTACAGTGCTGTGGGAATGCAAGTCCCTTGGCCACTAGAGCCAGGTAATCAAGGGTTATCCCTTGGGCACCAAATGTAAAAACTGGGGGCACTAGACATGTATAAGAGCTCTTCTCCAAGAGATGCTGGTACTCTAGATAGCAGCAGTGGGAGAGTGTAAAGATAGCACCAGTCCTCCAAGGCTCAGGAAAGGCTTAAAGGCAGCCCTTAGATGTGTGCTTAATGGAGAAGCCTGCCACTCCAGGCAGCATCTATGTTGATAAGCTAGTAGGCCTCTTTCACAGGAAGACTGAGTTCTTGGATCTGTTGCCTCTTGCTGTGCCCTGGAGGGGTAGCTGTTAAGAACTCTTTCTCCATTGGTTATAGTCCTGTGGGAACACCTGAGCATAAGCCCCACCGGCCTCCAAAGTCAAATGATGCAGAGGTGTCCCCTGGTAGCAGCTGAAAATATCAGGGCAACAGACAAGGGTATAAGCTCCTTTCATTAAGTTACCAGCTGAAGTGAGGCAGAGGGAAAGTATAATAATTGTGTTCACCAGCCTCCATTTCCTAAAAATATCTCTGTAGGCCCCATAAATGTGCCAAACCAAAAATCTCCTCAGGCCAAAGCTCCTGGTCAAGCAAATAGGCCCCTCTCTCAGAAAAATTAGGGGTGTGTTTCAGCCTGCTATCCGTACAGTGCCTAGGGGGAGTAGTCTGCCAAGAACTATCTCTTTAATTGTACAGTCCCATGGCACCCAGGAACGCAAGCCCACTAACCTTCAGAGCCAGGCAATCAAAGGGTGTCTCCTGGATTGCAGCTGCAAAAACTGAGTCACCAGATTTAAGACCAGGGCACCAGACATGTGTGGAAGCTCCCCTTCAGGAGATACTGGCATCTTGGAGAATAGCAGAAGGAACATAGGATGGTGCCCACTGGCTAAGAGCAAAGAAAGGGGGTGGACAAAGGTGGCATCTACCAAAAAAAAAAAAAAAGGAATTTTAAAAAGAGGTTGTTCTGCTGGCTTTAACAAAGAAAAGAGAGAAGAAAAGATGGTACCCACCAGCTTGTGTCCCCAGAGAGTAATCTAGGAGGACCCCACCCCTTAGACTAAAGTTTTAGAATTTGCAAATGAATCTTTTACACATCAAGTCTGGGTGCTTTCCAAGGGCTGCTTCTGCACTGAGCCCTGAGGCAGGTGAGTCTGAATGCACACCTTTTAAGAGCCCTTTCTCTGTACACCACAGCACAATAGGTCTTACTGGCATGAGCCCTGTTAGTCTTTAAAACCAGATGATTTGGGGTCTTATCACTCAGGTGCCAATCTTAAAAGTTGGGGTGCCTGGTGTGAGGTGCCTAATGAACTCTTTCCTTCTCACGGACAAGCTCCAGGTTTTGGTTTTCTTCCTGTGAGTCACTGTGCCAGGGGGTGGGGTTTATTGTGACATTGCCTCTCAGCCTTTCCTACCTACTTTAATGTGGTTTCCCTTGCATTTACATGATGTAAAGGGGTCACTCTGCCAGTTTTTAGGTTCTTTTCAAAAGAAATTGTTCCACAGTATAGCAGTTGATTTGGTGTGTCCATGGAAGGAGGTGAATTCAGGATCTTCCTGTGTCACTATCTTGACCTGTGACCAGAATTTACTTGTTAAATCTTTCCCTGATAACAAGTGGGTTTCCCGTGACTGCTGATCTCACCATATCCTTTCCAGGCTCTAACATGGATCACAAAACAATAATTAACTTAGAAAATCTCAACCATAAGAGGAGTTTTTAGTGACGAGGAGACAGAATTCACCAGGGCCTTCTCCCTCATATATGCAAGAAAGGATCTTTATTTTGCATCCCAGTAGTACCATGTACCTGCATCCGCTGACCCATACATGGATTTCTAGACTGCATGCCATTGATATTACTCAGTCTCTAATTCTGTCATTTGATAAAGGGATTTTACACACTGCTTTTCTGCTTTCTCTCCAAGCATAGACGTTAGCATTAGTTTTGTAGCATTTTAAAATTATCTCAGAAATGGTATCCTTTGTATCTGATTTTCACTATGGTAAATGTAACCATGGCTACCTGGAAGTTTTGGGCTCATCACTATTTTTAGCAACAAAATTTATACATTTCATACCACAAGTCATTTGTTTTGGACCAGAGAACCCATTCTCCTTTGGTTCATAATTATGCAAATTTTCCAAGGCTTTATCCCTCCATTTCAGAAAAGGTTTATAACACCACTCAAGAACAAGAAACAAATGGACTACTGCTGCAAAGATATCCCATCTTTATTGTTCCCATGTTATTTATTATGCATCCTATTAACATTTTTAGTTTTTTCTTGTACAAAAAAACACTTGCAGATTTGCTTACTCCAGTCCATAAATATTCGTACTCAATATTAATATGAAAGTCTGTTTGCTACTTATATTTAGAAGTTATTAATTATAGGGTTTACTTTACTGTTTTTATCATTACTTTTACACGTTAATAAACAGCTTTCGAGCCACCAAATCACTTTTGTGCATAAGAGCTTTCACAAAAATAGTAGTAACAATGTATATGCAAATATAATGAATAAAAGTGATTCCATTATATGAAAATAGTAGGCAAGATAAAATAATATAGTCTTTACAGTAGATGAGCATTTTCAAAATGAAGTGATTAATACAATTACAGGATTTGGGGGGGAAATCTCAATTCTCATATCAAAAATGGGTGGTATATATGAATATTATGTAATCACACTTTGCTATAAAACTACCAAATTTCCTGCAAAATTTAAGATAAGTAAATCACAACCAGGGACCCCAGCAGTATCCAAACCATACTTTGATTAACACAGTATGAAAAAGAACAGAGGAATGGACTGATTAAAAAAACCCAACAACTTTAAAGTGTCTGTAAAAAGGAATCTTTACTGTCAAATCTATGAAAGTGTTTAGTAGTGATAGTAACATCACCAAAGGATTTTTGTAATTCAAAAATTTGCATTCATCTAAGAAACACAAACTCAGGCTTCATTCTGTGCTAGACTGAGGGATTGGAGGTGAATGATTAGTATTATGACCTAATAAGGCACCACGCACAGAGATGAATGGTTTGATTACATATTCTTCAGTGGAAATTATGGTTTGGAAGTTGGATCTTATTTTGAAATCAAACCAAGTAGAGATCATTTAGTACTGATAATTATAGGACTTGAACTCTTCAGAAATTTAAAAGACACTTAGAGATCAGCTAGTAAAAACGCTCCACTATTATATATCTGTGTTTCTCTGCTTTTCTGGAATACCTCACAAGTAATAATGAAAATTCCTCCTGAGTCAGCCTAGTGCAGTTTTGGACAAGTCTAATATTTAGGAAATGAAAGTGTATATCCATGTCATCCAGTAAAAATATAAAGTATTTCTTTATATAAAGATAAACATCACTCTCCACTTCTAATGTCATCTTGTTGACCACATGTTGATCCTCTGAATGCAATACAGGATGCATCTCTTCTAGCTTCTACGTAGTGGCACTTGAGATGTTTAAAAGCCATTATGTCTGCCTTTAGTCTTTCCATCTACAGGCTAATTATAGTTTCCAAGACTTCCTCATCTAGTCCTTGCCTTTCAAACACACTCTAGTCTGTCAGTATCCCACTTAAGTCATGGTATCAGAAATGAACATCAGATCTAGCTGTGGCCTTAACGATGCTTAGTAAAGTGGGAACATTATTTGCCTTTTTCTGGGCAAAAATCTTTTCTATTAGTGTGTTTATTAATGTGCTCCCATTGCTTTAGGGCCGACACACCATATTGGTGACTCTAATTGAGTTTTCAGCTAACTATAACCTTTTTCACACATGTAATTACTAAGCCTCCTTTCCATTCTAGATTTATACAGTGATGGTTTTGGACGTACATGTGTTTCCTGCTGCATGAGTGTGGAAGAATACAGATTTCCTCTTTAAATATAATTCTAATTATTTTACCCATCATTCTATTCTTGCAATATCTGTCAAGATCCTAATTCTGGCACTGACTAATGCATCCCCAACTTCATGTCTTCTGAAAACTTATACTATAAAATTCACTGATAAAAATGAGGCATTCAAAGTATACCATTTTTCTATAATTAAAAGAGTGTGTCCCATCTTTTGAACGTCATCTGTCCTTGTCACCCAGTCTAACTTTCAGTTGATTCCTGCAGCCCCTACCTTTTAACATAGAAACCCTAAGCCTTGGCATATGTTTCTGTGAGTTTAGATAATGTTTAGCTATCGAGAGGGATCTTCATTAGAGAGGAAAGACAGCAGGGAGGGGCTGGCCCATCCCTCCCCCGCCAGTCACCCTAGCCTTCAGCACGAAGGATGCACAACAGAACAAGAGAGCTTTAGGAGTCCCCAGAAATCACAAGCTCAGCTGACGAATAAGGACATGAGGGAAGCAGGCAGGTTAGGAAGCTAGAGAATGAGAGCTCCACCTAAACGGGACCGCAGTTATGCAGTTCCAGCCACTAGTGCCACATAGGATCACAGGCTTAGAATACTGAGTCTTCTGATTATTTTCAAGAGAAGCCAATTCTCAAGCCATTGAGGACCTAAACAGCCAGGTGTAGCACCAGAGGAAGGAAGCAGGCAGCTGGGCACTGAGGATTTGCGCTAAGCTCTAGGCCACAGGAAGAAATGAGAGGAAACCAGTTTCCCATGCTGTTGACCTGGCCATTTACCACAGCTCTCAAGGGTAGGAGAAGGCAGAAAGTCGACTAGTACCACAAAGTGTGTGATTGATTGAAGTATTGTCATATTATGTACCTTGGACAACAACAACAACAAAAAAGAGTGATTAAAATGCTAAAAAGAGACATGAGCCAATGGAAAGGTAGGTTTCATTTCTGTTCTCTTAACTCAATAATGGAGAAGGCCTTTAAGACACAAGGCTTTCTTGCCTCCCTTGTTAGTAAAGACAGCAAGTGAAGGAGTGGACATGGTGCGCTTTCTACTTGACAGACTAAAGTGTGGCTACATCATCACTGGAGACCTCAGACAGACCACCACTCAGCCCTTCTCCCCCAAGAAGTTAAGTTTTGAAGTGAGCTTCAGGATTCAATACCCTAATCCTTTGCATTAAAAACATCTTTTTAGGAGATAGCAATAACTATGATTTTGTAATTTAAGGTAATTTAAAAAAATTATATCATTCAACCAAATATTTGTGTTAGATACTAAAGTAGTCTTGGCAGGTATAATTAGTATCTTAATTTAGGTTCCCCCAAAAGCAGATGCTAAAACAGGGTTTATATTTGAGCAGTTTATTTGGTTGAGGAGTGGGGAAGTGAGAGAAGAAAGTGGCTGATAAAAAGCAAGATAGCTACTACTGTGGGTGTGACTGGGACTTAGTCCCCTAGAAAGACTGGGAAACATGCACCATAAGTTCACATTGCCTAAGAGGTGAGGGAGTTGAGGTATTTACACACCAACTAATTATTTTTGGTGGAGGGGTGCTGGAGAATATTTGGTGGTGCTAATTTCTTGCATGAGCAAACTGGCTTTCTTCAGCTTAAAAAAAATTCTTAAAGAGATCGAGATCAGCTGGTACGCCTTGAAGTCCTCTGAAGTATGAATGGGATACCAACACTGTTCCACTCAAAAGTCAAGAGTCCTACCCTACCACAGCTTGCAGTTTAGTGGAGATAACTAGAAATAGCACAATGTGACTAATGATACATAGTTGGAAATCAAATTTTGAGAGATGTCCTGAGTATTAATATTCTGTATTCATTTAAAAATTATCATGCTTAAATTTAGTATTATTTATTCATAAAGACATTTAGTTGGTCCTAGGCTTCTCCTCTGAAGTATTCAATTCAAAAAGTATTTTTCTTTCTTCCTATTATCTTTTTATTCTTCACCCATTTCTAATTATATCACTTTATGTGCCATGTTAAACCACCATAAAACCTATATGGAAACAGATTACACAAGTGAGCAAATGAGAGAGGGGAAGAGTAAAAGGGAAAAGAGAATGAGAAGAATAAAATATGTCTTTTTATTGGATACAATGGCCCTTCAAGAAGCAAAATTGGTTTGATAAAATCTGCCTTTTCTTTGACTTATGTGTAATTGCCTGAATTGGTAAAGAGTTATTAGAGTATTCTTTTTTCAAGGAAATGTTTGTTTTTCCTTAGAGAATTCCTCTTAAATAAGTGAAGAGTAGATGGCCTTGCTAGAGTTGCTGATGAAAAAGTTCATACTAGGTAGAGAGAATTTAGGAAACTTTATAAAGTTGATCAAATGAACAAGGTCCTGGGTCATTTATCTAAAATGCTCTGGTTAGAAGTATTATGTAAGAAGAAAAATGCTTTGAGGAGTGTTGAAAAATGGTCTCATGAACCCAGATGGCATGACGATTGAAATAATAACAGACAAACTTGGATGAAGAGCTATGTATCTTCCAGAACCATTTGGATATACTAGGACATCTGAGAGAAGTTCTAAATGGATATAGGTCTTCTGTATAGAGAAAATTTGCACAACTGATTCAAAGCATGTGACTATTTGTCAACAATGGTGTAACTTTCCACAACTGTTTTTGGAGCTGTCAGCTAAGGCCGACAATAGTGTTTAAAACAGAGGCAGAACTTCAGTGAAGAGAGCATACTAGTTCAGTCAAAAGACTTGGGTACTGATGAATCATTGAGCACTACATATGAAACTAATGATGTACTATATGTTGGCTAATTGAATTTAAATTAAAATTTAAAAATAAAGATGCTTTCTACACACACACACACACACACACACACACACACACACACACACACACACCTTAGGTTCAAATTCCAGCACTACCACTTAGTAGCAGCTGGGTGGTTTTGGGTAAGTCATTTAACTCTTCTAAGCCATATTTCCCAATTCTTAAAATGGGCTAATAATAATACCAATGATCAGTAGGTATTAATAATAGACAACGGCTACAAAAATCAAATAAGATAAAGGGTACAAAGGTAACACAAATAATGGTTGTTAGTGTATTTCTCCACTGTCAAATTAACCAATAAGATATTTTGTTTAGGGTCCTAACATGGTTTTTATCAGAGAATGTGGGATCTTGGATTATAACTTACCTTTCATACTGTCCCCATCTCAATTCTACCCCTGTTGAAATTATATAGTTTTAATAAATGGATTCAGAAATAGTGGTCTTTCTCACCACTTTAATATCTTGTTTTATAATATTCTGAAATTAGTACAGTATTGACATCTGAAATGCTTCTGATGTGGGAAGAGGTATTTCTTTCTTGTCAGCAGCAAAAACACAATTGTGTGTTTATCATACACAAGATGTGCAAGACCTTAACCATACCTCAAACTGAAACATCATTCTGTTATCAGACAAGATGCCTGGCATGGTATTGCCTTATAAAGACCCAAAGCCTCTGTGATTACATGTGTTTATATATGCCAGATAATACATCACTGATTTTGTGTAGGTGTCTATTCCAAAAGCAATCTATCTGGTTAATATTTCTCAAGTTACACAAACACCACCACTTCTCCAGAGCCAAATTGCTTTACTTTGAATTCATATATTTTGTAAGTCCCAGTAACCACAGTTTTTATGCTTGAGCTCATTGGCTTCCTTCTCAACTTTGTAAAACACATCAATAGGCCTCTATGTTTGGCTTGTAGTCCTAGTACAGTTTCAGTCAATTATAAAGATTTATTGACTACTTTACTTTGAAAACACTAATGTGGAACCAGAAAAACAAAATTTCCACACAATGCTTATTATATAAAATAAGATAGAAAGAGGGAGAGGAAAGCTCCAAACCTGTTTATTCATCATTGGCTAATAAAATTTTAATAATGGATTTGCTGAAATGAACCCAACCGTCAGATGCCAGATCAACTCTGTTGTTGATACCGTCAAAGTGGCCAGCCCTGCTAAGTCCTCTGTTATCTTTGGCACCAGATGAGGTATTCATATATTGGTGTAAAGGATGTAAGAAGCTGGAAATAGCAAACAAATCAATTGGATAATTGCATCAAAATAAACCATGGTCTTCAAACATCTAATTAGATAGTTTATAAGAACACATTAACCAGAAAAAGTCTCAATTCATACATAAAGAAAATACTTGTGTCAGTAGCAGCTATTTCACTCTGTCCACAGAAGTGCCATTACAAACCACAGCCATAGTTACTTTATTAGAGTCCAAGAAATGTCCTTCTTAGGCCCACATATGATTAGAGAGTTATGCTAAAAATTGATGAGTATAGGACACTTCCCAAACTCCACTGGGGAGAAAAAAATTGTAGGAATTATATTTCTTAAGAGCTTGACAGACACCAGCAATGATATATGTATCTTTCACAGATGCCTTAAATGTTAAAAGCGTATATTCTTTACCAATAACTTCTTAGAAAAAGGCAAAGTCTCTTCTGATTATTAACTGTTCAAATGCTTATGGAAAAAAGCAGAGGAATGAATGAATAAATGAATGAGTTAAGTAATTTTTAAATATAACAATTAGATTCTAATGTTTTTCTATTTTACTAATAGAATCACTAGAATGTACAAGAAATAGAGTATAAGTTGAAAAATTGCAGCAAAAGCAACACATTTCAGAGGAGTATTCTCTCTGTACCAATGCTAAGAAGAGAATGACCTAAGCGTGGAATGGTTTAATTACAAATTTACTGAGTTTGGTTGTAATGTTTGGCATACAAATCTCCATTCTTATCCAAGACCCCAATGTTTGGATCAAGATGTAACTTCTTAGAAACATCCTAGGCAAGCATGTCTATCAACAATGCCTCCCAGTGTATAGCCACAACCTTCAGTTGAAAATGGGATGCCTTTCTTCCCAGTGTACCTCAAAGCTCAGTTCCAGTCTTGATTCTTAAACCTAAAGATTAATTTAGAGATAAATCTAACAAAGATCCTTTGGCTTAAATGACCTACTTTACCTCTCTACCACTTGAATTCCCTGAAAATTGTTCATAACCACAGTGTACTTCCCAGTCCTGCTCAAAAAGCAAAAGAACCAATGGAACACATAGACCTCACATTTGGCTTCAGCCATTCATGTCTAGTCTGCCAAACCTGTCATTTTCAATGAATATTGAATATTCAGATTTTCCCCTTTTTTCATTTTATATTAAGCCAGGCAGCTGTCTAGGTCTAGTTGTTAAGTAAAAGAGAACTTGCCCACATTTGCCAACCTAGATGGAGAAGTCCTAATTTTCTTTAAAGAGGCAGTATATCCTGGCTCCTTGAAATACTGGAAACCAAACTGTAAGAAAAACGGGCTAAGAATGTTTTAGAAAAATAAGAACATATCTTCATTTCCTTGTCTCTCCTGAATCTTGAGTTTACATTCATCTTCCTTAAGGAATATTTTTGCTTAAATAATTTCCTTAATTTCCAACACCATATATCAAAACTGCTACTTCTAGGACAACTGATACATATTTTCTTGGAGGAGATTGTTTCCCTACAAAATATCAACAATAGCTAATATTAAGGACTTACCATTTGCTAAGCACTGTATAACATTCTTTTTTTTTTCAAGTTTTTTCAAGTTTTGAGATGTAATTGACATTTAACATGGAGTAAGTTTAAAATGTACAATAGGATGGTTTGATATATAATATATATTATATATGGTATATAATATATATTATGAAATAGTACCACAACGTTAGTTAATACATCAATCACCTCAGATATTCTGTGTGTGTGTGTGTGTGTGTGGTGAGAACTTTTAAGATCTATCCTCTTACCAGCTTTTAAGTATACAATATAGTATTTTTGACCCTAGTCACCTTACATCCCCAGGACTCACTCATCTAATAACTGGAAGTTTGTACCATTTCACCACCTTCACCCATTTCTCTCATCTCCCCCAGCCCTCTCTCTTAACAACCACCAATCTACTTTCTGTTTCTATGAGTTCAGTTTTTTCAAATCCTACACATAAATGAGATCATGCAGTCTTTATCTGTCTTATTTCCCTTAGCATAACAACTTTAAGGCTCACCCATGTTGTTGCAAATGATGAGATTTCCTTTTCGAAAGCTGAATAATATTCGTGTGTGTGTGTGTGTGTGTGTGTGCATGTGTGTGACGTTTTGTTTATCCAGTGGACCCTGGTCCATTGTTTAACCAATGGTCACCTGTCAATAGAAGCTTATGTTGTATCTGTGTCTTGGCTATTGTGAATAATGCTACAATAAATATGTGGGAGGGATGCAGATATTTATTCAATATAGTGATTTCATTACCTTTAAACACATACCCAAAAGTGGGATTGCTAGGTCATATGGTTATAATATTTTTAATTTTTTGAGGAACCACCATACCGTTTCCATAGTGGTTATATCAGTTTATGTCCCCACCAATGGTGCACAAGGATTCCCTTTTCCCACATCCTCACCAACACTTGTTATATCTTGTCTTTTTGATAAAAGCCATTCTAACAGATACGAGGTGATATCTCATTGTGGATTTTATTTGCATTTTCCTGATGATTAATGATGTTGATCACCTTTTTATGTACCTGTTGGCTGTTGTATGTCTTTTTTGCAAAAATGTTTATTCAAATCTTTTTCCCATTTTAAATGAATGCTTTTACTATAGAATCATATAAATTACTTATATATTTTAGATATAAACTCCTTGAGATATATGCTGTACAAATATCTTCTTCTATTCTGTAGGTCGTTTTTCACTTTGTTGATGTTCCCTTTGCAATGCATAAGCTTTTTAGTTTGATGTGGTCCCATATTTCTATTTTTACTTTTTATGTTTGTGTTTTTGAAGCTGTATCTACAAAATTATTGCCAAGACCAATGTTAGGGTTTTTCACTGTTTTCTTCCTCAGGGGTTGATGTTTTTAGGAGTTATACTTAATTCTTTAATTTATTTTCAGCTAATTTTTGTGAGCGATGAAAGATAGGGGTCCAGTTTTATTCTTTCTGTACAAATATCCAATTTTCCCAACACCATTAATTGAAAACATATATCTTTTCCCCATTCAGTATTCACTTATGAAATATTAGTTGAACATATGTGCATGGGTTTATTTTCAGGCTCCTGATACTGTTCTGTTGGTTTTATGTCTATTTTTTGCCAGTACCAAACTGTTATGATTACTCTAGCTTTGTAACATAGTTTGAAGACAAGAAACATGATGCCTCCAGCTTTTTTTTCTTTTTTTTTTCCCCTCAAGTTTGCTTTAGTTATTCAGGGTCTTTCAGGGTTCCATATGAATTTTAGGATTGTTTTCTCTACTTGTGTAAAAAATGTCATTGGAATTTTGAAAAACATTGCATTGAATCTATAGTTGGCTTTGACTAGTATGGACATTTTCATAATACTAATTCTTCCAGTCTATAAATAAAGGATATGTTTTCATTGTTTCTCTTTCAATTTCTTGCATCAATGTCAATGTCTTATTATTTACAGTAGAGATCTTTCACATCCTTGGTCAAATTCATTCCTAAGTATTTTTGTTTTTGATGCTATTTAAACTGGATTTATGTATTTTTTAGATAATTCATTGTTAGTGTATAAAATATAGCTAATTTTATATGTCAATTTGTAATGTGTAACTTTATTGAATTCATTTATTCTAACAGGTTTTTGTTATTTTCTGTTTTGTTTTGTTTTTGGTATTCAGGGATTTCTATATATAAGATCACATCATCTACAGAGACCATTTTGTTTCTTTTCCATTTGGATGCCTTTTATTTCTTTTCTTGCCTGATTTCTCTGGCTGGGACTTCAAGTACTATGTTGAATAGGTGTGTTAAGTGTGGGCACTCTTGTCTTGTTCCTGGTCTTAGAGGAAAAGTTTACAACCTTTACCATTAAGTATTATAGTAGTTGTGGGTTTGTCATATATGACCTTTATCGTGTTGAGGTACATTCCTTCTATATCCAATTTGTTGAGAGTTTTTATCATAAAAGGATGTTGAATTTTGTCAATTTTTTTTGCATCTATTGAGATGATCACATGATTTTTATCTTTTATTACTGTGATTTATTTATTGATTTACATATGTTAAAACATCCTTTCATCCCAGGGGTGAATCCCACTTGACCACAGTATATGATCATTTAATATGTTGTTGAATTCAATTTGCTAGCATTGAGATTTTTTTTTTGTATATATATATTCATCAGGCATATTGGCATATAGTTGTCTTGTAGTGTCCTTATCTGGCTTTGGTATCAGGATAATGTTGTCCTTATAAAATGAATTTGGGAATATTTCCTGCCCTTCAGTGTTTCGGAAGAGCTTGAGAAGGATTGGTGCTAATTCCTCCTTAAATTTTTGGTAGAATTCACCAATGAAACTATCTGGTCCTGGACTTTCCTTTGTTGGGAGGTTTTTGATTATTGATTCAATCTCCTTACTCATTGATCTGTCCAGATTTTCTATTTATTCTATTTCAGTCTTGGTAGGGTGTATGTTTCTAGAAATTAATCCATTTCTTTTAGGTTGTCCAGTTTGTTGGCATATAATTGTTCATACTTTTATGACTGTATTTCTTTGGAATCTATTGTCTCCTCTTTCAATTAGAATTCTTTTTTTTTTTCTTGGTTAGTCTAAATGTTTGTCAATTTCATTTATCTTTTCAAAGAACTCTTAATTTTACTAATCTTTTCTATTGTTTTCCTGTCTTCTATTCCTTTTATTTCTACTCTAATTTATATTATTCCCCACCATCTGCCAACTTTGGGCTTAGTTTGTTTTTCCTTTTCTAGTTCCTTGAAGTGTTATGTATAATTGTTTGAGATTTTAACTTTTCTTTCTTGATGTATATGTTTATAGCTTTAAACTTCCCTCTTAGATTTGCTTTTGCTGCAACCCATAAGTTTTGGTATATTATGTTTCTATTTTTGTTTATGTCAAGAAATTTTTTATTTGCTTTTTGATTTCCTTGATCCATTAGTTATTCAGAAGTGTTATTTAATTTCTATGTATTTATGGATTTCCAGCTTTCCTCTTTTTATTGACTTCTAGTTTCTTACCATTGTGGTTGAAAAAAAAAACAGGAGATATAATTTCTATCTTCTTGAATTCATTGAGACTTTTTTGTGGCCTAACATATGATCTATCTTAGAATATGTTCTGTGTGCTTGTGAGAAGAGTGTGTAGGTTTCTGTTGCTGGATCAAATGTTCTCTATATGTCTTTTATCCATTTGGTCTATATTGTTGTTCAAATTCATTGGTTCTCTCTCTGGATCTATCATTGTTGGTAGTAATGTATTAAAGTCTTTGTTATTGTATTGCTGTTTATTAGTATTATTTTATTAGTATTTATTAGTATTTTCTTTGTATATTTAGGTGCTCTGATATTGGATGCATAAGTACTTAAAATTGTTACATCTTCAGGGGGCAGAGCAAGATGGCGGAGGAGTAGGAGACCTGGATTTCATCTGGTCTCAGGAATTCAGCTGGATAGGGATCAAACCATTCTGAACACCTACGAACTCAACAGGAGATCAAAGAAAAGAACAGCAACAACTCTCTGAACAGAAAGGCGACCACTTTCTGGGCGGTAGGACGTGCAGAGAAGTGAATCCAAGGCGATATTCGGGAGGATAGACGGCGGGGGTGGGGGCCTCCATGGGCTGCTTCTGGCAAGTGATAGAGCCACGGAGCACAAAATACGAACTTTTAGAAGTCGACTCCGCTGAGGGACATCACTCCAGTGGCTAAGCTGGGGGTGGAACCCTTGCAGGAGAGTGTGGTCTCAGGACCCTCGGGGTCACAGAAAGACTGGGGGTGCCTGAGTGCAGCAGAGCTCCCAGGTATCAGAGGGGGGAGGCCGGCTGCAGAGACTGAGCCAAGGTGCGGGCTCTCAGCTCGGGGTTGCCATAAACTGTGATCGGTGACAGTCGGGCCACTGCTCCTCCAACAGGGACCCAACAAGTGGCAGATCAGGGAGATTCCCCTTCCTCCCCTGGGAAGGGCGGCACGGGAGCGCACCGCAGGGATCTGCTGGGTTTGGAGACTCCACACAGGGTCGGATGCCAGAGATAGAAATGCTCGGTCACAGGCTGGGTGAGCGCAGAGTGCGGCCAGAGACTGGGGAGACAGGAGTGACTGACTGCTTTTCTCTGGGGGCGCACTGAGGAGCAGGGCCCCGAGTTCTCAGCTCCTCCGGGCCAGAGATTGGGAGGCTGCCATTTTCACTCTCCTCCTCCAACACTGTATGGAAAGCTTTCAGGGAACAAAAGCTCCCGAGAGCAAACCCAAGCAGATTGCTTAGCCAGGACCTGGCAAGGGTGGGGCAATTCCAACTCCAGCAAAGACATTTGGGAACCATGGCAACAGGCCCATCCCCCAGAAGATCAGTACAAACAGCCAGCCAAGACCAAGTTTACCGATCAATGAGAATGGCAGAACTCCAGCACTAGGGGAATACTGCACATAGAATTCATGGCTTTTTTACCATGATTCATTAGTCTTTCAAAGTTAATTTTTTTAAACTGTGGTTTTTTTTTTCAATTTCTCTTTTTCCCTTTTTCAACCACCATCAATCCCTTTCTTAAAAAAATTTTTATTTTTCATTTTTAGAGTCATATTCTATCCCTTCATAGTACTTACCCTTATTTTTGGCATATATATATAAGTTGTTCTCTCTTTAAAATTTTGAGATACAGTTTCTTCTAACATATCAAAATATACCCTAAATCTCTAGTGTATAGCTTTGTTCTAGTCTCCTACCTGATCACATTCTCTCCCCCTTTTTTTTCTTTCTTTCCTTTTTTTTAATCCTCTTCTTTCTTTTTTCAAACAACTTCTTATCAGTTCCTTTTTTAAAATTTTTTATACTTTTCATCTTTACAGTCATATTCCATCCCTTCTTCATATCAACAATTATTTTATACATATATAAGTCTTTCTTTCTTTAAATTTTAGGAGGCACTTTCATCTAACAGACCAAAATACACCCAAGCTCTAGTGTGTGGCACTGATCTATGCACCATCCTGATCATATTTGAGCATATTCTGTTTTGTTTTGTTTTGTTCTATTTTTGTTTGTTTTTATCTTTTCCTTTTTTTTTTCTCTTTTTTCTTTCTTTCCCTTTCTTTTCACCTGGTTTCAGGTCTTTTCTGATTTGATTACAGTATATTTTCAGGGGACGTTGTTAACCTGTTAGCATTTTGTTCTCTCATTCATCTATTCTCCTCTGGACAAAATGACAAGATGAAAAAAATCACCTCAGCAAAAAGAACAAGAGGTAGTACCGTCTGCCAGGGACCTACTCAATACGGACATTAGTGCAATGTCGGACCTAGAGTTCAGAATTATGACATTAAAGATATTAGCTGGGCTTGAAAAAAGCATGGAAGTTATTAGAGAAACCCTTTCTGGAGAAATAAAAGAACTAAAATCTAACCAAGTCGAAATCAAAAAGGCTATAAATGAGGTGCAATCAAAAATGGGGGCACTAACTGCTAGGATAAATGAGGCAGAAGAGAGAATCAGCGATATAGAAGACCAAATGATGGAAAATAAAGAAGGTGAGAAAAAGAGATAAACAACGACTGGATCACGAGGGCAGAATTTGAGAGATAAGCGATACAATAAGACGAAACAATATTAGAACAATTGGGATCCCAGAAGAAGAAAAAGAGAGAGAGGGGCAGAAGGTATATTGGAGCAAATTATAGCAGAGAACTTCCCTAATGTGGGGAAGGAAACAGGCATCAAAGTCCAGAAGGCACAGAGAACCCCTCTCAAAATCAATAAAAATAGGTCAACACCCCGACATCTAATAGTAAAACTTACGAGTCTCAGAGACAAAGAGAAAATCCTGAAAGCAGCTCGGGAGAAGAGATATGTAACCTACAATGGTAGAAACATTAGATTGGCAACAGACCTATCCACAGAGACCTGGCAGGCCAGAAAGGACTGGCATGATATCTTCAGAGCACTAAACGAGAAAAATATGCAGCCAAGAATACTATATCCAGCTAGGCTGTCACTGAAAATAGAAGGAGAGATAAAAAGCTTCCAGGACAAACAAACACTAAAGGAATTTGCAAACACAAAACCAGCCCTACACGAAATATTGAAAGAGGTCCTCTAAGCAAAAAGAGAGCCTAAAAGCAGCATAGACCAGAAAGGAATACAGACAATATACAGTAACAGTCACCTTACAGGCAATACAATGGCACTAAATTCATATCTTTCAATAGTACCCCGAATGTAAATGGGCTAACTGCCCCAATCAAAAGACACAGGCTATCAGATTGGATTGAAAAACAAGACCCATCAATATGCTGTCTGCAAGAGACTCATTTTAGACCGAAGACACCCCCACATTGAAAGTGAAGGGGTGGAAAACCATTTACCATGCTAATGGACACCAAAAGAAAGCTGGGGTGGCAATCATTATATCAGACAAATTAGATTTTAAAACAAAGACTGTAAAAAGAGATGAGGAAGGACACTATATCCTACTTAAAGGGTCTATCCAACAAGAAGATCTAACAGTTGTCAATATCTATGCCCCTAACGTGGGAGCAGCCAATTATATAAGGCAATTAATAACAAAAGCAAAGAAACACATTGACAACAATACAATAATAGTGGGGGACTTTAACACCCCCTCACTGAAATGGACAGATCATCTAAGCAAAAGATCAACAAGGAAATAAAGACTTTAAATGACACTCTGGGCCATATGGACTTCACAGACATATTCAGAACATTCCATCCCAAAGCAACAGAATACACATTCTTCTCTAGTGCCCATGGAACATTCTCCAGAATAGATCACATCCTAGGTCACAAATCAGGTCTAACTGGTACCAAAAGATTGGGATTATTCCCTGCACATTTTCAGACCACAGTGCTTTGAAACTAGAACTCAATCACAAGAGGAAAGTCAGAAAGAACTCAAATACATGGAGGCTAAAGAGCATCCTACTAAAGAATGAATGGGTCAACCAGGAAATTAAGGAAGAATTAAAAAAATTCATGGACACCTATGAAAATGAAAACACAACTGTTCAAAATCTTTGGGATGCAGCAAAGGCAGGCCTGAGAGGAAGGTATATAGCAATACAAGCCTTTCTCAAGAAACAAGAAAGGTCTCAAATACACAACCTAACCCTACACGTAAAGGAGCTAGAGAAAAAACAGCAAATAAAGCCTAAACCCAGCAGGAGAGGAGAAATAACAAAGATCAGAGCAGAAATCAATGAAATAGAAACCAAAAGAACAGTAGAACAGATCAACGAAACTAGGAGCTGGTTCTTTGAAAGAATTAACAAGATTGATAAACCCCTGGCCAGACTTATCAAAAAGAAAAGAGAAATTACCCAAATCAACAAAATCATGAATGAAAGAGGAAAGATCACAACCAACACCAAAGAAATACAAACAATTATAAAAACATATTATGAGCAACTCTATGCCAGCAAATTAGATAACCTGGAAGAAATGGATGCATTTCTAGAGATGTATCAACTACCAAAATTGAACCAGGAAGAAATAGAAAACCTGAACAGACCTATAACCACTAAGGAAATTGAAGCAGTCATCAAAAATCTCTCAACAAACAAAAGCCCAGGGCCAGATGGTTTCCCAGGGGAATTCTACCAAACATTTCAAGAAGAATTAATACCTATTCTCCTGAAACTGTTCCAAAAAATAGAAATGTAAGGAAAACTTCCAAACTCATTTTATGAGGCCACCATTACCTTGATCCCCAAACCAGACAAAGACCCCATCAAAAAGGAGAATTATAGACCAAAATCCTTAATGAACATGGATGCAAAAATTCTCACCAAAATACTAGCCAATAGGATCCAACAGTACGTTAAAAGGATTATTCACCATGACCAAGTGGGTTTTATCCCTGGGCTGCAAGGTTGGTTCAACATCCGCAAATCAATCAACGTGATACAATATATTAACAAAAGAAAGAACAAGAATCATATGATCCTCTCACTAGATGCAGAGAAAGCATTTGACAAAGTACAACATCCTTTCTTGATCAAAACTCTTCAGAGTATAGGGATAGAGGGTACATACCTCAATATCATAAAAGCCATCTATGAAAAACCTACAGCGAATATCATTCTCAATGGGGAAAAGCTGAGAACTTTTCCCCTAAGGTCAGGAACGCGGCAGGGATGTCCACTCTCACCACTGCTATTCAACATAGTATTAGAAGTCCTAGCCACAGCAATCAGACAACAAAAAGAAATCAAAGGCATCCAAATTGGCAGAGAGGAAGTCAAACTCTCACTCTTTGCAGATGATATGATACTGTATGTGGAAAACCCAAAAGACTCCACCCCAAAACTGCTAGAAGTCATACAGGAATTCAGTAAAGTGGCAGGCTATAAAATCAATGCACAGAAATCAGTGCATTCCTATACACCAACAACAAGACAGAAGAGAGACAAATCAAGGAGTCGATCCCATTTACAATTGCACCCAAAACCATAAGATACCTAGGAATAAATCTAACCAAAGAGGCAAAGGATCTGTACTCAGAAAACTATAAAATACTCATGAAAGAAATTGAGGAAGACACAAAGAAATGGAAAAACGTTCCAAGCTCATGGATTGGAAGAACAAACATTGTGAAGATGTCAGTGCTACCTAGAGCAATCTACACATTCAATGCAATCCCCATCAAAATACCATCCACTTTTCTCAAAGAAATGGAACAATCCTCAGATTTGTATGGAACGAGAAAAGACCCCAAATAGCCAGAGGAATGTTGAAAAAGAAAAGCAAAGCTGGTGGCATCACAATTCCGGACTTCCAGCTCTATTACAAAGCTGTCATGACCAAGACAGTATGGTACTGGCACAAAAACAGACACATAGATCAATGGAACAGAATAGAGAGCCCAGAAATGGACCCTCAACTCTATGGTCAACTCATCTTTGACAAAGCAGGAAAGAATGTCCAATGGAAAAAAGACAGTCTCTTCAACAAATGGTGGTGGGAAAATTGGACAGCCACATGCAGAAGAGTGAAACTGGACCATTTCCTTACACCACACACAAAAATAGACTCCAAATGGTTGAAAGACCTAGATGTGAGACAGGAGTCCACCAAAATCCTAAAGGAGAACACAGGCAGCAACCTCTTCGACCTCAGCCGCAGCAACTTCTTCCTAGAAACATCGCCAAAGGCAAGGGAAGCCAGGGCAAAAATGAACTACTGGGATTTCATCAAGATCAAAAGCTTTTGCACAGCAAAAGAAACAGTCCACAAAACCAAAAGACAACCGACAGAATGGGAGAAAATATTTGCAAATGACATATCAGATAAAGGGCTAGTATCCAAATCTATAAAGAACTTCTCAAACTCAACACCCAAAGAACAAAGAATCCAATCAAGAAATGGGCAGAAGACATGAACAGACATTTTTCCAAAGAAGACATCCAAATGGCCAACAGGCACATGAAAAAGTTCTCAACATCGCTTGGCATCAGGGAAATCCAAATCAAAACCTCAATGAGATACCACCTCACGCCCGTCAGAATGGCTAAAATTAACAAGTCAGGAAACGACAGATGTTGGCGGGGATGTGGAGAAAGGGGAACCCTCCTACACTGTTGGTGGGAATGCAAGCTGGTGCAACCCCTCTGGAAAACAGTATGGAGGTTCCTCAAAAAGTTGAAAATAAAGCTACCATACGATCCAGCAATTGCACTACTGGGTATTTACCCCAAAGATACAAATGTAGGGATCCGAAGGGGTACGTGCACCCCAATGTTTATAGCAGCAATGTCCACAATAGCCAAACTGTGGAAAGAGCCAA
The DNA here is from genome assembly GCF_003265705.2 of Callorhinus ursinus. NCBI lineage: Eukaryota > Metazoa > Chordata > Mammalia > Carnivora > Otariidae > Callorhinus > Callorhinus ursinus. The sequence goes on along the minus strand of NW_027397067.1, from coordinate 24,714,999 downwards.
GATGTCCATTGACAGATGAATGAATATGAAAGATGTGGTATATATACACAATGGAATATTATGCAGCCATCAAAATGAATGAGATCTTGCCATTTGCAACGACGTGGATGGAACTGGAGGGTGTTATGCTGAGTGAAATAAGTCAATCAGAGAAAGACATGTATCATATGACCTCACTGATATAAGGAATTCTTAATCTCAGGAAACAAACTGAGGGTTGCTGGAGTGGTGGGGTGTGGGAGGGAGGGGGTAGCTCGGTGATAGACATTGGGCAGGGTATGTGCTATGGTGAGTGCTGTGAATTGTGCAATACTGCTGAATCACAGATATGTACCTCTGAAACAAATAAGGCAATATATGTTAAAAAAAGAAAGAGGAGGAGATAGCAGGAGGGGAAGAATGAAGGGGGGGAAATCAGAGGGGGGGATGGACCATGAGAGATGATGGACTCTGAAAAACAAACTGAGGCTTCTAGAGGGGAGGTGGGTGGGGGGATGGGTTAGCCTGGTGATGGGTATTAAAGAGGGCACATTCTGCTTGGAGCACTGGGCATTATGCACAAACAATGAATCATGGAACACTACATCAAAAACTAATGATGTAATGTATGGTGATTAACATAACAATAAAAATTTAAAGATTAAAAAAATTGTTACATCTTCTTGATGGATTGACCCCTTTATTATTGTATAATTGCCTTCTTTGTCATCGACCATTTTTAGCTTAAAGTCTGTTTTGTCTGTTTTTTTACTTTTTTGCAGATTCTTTGTTCCTTGGTTCCTGTCTTATTTTAAGCTGTAACAACTTCAATAGCATACAGAAACTTTATACGTGTACTTCCTCTTATTTTAGGTTATTCATGTTACAATTTCTATTTTTAATACGGTGTATTTAATGACAAATTATTATAGTATATTTAAATACATTTGTTTTTTAAGTTTTCAAGTTGTGATTTATGCACCACCATTATAATATTAGGGAATCTGCCTTTGACTACATATTTACCTTTACTAGTGAGTTTTACACATTCATATGTTTTTATAATATTAATTGGTATTATTTTATTTTAGTTTGAAGAACACCCTTTCGTATTTCTTGTAAGGTGGTTCTAGTGGTGACAAATTCTCTCAGCTTTTGTTTGTTTGGGAAAGTCTTTATCTCTCCTTCATTTTTGAAGGACAGTTTTCCTTGATGTAGTCCTTAAGTGACCATTTTTTCTTTTAATATTTTGAATATATCATTCTACTTTCTCCTGGTGTGCAAAGTTTCTTTTGATAGTCTTATGGAGGCTCCTGTGTATTTAATGAGTCACTTTTGTCTTACTGCTTAAAATTTTTCTTTTTATCTTTGACTTTTAATAATTTAATTATAATGTGTCTCTTTGTGGCCCTTTTTGGGTTCAACCTGTTTGGGATCTTTTGGGCTGTTGAATCTGGATGTCTGTTTCTCTCCCCAGGTTTCAGCCATTATTGCTTTAAATAGACTTTCTATCCCTCCATTATTGCTTTAAATAGACTTTCTGTCCTTTTCTCTTGTTTTGTTTCCCATAATGCGTACATGGTTTCCGTTTATTGTATTCCATAAGTCTTGTAATCTTTTCTTTCTCTTTTTCTTTTTTTTCATTTTATACCTGTGACTGGATAATTTCGGTGATCTACAAGTTCAATGATTTTTTGTCTGCTTCATTGGATCTGCTATTTAATTTCTCTATTGATTTCTGCAGTATAGTCATTGGATTCTTAGCTCTAAGATTTGTTTAGGTTTTTTTACTGATGGCTTATATTTCATTGTTGAACTTATTTTGTTTATGCATTATTTTCCTAATTTCATTTAGTTGTGTATTTTTGTAGTTTACTAAACTTCTTTAAGACGATATTCTGAATTCAGATAATTCATAGATCTCCATTTCTTTAGGGTCAGTTATCAGAGTTTTATCAGTTTCCTTTGGTGGTATAATGTTTACCTGATTTTTCATGATCCCATATCCTTACATTGATATCTGTGCACTTGAATAAGCAATCTCCTCTTCCTGACTTTACAGGTTTGCTATGGCAGAAAAAGACCTTCACCAACCAGCTCAGCATATAGTACAGGATGAGTCAGCTGGCAGCAACCACAGGTAGGTGTGGTTTCCTATTGGGAGTCTCTAGTTAAGCAAGGCCACTGCCTATGTTCTAAGGTGGGAAGTCGTGCTGCTGGCTGAGTTCCATGTTCAAGTGGAACCACTAGGTGAGCTCTCTGATCAGGCAGGGCTGCTGGTTCTGCTTTATTAGATAGGCTCTACATTCACATGTGGTTGGGCAAAGTTGCAGGCAGTCCAGACTCTGGTTAGGTAGGGCTGCAAGCTATTTTCCATGATTAGGAGGGATCATTACTTGGGTTTTTTGCCTGGGTGAGTCCACAGCAATTGAGCAGGACCATATGTTGGTCTCCATTGCTGAGTAAGGCTACAGCCTGGCTCCACAGCTGGGCAGTATCATAGGCTGTGTTCTGAGGCTGCCCAGGATCACTGTTTAGGATCCCTGATTACGCAGGGCTAGAGGCTCAACAGTTAGAAAGGGCTGGTGACTTGGCTCCCTGCCCAAGCAGGGCTATGGGATGGACTCCACAGCTACCCAGGTTCTCTGGCTAGGCTTTCTGGTCAGGCAGAATTGGAGACTATACTTCACAGTTGAGAGGGCTACAAATTTATTTCCATGCCCAACATGTAGAATGGGCTCCATGGGTGGTATAGCCAGTTGACTGAGGATCTAAGTCAGGCAGAACTGCCAACCAAGTTCCCTGGCCAGATGGGGCCACCAGCTCAACTCTGCAGTTGGACAGAGCTGCTGGCTGGGATCTCTGCTTGGGTGTCACTGCAAGCTGGAGTGATGGGTACTAAATATGCTGTCTGATATATGAGTGATGGGCGCTAAAAGTTCTACCCTCTTCTTCCATCTCTATCTGATTCCCAGTGGTTAACCCTTGAAGGTTCCCCCTATGATCTCTGTGAGGCAAAACCTGAATGGGCCTTCAAGGAAGTGTCCTACAATGCTGAGGAAGCTGGATATCTACTTTGGGCTCTCTTTTCCCACTGGAAAAACCATAGGCCTAGAAGGGCCCTCTCAGTGCTGTACTGGGCCAACCTGAGGGAGGGGCAATGTGGTCAAAGTGAAAATACTCTTCTTACCCTTCTAAGGAAGACTTTCTCAGTCTTTGTGTTCCTGGGGGGTGTTTCAGCCTTACCCCCAAGTTCTGGGATTTTCACAGTGGTGTCTTGAGTTGTCTTGTCTAGAGTTAATTTCTAGTTTGTCTTCTTGTAAGGGGAACTCAAGTCAGAAATGACCTATGTCACCATCTTGATGATATCACCTCCCTACAGTATTCTTTTTAAGTATATCTCTCCTTTAATAATCACAACTCTATAAGATATGTTCTAATATTGTCCCCATTTTACAGAACAGAAATGGAGGCTTAGAGAAAAGAAAGAAGTTATGAATGGTCACAAAGCTAGTTAATGAAATAGAATAATTTAAGCCAGGTCCATCTGATTCCAAAGCCCATCAGAATTCCTAATATGACTGTTTGTGGTCTTAGGGATACAATTAATAATAAGCATTTGGGAGTACGATAAAGGAAAAATTCTGTACCTAAACTTTAATACTTATTGACTGTTGACTTAGGTAATATTAGAAACTAACATTAAAAGAGTAAAATACATCAATATTCAAACAGGGAACATCATGTCTTAGCTGAGAAGAGAGTCATCTTATGGTTATCATCCTTCAGGTAATAATTTTATGCATAGTCAAATCCATGACAAAAATCACAACAGCCTAAACTAAGTGGTGAAGCCATTTATAAGTCCTGACCATGTTTAGCCCTAAGAGCACATTGCATTCCTTTCTCTGGTTCTTTGAGGATCTTTTAACCTTTTTGGGTGAAAACTGAATCATCAAAAGCAGAAATTCAATGTCATCTATTTACTATTCATGGAGTGCATTATGCAAAGCACTGAAGATAAAATATAATTAAAATAAAATCCTAAGTATGCAAAATTTGCAGTGCAGGAAGAGAGCAGAGTAAAAGAAACATTTGCCTTGTGTGTGATGAGTGTGCAAGATAAAGCAGGGATAAGAAAATAGACTGATTGCCTATGAGTGCACTGTAAAACGTGGCAGTAAGCCACATGGAACACCTCACTGTATTTTTATTTCTGTTCTTCCTCTCATTAAAAAAAGGAATAATAATGACTCTATAGGTTATTGATTTAGAAGATACCTATCATCTTACACAAAACAGTTTCCTCCAGGAAATTAGTTCTGTCCAATTAGTCCTGTGTCAAGAGTAAGATTAGTCTGTGCCATGTAACTGTGTCTCATTGGATGACAGAAACCTACCTGAGTATCGCTAACATGGATTTTCTCTTCAATACAATTCCCTCAAGTGAGGTTATGTAAAGGGAGAATTTCTCCCCCTGAGTTTAGTATCTCAACTTCTCTTCCCCACACAGGACCAGTAGCCATCTCCCACTGACCACTCTTGACCAGTTTTCCGAAATCATCACTGTTACCATGTTTTCTCATTCCTGTGCCCTGAATGCCACAATTTCTGTTGTCCAAGAAGAGTCTATGCTTCCCCATCAAATAGCATACCTCATCCCACAAACCATTCTCCTTACTCCATTCAAGTCACTTTCCTTAGTGGAGCACAAAATTATCATGCATATTCTCACCCCTATGACTCCTCACTTGGAATGTCAGCCCTCCTTCTCTATCTATCCAACCTTCAGGTTCTTCCCATTGAAAACCTTTCCTAATAGCTTCAACTCTCTCACTGTCTCTCAAGACTATAACATTTTGGGCTCTGTCAGAAAATTAAATGTTTGATTGTATCAAATCTTGTATTTCTCTTCAATAATTTCCTGCATACATGTCCAAATGACATTTCTAGAATAGCAAAAACTGTGCCATATATGATGGGTGCTCATCTAATTTCTCATCCAAAATGAGAGCAAAAAGGAGATAGTAGTAATAATTCTTGGATTCCAGACACAAGCAAGGGGTATCCCTGGCAAACCAAGACTAATTGTCACCCTATGTTATTTGTATCTGTCGCAATCTCTAGTGTGGAACTCAGGTGGTCAATGATTACTTGATTAAATTGCTGCACTGCCCACCAAAGGACAAAGAGAATTTTACTTAGAAATCTTTGGAATTCTTTTTTTTGGTTGCAGAGTTGTATCACTAAAATTGCTTTCAGTTTTGTATCACTGAAAAACAGTAAGAAAGAGATGGGTACTACTTTAAGCTGTGGAAGCCAAAAGAAAGAAATTACAAAGGACATTGCATATTAGAGTTCAACTTTATTTAGTAGATAGTAGAGTAGTATTGATGACTTTTAAGTAGTGTGGTAATTTGGTCAGCTTAGGTATGAATGGGTGTATTTACAACGGTAAGGAGCCTGAGATCATGACCTGAGCCAAAGGCAGACACTTACCAACTGAGCCACCCAGGTGCCCCTGAATACATTCTTTTTAACAATTCAATATTGGCCTAAATTTTCTCTTCCCTCCAATGAATAAGGGACAACACAGATATGCCTGAGCATTTAAGACCAGAGTCATGTATTCCTCATAATATTAGTTCTTAAGTCACTTCACCCTATGAAAATCTATAGCCACTGTGAAGGGGAAAAGTCCTACTATCCTTTACTATAGCCCCAGGACAAACAACTTCTCAGTGGCAGGAGAATTCACTGCATTTTAAGAACCTGACTCTGATTCAGCAAAAGGGAAGAATTAGCTTGCCAATTTCTAGGTGGAAGCTGTTCATCCAATATGACTAGAGTTAAGCATGATCCTTGTAGGCTGATAAAATATATAATGAATATATATAATATCATTTTAGAAGTTCTAGGAAGATCCTCCTGCCCAAAAATAATCTCCATTCCCTGCTCAGTAATGCCTCTAAGGGTATGTTTCTTATAATATACCTAAAGTCATTGTTTTAAATGTATATAACTCTATAAAAGATAACCCAAAATGCATGCCAACACATAGGTAGCTTATACAATACTCTTTCTAAAGAGTAGGCTTTAGTAAGGAGGAAAAAGGAATGTCATCCTATCTAAAGTGTACCCATACTTCGATACTCAGCTCAGTCTAGATTCTGTGTAAAGACTTCTTCTGAAAAACTATGGTTCAAATGTCTATTCTTTTTTTAAAAAAAGATTTTATTTATTTGAGAAAGAGAGAGAGAGAGCACATGAGAGGGGGGAGGGTCCAAGGGAGAAGCAGACTCCCTGCTGAGCAGGGGGCCCGATGCGGGACTCGATCCCGGGACTCCAGGATCATGACCTGAGCCGAAGGCAGTTGCTTAACCAACTGAGCCACCCAGGGGCCCTCAAATGTCTATTCTTATCATATACTTCCTGTTGTTATTGTGTGTTTATCTTAACTCCCCTGTAGGAATGGAGGGTACAAGAAGGACAGTGGCTGTGATGAAAATCAGATTATTTCACATCAAAGTTCTGTTAGGAGTTGGTCCTGCCTGCTTACACAGAACCAAACACTTCATTCTGTCCCATGAATGCATATCTCATTTAGGACGAGGAAAGGGAGGCCATCACATGCATGTGTTGCAGAGAAAGAAATCTTGAGACAGTGCTTTCAGATGAGCAGCTTCAAAAGAAGGGAGGAAAAATCATCCCGGGTGGTATTTTTGCGTGTGTACATATTAAAGGAATACTCATTCACTGAAATGATCTTTTTTCATTTTTCAGCCATGCCACATAACTCATTTTCTCACACAAGTATTTGATGCCTTGCCCATACACACACACACACACACACACACACGGAATCTGGAATACAGTGTGAAAACTAAGCAAATGAAACAAATCCCCAGTGACTTCTCAAGAACAGAGGAGGAAGCCGGTAGGAAGTACCTCTGGAAAGCTTGTTGGATTACTGCTTATAGATAATTTGCTAATATATTCATGAAGGGCCAAATATCAAAATATTCCTGATTAGATGGGCCCTGCCACTTTTCCTACAGGAATCTGGGACTTTTACAAGTTTGATGCTGATGCTGAGAACCACATAAAAATATGAATAACACAAATAGTACCAATATTAAGTAACTTGATATTGAGGAAAATATTACTCCCAGTAAACCTCAGTTTAGTTTGAGAAACACTTGGGAAATAGAATAAAAAATCCTCCCCCTTTCATCCCTGTCTTCCTCCTTCATTCCCCTCCCACCTTGTAATCCTGAAAATATAGTCTCCATTACACAAAATTCCTTTTCTAGACTCCCCTGATAAAGAACAGCCTCCCAGGTTCAAATCCCCATTGTTTTATTCCTTTTTCTAGTCTGTGTGAAACAAATGATGGCAAGTTATGTAATCAGTTTCCATCACCAAACATAACAAACAAAAGTCTGGGTATTTTCCCAGCAGTTCTCAAGCTTTCTTTTTCCTCTTCTCCTGTTGTGTACTCATGTTTTGTATTATCAATAGGAAAATTATTTAAAAGAAGAAAAGCTTATTTAATAGTACACTGAAAAGCCAATTCCTGGTTTTTGCTTCCAGAATAATGAGCAAATCTGAACCATGGCCTAAATCCAGTCACACAAAAACAAAGCCACAGGGGTGAACAACTTATCAGAAAGGGAGGTATTATTGCCCAAAGTGAATGCTTGTGTGGAGAGCAACAACACATACACAAAACAATCTGAGATAAGACAAAAATTTATTAAACAGATAGAGGTGAATAATCATAATTTTAGTTAAAAGAAGAAAAATATTAAAGCATGATCTTTGGGGCATGTGGGTGGCTTAGTTGGTTAAGCATCCAACTCTTGGTTTTGGCTCAGATCATGATCTTGGGGTCCTGGGATTGAGCCCCCCATGTCGTGCCTTGCACTCAGTGTGGAGTCTGCTCTGGATTCTCTCTCCCTCTCCTCCTGCCCTCCCATGCACATGCTTGCGTGCCCATTCTCTCTCTCAAATAAATAAAATAAGGGGGAAAAAAAGCATGAGCTTCACCAGAAAAGACTGACACAGTCAGAGTAGATTTTAGGACTAGAATACCAGAAATGATATATCAAATGATCTATACTAGGAATAACATTTTAGAAGTGCCAACACTACTGCTATTCCTAGTGCCATCCTGGAGGGGAAGTAGGGCTCACTTGTCTTAGAACCACCCTTGACTAAGAAAAATGTCCTGAGAACAGGAACCATTTCTTCTACTTCTGCTTTATTTCCACTAACACACCAACATACAGGGTGTCCCAAGAGAAGGGCAGCTAGTCAGTGACAGACCTAAAATGCAAACCAGGCATTCTGACTCCAGAATTCACCAATTTGGTAAGCTCTCAGTGTCTGTTTCTTCAACGGTTAAATGAAAATGATAATGACAATCCGTCAGCTCCCTAAGTGGATTATTAAAATAATTAAAGTATTTAAAATACAGAAAGCACTTATAATGGTGTCAAACATATTATAAGCACTCAGTCTCTTTCCCAAGACAAAGTCAGGGAAAAAATGGTTTATTACAATCAAGGAACCCAGTCTTAGATTCCCAGGGAGCTATAGTGGATCCAGGATGAATTCCTTTACATGAATGGCTTAAAACAAATATAGGGCAAAAGTTCTATCCTGCCAACTTCCACCATAGTACCCAAATCTATTCCAATGTGAAGAAGGACCACAGGCATCAGCAAGACACACAGTGTAATCCCCTAGTACAGGATCATTTTTTTAAACTTCTAAGACTCAACCTCTAAAACTGTGACTCAATTAAGTGATTTCCAATTTGACCAATCTGTAAATATACTCTGATACTTAAGAATAGAAGAAGAGAGTGGGGGAAGTATGAGCATCTGTGGAGCAACACAGTCTTTATGACCAATAATGAGTTTAACAATGACACATAACGGGTGGGGGGATGGGTTAGCCTGGTGATGGGTATTAAAGTCAATAACAAACATTGAAGCCTCATCTTTTTTTTTTAATTCGAATACAATTGACTATGTTCTATAGAACGACACAAATTAAAGATCAAATGTGGATGTATTTCAGAGACTTGACTTGAAAAACCAAAGACTGCTCTAAGTGCATTCATGAGGCATAAACACCACTCAGCAGTGATCGTGAGAGAAGAAAAATAGGAAAGAAAGAACAAAGACGTTCCAAGACAGTCTTCAAAGACACCCCCAACTTCGCTGGCGTGCTGTAAAAGCCCGCTTAGACTCTGTAGTCCTCCACGGGCGAATGAATTGAATGGAGCACTGGGTGTTATATGCAAACAATAAATCATGGAACACTACATCAAAACCCCCCAAAAATGATGTAATGTATGGTAATTAACATAACATAATAAAATAAAATTTTAAAAAATACACTTAAAAAAACAATGACACATAATCAAAGCAAGAAATCATAAAGAGTCTTTAGTTCCTCACTCTCTTATTTTCCACATCCAACTGATAATTTTTCTCTGCCCACACCACTACTATTCTAGTTCAGACCTTTAGCATCCATTTCCTGAATTTCTAACTAGTCTCCTTGAAGCAATCTCTAATCTTCATTCTGAGTACAGTGACTGCACTGTTAATGTGTTTGGTTGCAAAAATGGCCATAGTACTTTGCAGCTCCTCCCATCAAGAGATGGAGTCTATTTCTCTACTATGGGATAGCCATGTGAATCTAGAATAGTTTAGTTAACTGCTCTGACCAATAAAAAGCAGCAAATGTGACACATTGTGGAAGGACCAAGAGTAGGCCTCAAGAGGCTAGCCTGCACATAATGAAGGATACACAACCCCGTCATCCTAGACGCTTCAGCTGCCATTCAATCTATGAGCTGGCTACAGACATATGGGAGAACCTAGCAGGATTGGCTGAACTGGCCCAGGCATGAAGAATCGACTAACCCACAGAATGGAGAACTAAATAGTGGTTGTTTTAAGCCACTAGCTTTTGAGGTAGTTTGCTATGCAGCAAAAGAGAACAGATAGAGATTCCATTTAATCCTTTAAAATTTGCAGGTAAGAATATCTGTTAACATAGAAGCAACATCATAAAGGAGAAATGATAAATAAAAACGCTTAAAAATAGGAAATTTGAATTTCCCCTTCTCAGTTCATGAAAACTGGGAAAAAGAATAAAGATATAAAATATCCAAATAATTATGAGGTAGACTTGATTAATATTTACTGATCTCTCCATCTTAAAAATAGAGAATATACCTTTTTTCAAATGGAATGAAAATAGAACTTAAATACAAAATAAAACAATAGAAGGCTTTTCTACCTGGAAATGCTAAAACTCAAATATAATTTTTAGAAATAATAATGAAAACACTACAAATCAAGTCTAAAAATGCAGCTAAAAGTGTTTAGAGGAAATTTTTGGCATTAAAAATTTAATCAATGAAAAAATCTGACTCAAAAATTAGAAAAAAAATACTAAACCAACAGAAAGCAGAAGGAAGAAATTAATAAAAAGATTAGCTCTGTTAGAAAGCTGGCTAAAAAAAAGATTAACTGATTAATCTTTTAAATATCAATGAAATAAACCACTAACAAAGTTAATCAGGAAAATAAGAACTGAAAATAGTTTTAAATGAAATTACAAAGAGGAAAAACATAAAACCATTAAAATCAAGAAATTAAAAGAATCGTAAGAAACTTTGCTCAACACTAAGTAAACAAAATAGAAAACTTGGATAAAATGAGTAATTTTCTAGGAAAGCATAATTTACTACGACTGAAAAAAAAAAAAACTAAACAGAGTAACATCTATAGAAGAAATAAGGGTAAGAGCTAACTCCTGAACTCCCCAAACAAAGCTCAGATGATTCACAGAATTCTAATAAATCATTGAAGACTAAATAATTCTGATGACATATAAACTGTTCCAGAGTATTCAAAAGGAAGAAAATTCCAGTTTTTTTAATGAAGCAAATATAACATTGATACCAAAATCTGGAAGACACTAAAAAACAATAACAAGACACACACACTGTAGATTAATTTTCCTTGTGAATATAATAAAATCACCTATGTAATACATTAGTACATTGAAAGTACATGTACTGGTACATTAAGACCAGGTGAGATCTAGACCAATAATGCAAAAGTGGCTCAGAATTAGGGAATCTATTAATATAATTTACCTAATATAATTCATCAAATTAATATATCTGAGGAGAAAAAATAAACTTCTCCTTAAATGCTAAAAAGATAAAAATTCAAAACCATTCTTGATTTTTAGTCATTAATAGCATCAGTATGGATGAAAAAATAGTTTTTGCCTAAAGCCAGCATTATGCTTAACTGGAATTACTATTAGAGATAAGAGCAAAACCAAAAAATGATCAGTATCTCTATTATTAACATTTTACTCCAATTAGCAGTCAAAGCAATTAAGAACAACATAAGCAACATAACAAAATTTAGAAATATAAAATTTGGAAAGGAGGTGATAAACTTTTACTTTTTAAAAAATGATAGGATTGTATACCCTGAAACACATGGGAACCAACCAAAACAGCATCACAAAAAATAAGAGAATTAGTAAAATCACAAGGGTAAAAAATTAGTATACAGAAATCAGTGGTTATCATATATTCAAAAGCCAACCAACTAAAAGATACAATGGGAGAAAAGATCACCTTCACATTAGCAAAAAAAAAAAAAAAGGAATAATATAAATTTATGAAATTTATTAGACCTATAAATTAAACTAATGCATGTCTAAGGGGCATAGATGGACATGTTATAAATGAGAAGACTCAAAATATCACTTCTCCTTAACTCATAACACCACTGCAATTAAAATGCTAATAATTTTTAAATAGACAGTCAGATTCCAGAGTATCCAGAGATGTATATGTATATAAGAATGGGCAAGAAACCCCTGAAAGGGAAGAGCAATTAAAGTGGCTTAGCCTCAACAGATATTAAAGCTATTATAATGTCTCAATAATTTAAAGAGCATGATACAAGTATATAAATCAAAAAATAGATTTATAAGTCTAAAGTAGGCCCAAATACATGTGTAATTCTAATATATGACAAAGGTGTTTTCTCAAAACAGTACTAAAATGATAGACTGTTCAAGAAATGATATTAAGGCAACTAGGTATATATCGGAAAATGATAAGACTGTACTGGTATCTCAAATCATATTTCAAGAATTCCTGAGATAAAATAATTAAATATAGAAAATGGAACCCTAAAAGTAACAGAAGAAAATATAGAATTATTTTATAACATTGGCGTATAAAAGGTCTTCCTAAGAATAACTCAAAAGCCAGAGATAAAAGCAAATACTAATTAATGATCATTTTAATGCCCTGGTGTTACAGTTCCCTGACCTCCCCTCCACCAAATATCTTCACACTAACTCAGTGGCTCCATGGACAAACTTCTACCTTGTAATTTACCACAATTGCAGCTCTGCCTTAACCTCAACTTCAAGAACTTTTGCCTAGCAGTATCTCTAGTACCCTTACTCCAATAATTATTTGAACCCACCAGGTTTTACAAACTATTGATTCTACTACTTTTTCATTGACCCTCACCTCCCTAATATCTTTACTGTACTCCTTAATCACCTTAAAATCTGGGATCATTATAGTTAGTGCCTTAAATATACCCTTAATTCCTTTACCCTCTCTTCACCATCCTTTGAAAAAACACATTGGTTAAATATAGCTGTCTACTTATTGCGCCAGGAAAGATGAACCTGGCTCCAGAAACCATATAACCATGCTAAATGCTCTCATTTTGGTTCGTGATCACTAACCTCCTGTCAACCATTAAAGCTCCCCAACAATGTGACTTACCTATTCCATTTGTTCTTCTACTCTCTTAGCCGTTCCGTAACTTCTCTCCTCAAAATTCCAAAACCTTTCCCATTTCTGTTACTCTCAGGTGATGACTTTGTTTGTATTTCTTTGAAAAGACAAAACAATTTTAAAAAAAGAACTTACAAGCACACTTCCATTTACCTTACCCCCTACCTTCTCCCCTATTATTATGGATATCAACTAATGCCATCTCCTAACTAAACCTCTAGATTTGAATCCATGATCTCTCCTCTCCTGTAGATTATTACATCATCAATTCTTTCCTTCCAGCACCAGCATCAGTTTTCCCCTCTATGTAGAAAAACAGTATATATAATTTATAGGTTAACTTGCTTTTCTATCTCCTACAACTCTTCTCTGTATAATTGATTCCCTTGGAAATCTCTAGTCCCCTGCCTGTAAATAGATAATAATAATACAACATCATCATCAAATGTTTATCTCTAGAGCAAATTGAATTCCAATTTGAATTCCAAGCCCTAATTTCCTCTTCACCTTTTCTGCCTAGATATCCCAGGGGCATTTCAATTTCAACATGTAGAAAACTGAGTTCCTCAACTTCTACCCTCTTTAAGATTGCTGGTGTATTCTTCCAGTTACTTAAACCAATAAACCTGGAGTTATCCCTAATTCCTCTCTTTCCTCTGTAGCTGGAATCCAGTCTTATAAGCACAGTCTTAAATACAGCATTCCTTCTCATTACCGACACTATTACCTCTCTGATCTGATTACCACACCATTAGCTCTCAATTATTACAGTAGGCTATTAACCAGTCATGCTTCTACCTTTGCCCCTTCAGTATTTTCTTCACAACAGCCAAAGTGATTCTGTTAAAATCTTAGATCAGGTCGCTGTTCCACTCAGATTCTTCAGAGCTATGGTTCCCAAATGGTGTGCCAAGGTACCCTAGGGCACCATAGTGAACTCGCAAGGATGCTCTGAGATAACTTAAATTTTGAAGAGCAAAATACAGAGATACCTAATATCCTTGAAACATAAGGTCAAGTACTAACTGTAGATAGTTGGCAGTTTTAATATTAGATCACATTACATTTCTTTTCATGACATGATATCTGTTAAAGCAGATTTCTAAAATTTTCAGCAGTTGCTGCAGCAAAAAGCAAGTACCACACAAAAAACAATGTGGAATTAAAAATGAGTGTGTCAGTATTCAATCTGATTCCAAAGTTTGAGAATTTATGCTATGAAAAGTGGTACACATGTCCCATTCATTGGTAATTGTGGTTAAGAATGAAATATTTTTTTCTTTCAATTTATGTGTATTTTTAAACAGCTAATCAGTTGTTAGGACGTAAATACTCATCAAGTTCTTTGGCCATAACTACTTAATAAATGAAACTGTTAGGTCTTCCTTTTGGCCTAGTCACATGAAAAAATTATACAGAAGGCTGCAATGGCCCCAAGTTGAGAAATGATTTGGTGTGATTAAAGAACAGAAAAATACCTATGTGCCTGAAGCATGGTGAGCATGGGGAACAATGATCAAAAACACCTTGGTGGGGCAGACAGGGTCAATCATGCAGAACATCAAAGACCATACTGAGAAATTTAATTTTTAGATTTTTGAAGTTATTTTAAGCAGATTAGCAAGTGGATCCGATTTATAATTGTAAATGATCAATCTAATCCATGGGGAATGGGTTAGAAAAAGAGGAGAAGTGGAGCGCCTGATGGGCAGTCATTTAGTCCAGAGAGCATGGTGGCTTGGACCAGAGAGAGGCAGTAGAGATAGAAGTATATGGAGATTAGGAGCACTTTGTTGGTGAAATTGACAGGACTTGCTGATGAATAGAATGAACGTAGTAATGGAGATGGAAACATCAAAGACGGCTCTTAAATTTCTGACTTGAGCAACCAGGTACCTATACCCAAAATGAAGATAGGACCTAGTTTGGGAGAAAACATAGAAGCTTAGGTTTAGATGTGTTAAACCTAAGATACTTAGAAAACAACCTATAGATGACCGTTGGCAGGCATTTGGGTTTCAATATGATATCAATAGTCTTTTCCCTAAACACAGCCTGATTCTTCATCCCTCCTTAAATCCTTCTTTTACTGAGTTCTTTTTATCTGTAGCCGCTAAATACCCTTAGCATAGGGACTCCTGGGTGGCTCAGATGGTTAAGCATCTGCCTTCATCTCAGGTCATGATCCCAGGGTCCTGGGATCAAGTCCCGCATCAGGCTCTCTGCTAGGTGGGGAGCCTGCTTCTCCCTCTGCCTCTCTCTTTCTCTCTGACTCTCATGAATAAATAAATAAAACATTTTTAAATAAATAAAAATACCCTTAGCACATACAATGTCATCCAAACTCAACTCAAATGCATCCTGCCAAGGCAGGCAGCACATTAGGGTTTCCATCGCCAATGTGTATAAAATTTAGTTTTGCTGTCGTAAAACCAGTATTCAGGGTGCTTAGATGAAAGCAAGGACAACCATATGTCTTTCTGTCTCCAAGCTGTATGTCTACAAGCTGTTCCTTGAAAACAAACTTGCTTCACTTGGCTGTTGACAGCCTTCCTAGACCCTTCCAATTTCTCCTCCCTCAGGGTTGCACATTGTCCTAATTACAATAGCTAATGCTGGGGGTCCTATGGCAAACCAAGCAAACCACCAGAGTGTAAAACTGCTGCTCCCTGACTTTAAATTTTACCACAGCCTGGATCCTCCTGATGTACTGATACAGCTTACCAAATAAAGGTACCATGGATCTGAGTAGCTTAAATTAAACTGAAGTTTTGACACTCTGTTGTCACTGTTTTTTGGACTATCTACCACCTTATAAGGCAGTTTTCTCTACTTTCACTCATTGGCCCACATATGGGCTTCCAGCATGCCTCATCCAACCCTGTTTTGTTGATCAAAATCTCCATTTCTTTGTACTAGGTTTATCTTCTTCCTCTCTGGAAACATAGCCATCCTTTGAACTCCAGCTCCATTGTCACCTTAATTTATTCTCTCTTGAGATTGTTCTTATGGAATTCCGCACGAGAACTGAATATTTTCTTCATATTGCCTTTAGTTATTTATTGGTGTTTTCCACACTGTAGCAGAATACATACATATTTATGGATTTTTTTCCCTTTACATTAGATCTTTCAATAATTTAGTCTTTAGTTACTGAATCAAACTACCAATTGTATTTAGCCATTTGTATTGACTTCTACTTACACCTGATTCTATTTATATAAACAAATAAAGCAAAGAAAGGGTTTTATTACTATTATAATTACTAAAAAAGTTGTTTCTTATAATTGTGATAACAATTTTAATATTGATGTTCCTATTTCTACAACTGTTTAGTCTCTCTTCTGGAGCCATATTTTTCAGATGCTTATCTCTTTGGGAGGAAAAAAAAACTTCCCCTGCTTTACTGAAACTATTCTATAGCAGAATGTACTTCCCACAAGAACACTTTGATCTGTTATGGTGCACTGTGTAGTAGTTCTCTTCTAAAAAATTCTTGAAGTCATTCCTCCTGTACCACATCAATTTGTTTCGGCCCACAGTTGAGGGTCAATCTGAGAAATGTTACCTACTTATTTGCTACAATTTATTGCCTTATGTACCTCTTGAAATTACTAGTCACCCACCTCAGAACTATCATGTGTCTTTGTGCTTTTTCTCAGTGTATCAGGACACATCAATATTTATGGATTTTTCCCTTTGCACTTGATCTTTTAATAATTTCATCTTTTGGAATGGAATCAATCCATCAGGGTCTGTCATTTGTCCTGTTATTTACACTTATACTATTAGCATTTTTATCACTGAAATGCGTGCTTACTAACTTACTAGAATTCTTTAGGGCTTGTTTTAATATTGGCATATATTTTTGAATCATGCAAGTATAAAAGAAACCCTGTAATCCTACTTTCGTTTTGCTCTATTTTCTCCTTAATGGTTTCTGTGTCAAGTAGAAGCAGGAAGAATTAAATTTCCTTAAATGTCTCCTAATTTCTATTCCTTTTCCTTAAGAATATGTTAGTAACTCTTTCAAGTCTGAGTCCCAAAATATTGATATTGATAATGAATATTAAATAATAGTTGATCTTGATAACTAATAATTTCTATTTGGTAAACATTTCTTCCCTACAGTGTGTTTTTATCAAATTTCTTGCTTCAGTTCAATATTGTCTTAGAGTCAACTGAAATGAAAGACTTTTATTCTGCTTAACTCTGCTTCTCCCATGGTAGTAAAGCAAGTACTCTTCAAATGGGAATAACTCAGTCAATATTTGTTGAATTAAGTCATTAGACATATTGAAGGAAAGGCTTACAGGCTTAAGTCTCTTAAATTAATATAAATATCTCTTCTGTGGTAGCTCTCTGGTCCCTAAATTGATCTGTTTTCCCAGTTATAGCTCCGTATAGAACACACAACAATTTAAAATGAATAGCGTAGCCCAGCTGGGAAATTCTTGACAAAAAATTAACTCAAGGTAAACAAAACTCAAGGAATCACTGTATGTAGTGAAAATTACCATTTTCCTAACTCTTCTAGATGTTGATGTGATAAAGTCATAAGGTGTGTTTGAAGTAAAATTTAACTGAAAATCCTTTTTAAAACATCTTTTTTTCTAATTCTGCCTTAAAAGAAAGAAAACAGTCAAGTTTTGATGTTTATTCTCAGAATTGGTGATACTATGATTTCATGTACTTTTTTATTGTTCATTTGCTGGAATAATGAGAGGAAAATTTTCCTTGGGATGAAATGATTTCTGCTGGAACAAAACTATTTTTCTTATTCAAATCTTTTAGTACTTTATGAGATTTAAAAAGCAATAAAATATCTGCACCTGCATTTTTGTAGGACTAAATAACATGAGGAAAACTGAACTATGTTCATGGGGGTCAAATGGGAAAAACCCATTTGACACCATTACCCTTGGGGTCCCAAGTGAGCACATAAAACACATTGTACTTCCCTATCTGAAAACATAACCCGAATCTATGTACACAATGCCAAACATGTGGAATATGAACAGCCCAACCAATTAGTCACCTAACAGTACGCATGATGCCAAACATCTGGATATTTGGAAACTTCCAGACGAATGAGTGAATTTTTCACTTTTCTTCCGATTTTTTTTGGCAGCATATAAACACAGCCAAATGTGGCACTTTGATTGTGGTGTTAGTTTCAGGCAGCAGGTTCCAAAATATCTTAAAAGTCCTCAACCTCCAATATCTAAAGAAAACCTATTTAGAATGCAGTCTTTCATGATTCATTTTGATAAAGGATTTATAGTGATCACTTACAATGACAAAAATCAAGCTCATTAGATGAAATTGTATGTTCATTCAAATTATTTTATAGAACAGAGAGTTAATGTTCTGCTTTCCAGGGAAAATGTCTATATTGAGATAATCTGTCTTACACTTCCTATAGACACCATTTTTACCTTATCATGTATTGTGCCTACCTCTAATCCTTCCCCTGCTGTCTGAGAGGTTTCTCCAGAAAAGATGTGCGACAGGAAAATACTTTGTGGCTGTCAGCAGAAAAATGAAGGTAAGGGTCTAATGCCCAGAGGCCACAATGGGACAGAGATTTGGCAACAGCCTGAGTGGGAACAACTGACATCCAGGTGCTGGCAGGAAGTCCAAGAGGAGGGAGAATGCCCTCCCCCAATAAGGACAACAGCGAAAGCCACTAGGAATTTGGACAAACTCCAAGGAAGAGGGAAGAGACTAGGATTGTGACTGGAAATGTCAAAACTACTACCCTGATTCTCTTCCTTTTTCCCTTCTCTTAATTCTTTCCTCCTCTCCCTCTGTCATTGCCACAGGTGCCTACCCCTCCTCCTTCCTCCCTCTTCCTTCCCCTTTGTCCTTCCCCCTCCTCTGCCACCTTCCCCCCTTCCCCTGCCTCTGTACTCCCCCTTCCTCTTATTCCACCTGCTACTCCTTTCTTTTTCTCTCTACCCCCTTCTCTGTATATTCATACCCCCAAACTTAAAAATGCAATCCACAACTCCACAAACAGAACCTTTTCTTGTGATCCTACCCCTCTTTCATTTAGTCAAATGAATGTTCTCTCTTGTCAAAAAGTAATTGATCAATATAAGATATACAATTATAAATGCACTTTGTGTTTCTTTCTTAATGGAGATATAATGAATGAAAATTTGTTAGAATTTCCATTTGTAGCATACACATCTTTGCAGGGCTTTAAATAGCCAATATGTCTGTATATCTACAGTCCCCTTTTCTTATAAGGACATCAGTCATATTGTATTTAGGGCCACCCATATCCAGTAAAACTTCATCTATACCTACTTATATTAGCAAAGACCCTATCTCCAAATAAGATCAGATTCATAGGTTCCAGGTATGTGGAACTCCATGTGAGTTTTGGGGGGGGACACAACTCAATCCAGTACACACTTCTGTCCGAATGGTAGCCTACAATTTGAAAACTCATCTTCAAAATGTTCCAATATCCCATTAAACTCAAATCAAATTTAATCCATCAAACTATCTTCTCTCTTCCATCCACCATATAAAACAGCTCCTGGAGTAGTGGATGGACTTTGTTCTTCCTCATTTCAGCCCCGTCTATTCCAGCATGTCAGATCAAACCAGGGAATTTATTCTATCCTACTAAGAAAGTATGTCCATGTAATTGAGTCATGGAACCAATCACCATAAACATTGACCTCAGTTTGCATGTATCATTCATAATGGCCTTGCAAAGTTAGATTGAATGCTATGGTCTTGGAATGATTTGGTCATGCTCATTTACTTTTAGCTTAAAACTGGTATCTCCGTGTTATAAAAGTTTGCATTGTGGACTACATTATTATAGTATAGTTAGTTATTTGAATTTACCATCTCATTAAACAATTTACAATGAGTTAATAGAACTATTTAAGAAAAATAGAAGTACACAATGTCAGTATTATGTTTATGATAACCCCGGAAAACTGCAGGGATATCTCCAACTCTGTTTTAGGGGTAAGGATAGCAGCTCATTTAAAAACAGTGAATAGTTATTCTTTTTAAAAATCAAAATGGATGTTATCATTTGAAGAAGAAATTACCATAATTCCAGTAAGTAGTACACTACTTCTAAAGACTACAAAGGATTTTACAGATAATCTGGTGGTAATCGTTATTATATGTTTGGAAAAATAAATATTAAGCAACTGATAACTTAAGATATTTTTTTCTGATCACTGAGTTATAGTGCCTAGTAGCTAAAGCACTATTCAGAATCAAAGTGAAATTGAGTAGTTGTGGTCATTCTCTAAACATTTTTGTCAGTTACCAAGTAGCCATAAATTTCTACTGAGTTGACTTTGGAAAAGGTACAAAATAGAAATCTTTATAAAATTATTTAAATGCTCTTTATTTTTGTAAGTTGTTTAATGTGTATTTATATATTTTCCTGTTTCTATCAAACAGAATGTTATAACTTCCTTGATTATTACATCTGTTGAAATCCATGTTTATTCTGCCTGAATGAATTATATAATGTGATAAATTGCTTGAAACAATATAACATTCTGAAATCATGTTTTTCCTTCTCTCTATACAAACAGGGAGAGAGAATTTAAAAGTAAAACTGGAATTATCCAAAGTTGCATGGCTGAATATTATGTCAAAATTCAAAAAACTCTGGCCTTTAATTTTGTGGCTGAATAGGTGTCCCTCATAAAACATTCAATATCCAAGCAGCAATATCCCAAGCAATTACCCAGAGTTACAAGGCCATTCATTGCTCACAATATTAGAAATGGGATATTTGCACAGGTAATTAAAATAGACTGTGGGCTCATCAAAGTTTATTTTGAAATGGTCTGCAGAAAGGGCACAGTTTTCTGTCACTCACTTAGAAATTATTCTCTCAGACCCTTGCCAGTTCATTTTTTAAAGGCATTTCAAGAGCCAGAAAGGAGTCTTGAATATAGTTTTCAGACATAAAGAAGAATTACAGCATAGATTTACAATGAACAAATTGTCCTGGGCTCCCAAATTGTGCTATTTGTAGATTGAACACAGAAGCAGGGGGTAGCCATATGGCATAGGCCACCCTTCTCCAATACAAGAAGTTATTAAATCTCCTGGAGTTGGCCAAAGGAAACCATAATTATTTTCAAATGGAAAAAAGCCACAAATTTCCTTTCCCTCTCCTTACAGACCATTTTCTTATCCCAAGTTACATATTTTCAACTTCATCACACATCGGAACATTAGGTCAAACCCCTATCCTAAACATATAAAAATTCTTTCCTATTCCTGAACCTGTGGCACAAACAAGACTACTATTTCACTATCATTATCATTTTATAATTGCCTCATGGTGTTTCTATAAGTTGTTTTTTAGTGTCAATATGCGCAATTGAGAACAAATATACTATTCATTTTAACTGTCTTCAAGAAATAGCTAAAGCTGTGTTTCCCTTTTATACCTATTAATATTTCCAACAAAGCATCATTAGTGTTTCTCCTCTATCTCTGATGAAGGATCAGCACCATCAAAAGAAGACATTTAGAAGTGAAGAGGCCAATGTGAATTTTTAGTAAGGGGTTATGACCTAGTTTTCTCAATCCAGATCTTCATTTACTCTGAAACTTACTGTTTCTCTGTACACGCACAATGGATAGTAAGCAGTGAGAAAACATAAAAATTGATTTAAAGTTCTAGGATTCTGGCAGAGAAATTTTTCTAATTGAATGAAATCACTATGACAATTTACTGTAAGTATGGGGCTTTTCAGGCACAAGGGAAACTGCTTTACAAAAGAAATTCTGAAATTGTCTCTTTATGGACCAGCCCCACCTACTCTCTCTCCCAGTGATAGAATTATCCTGATGCATTTCAAGTTAGTTTCTTGGTATTTTGCAGTGCCAAAAATTGCTGTACTAGTTATATTAGTATTAGAATTTGAACATCAGTATAAAGACTTACAAAAGGTCTGTCACTGTGCTGAAAATACTAAAAATCACTAGTGAAATACTAATGAGAAAATTTTAAGAACTGATCTTGGGTCAGAGATTCTTATTCTCTAAAGAATGTGACAGAATAATTTCAACTCTCTTTGAGAACTACTTGAGAATTTAGGGTGAGCAGAAACTTGAATTTATTTTTCCTATTTATGATTTCCTAAATACATCCCCTGTTATCCTTCAGCTTAGAGAAAGAACACCATCCTTGTGAGTGCATCTAGCAGTAAACAGGTTCTCCTCCCCAATTTAAAGAAGTACATCCTATATATTAGGGTGGTTATTTCGTCCACTGTTCATCCACAGAGCTAGGAATGTTTGAGACTACAGAATGGTTTGCATAACCAAAGCACTTGGACTAGCCAAACATGGTCATCAAATGAGAAATGGTTAAAAAATGATGACTTGAAAAACTTCAAAATTTTGAGAAGTGCCGCACTGGGAAAAGAATGAAGAATATGGGTGACTCATAATTTCATGTATCATTCAAACTCTTCAATGCCTAGACTCAGGTACATTGTGTCAATGAATAACACTCAGGAAGAATACTTATGTGTTAAAGGAATGAATTGTCTTTATGCAAATCATATACTCTATTTCATAGATTCTTAAACGTTACATCTTTTCACATATTAACAAGCCTGATATCGGGATGCATCTTACTATTGATGATATGGATAATTAATTATGCAGTGTTATATTCCATCTGAAAGTAGTTCTACCTGAAAGAATGGATTGTCTCATAATTGATAGAGGCTTAATTTTAATGATGTACATTCCTGTTTCATTTTTTAAATGCTCTCAGGCTGTTCTGAAGAATATGTGCCTTGAATTTGAATGCCACAGACTCATTTTTTTAATGGAGGGATTTATATAAGGTTTATCAATTTTCATTTTGCCAAGAAAGGTAATGAAAAATACATGTACCAATACCTTTCTTTTTCAAAAAGGATATTGTAAAAGCCAAAATGTAGGAAGACCTTAATCTCAGAATTAAGGTAAATCCTTTAGTTATTAGCTCCACGAAAAACTCATATTGTTCTTATTTTTCTATTTCACTATGTGTGCTTGTATCAATCTATAGACTGGCATTTTGGAATCACTCTTCTGAGATACTGTGGCACAAATACTCTAACATTCATTCATACTCCCCTTCCTGCAGACAAAGAACAATGCATGGCAAACATACTATGTATAAAATGCAGTGGCATTTTCAGGATATTTTTCTTTTGATTTCAAAAAAAATCTATCTCAGCTTCTTTTAAAGAAGGAAAAGCATTTAATTTAATCAGAATAGTATCCACTTAAACTAAACTTCATTCACATCTCTATTTTAGGGCCCAGATCAATGTCTAAGTACTGACCTTGAAGTCAGTTTCATATCTGATCTCTCTGTTCAAATGTATCCTGAGCTGGCAGAGGAGTGGGTCTGGTAATATTATCCTGTGGATCTTTTTCTATATCTAATATCTGCAATCTAAGATTAGCTTGGTTCTGGCTTTAAATCCCCACATTTTGGCTCTTTCTTCTCAACCTGGCCCATCTCTACCACAGCCAGTGGAAGCCAAACCCCAGTTAAGCACACTTCTGATCCACAAAGTACATTTTCATTGCTGAGCCACTTGCCCCCAATCTTACTTCCTTTTCCACTATTCTAAACTCCTCTCAGGTGAAAACATTTGGAAAGTGTTTAGATTGATTTATGTAGTTTATATTTTGGTAAATCTTTTCTTTGGTCAAGCTCTTATTTAAAAAAAAAAAAAAAGTTCAACCACAGGCCTAAAAACCAAGTAAATAAAAGGACAAAACAGAATTAGTTACTTAGCACCAGTAATTCTGGTATTTAATTTAATATTAAACATCTTGATTTAATAATTTAATAAATTATTTAATAAATAATTAAATAATATATTGTATTTAATAAATATCTTGATTCCCAGGTTTGGCTGTAGAAGGAATTTTTCCTTAGGTCTTTAGAATACTTTCTTATGCATCCATTTCCTTCAGATGAGCAGATATTAAGATAAAG
The DNA here is from genome assembly GCF_003265705.2 of Callorhinus ursinus. NCBI lineage: Eukaryota > Metazoa > Chordata > Mammalia > Carnivora > Otariidae > Callorhinus > Callorhinus ursinus. Next base: position 24,691,135 of record NW_027397067.1, on the reverse strand, counting down.
ACTGTCTACAGAAGGCTGACCACTATCCTTTTGATCAAACTTCTCAATTAATATCTTGATTGGGTTGTGAGGGTAAAATTGTTACTAGACTTCTTTAACTTTTAGGAGAAAATCAGACTCCATTCACCTATTATAATACTCTGATTATAATACTCTAATCTTTAATTCTCTGATTTACAGCTATTATAATACTCAGATAGGGAACTGAGAACTAAAGAGAGGGAATGGCTTCTCCCAAAATAGATGAGGAAGAAAGTAGCAAACCTGTAACTAAAACATCTCTTGACTCCAATTTGGCTTACTAGGGGAAAGCAAGTACCAAACCTTCCTAAGTCATATGGAAAAATCAACACAAATGTACAAAATTTTCAACACAAAGGCTATTGCCTTGAATAAGTTGGGTTCTTTGCATCTGTAGTGACTAGTACAGCACTTGGCACATAATCAGTAATTAAGAAATTTTTGGCACTTAAATAAATAGCTAATATTTATTGAGTTCTTCCAGAATGCTAGATTCTATAATAAGTGTATTATGTGTATTATCTTTCAATTTCACACAGTCTAAGAGGATACAATTAATGTCCCCTTTTTATTGATAATTTCTATAAAACAACAGCTATTTTTTTTTGAGATTTCCCAATAAAATATCCAGTTGAGCTGTCTTTTTTCACACAAGTATACCATCAAGTTATTCAAATCTTTGGGCTTTTTCTCCAAGATCAACACTATTTTACACTAACTCCATTGTCAATTCTCCCTTCAGAAATAATAATTTATACTCTTAATTTCACAGCCACTCAACATTTTAGAAAAAAGTATCCTGTGGGCACTGAACCTTCTTATCCTGGATTGCTAGGTTAGTAAAAATAAAGGACTATTCAAAAGAATAAAGTGGAAGAGAATCCTTATTGTATTGGCATTTCAACAGCAGCTATCTACATGATCTAATTTCCCAGAAACTCTCCATTTGGTCTAATTAATTTTTGAGTGTTTTTCTCAGTCTTTGTTCTACTTGACTTATCAAAATACTAAAACGATAGGAATCATTGAAAAAATTAAGTCTGAACCATTTCATGAGCTACAAATTGATCTGTTAACCTCAAAAACTCCACTGAGAGTACTGGTTCCAGTAATGGCAGAGGAGGTTGTATGAGATTAATCATACTGTACATGGCAATTGTAAACTATGGACAAAATATTTAAAAAACTATTATTTGGAGACACTGTAGAATAACAAAAAGTAGGCAGGAATGGGAGAGGATTTGACCTTCAGGAGAAGGGAGCTGCATTGGGTGAGGTACAGTGTCATCCTGTTTTTTCCTCAGTGATAGCCCCTGACTTACAAAATGGGGCAGCTGGACTTAATCAGAAGGTTGTAGTCTTATTGGCTTGAAGCATCTAAGTATGGGAGTTAGGGCTTCTAGAGCACCTGGAGATTAGGGAAAACCTAAAAGGGGGGCAGGAATAGCCTCAGGATATACATATAAACTCCCTCTAAAAGCCTTGCCTGACTCCTAACCCACACATGTAAAAAGAAGATAGAAAGCAGAGGCTAGAAGATGTAAAATTGAATAAGTATTTCAGCTACTGCTCACAACAAATAAGACAGTTGAATGAGTCCCACCAGTTAAAAGGGATAAAAATACCTCAAGATTTCCACTAAAACTCCAGATAGGTCACATCTTATGAATAAAGTCTGTGTCCTGATCTAAGTGATTTTACCATAAGGCTAAAAACAAAAGCAGATATTCCCTAATAAAGTATTAACCCAATCCTCCACAATTCAACATGATCAGCTAATAATTCAACTGCTGCAAAAAAAAAAAAAGCAACACTCTTCCAAGGAAGATAAAACCTAGACCCTCTATAATATATCATCAGTAATGCCCAGTATGTTATCAAAAATTATAAAATATATGAAGATACAAGAACATAGGACAGTCAAAAGAAAAAGCAATTAATAGAAACAAATCCCAAGATGATCCGCCGATGGTAGAATTAACAGACACAACTGTTATGTGCAAAATCACATGATATGTGCAAAAAATAATGAAAACATTAAAAGCAGAAGATAAATATTAAGAGATACATTAAAAACTAAAAGAGCCAAGTTGAATTCCAAGAGCTGAAAAAGAAAATTATGTAAAGTAAAATATTCACTGCATGGGCTTAAAAGATTGAAAAAGTGGATCTGTGAACTTGAAGACCATCAATAAGAAGTATCCAATCTTAGAAACAAAGAGTAAATACAATGAAATTAAATGAATATTCAGTGGCCTTTAGGAAAATATCAAGTTGTCCAACATATGGTGTAATTGAAACTCCATAAGTTGAAGAGAGAAAAGTTTGGAAAGAAGACAGTGTTTGAGGGCAAGCATTCACAAATTTAGTGTAAAATATTAACTTACACCAAAAACTTGAGTGAACCTCAAGCAGGATAAATATAGGGAACAGAATACCAAGGCCCATTAGAGTGAGATGCTAAAAACAAAAAGTCTTAAGAAGAGCCAAAGGAAAAATGACACATATAGGATCACAGTAGTAAGAATGACTATTTTCTCATCAGAAACAATGGAGGCCAGAGAAAAATGGAACAACATTTTTAAAGCCCTGCAAGAAGAGAACTGTCAATCTAGAAATCTATATCTTGTGAAAATATTATTCAAAAAAAGAAAGCCAATTATGGATATGTTAAGACAGGCAAAAATCAAACTATCACCACCTAACCTGTATTAAAGGCAAAAGGAAGTTTTTCAAGTTAAAGGGAAATAACAACAGATGGAAACTCAAATCTATAGGAAGAAATGAAGAGAACCAAAATGGCAAATGTGTACCTAAATTTTAGAAACCCTCTTTTTATTATCTTAATTTCTTTAAAAGAAAGCTGGTTGGTTTATGTCAATGTGTAATATTGGTTTGTTGTGTAACATATGTATATATAAAACATATGACAAATAGATAAGTATAAATAGAATTATACTGTTAAAAATGTCTTACATTTTACATAGAATGGTAAATATTAACTCTAATCCTTGACAAGTTAACCAGGCATTGATAATCTCTAAAGAAAGTGATAAATAGTAATATAAATAGATATAGTTAAAACAGAATGCTAAAAAATATTACACAAAAGGAGAAAAGGATGAAAAGGGAAACAAAAACATAGATGACTAAAACACATAGGAAAGAGTAGACTTAAATCCAAACATATCCATAATTATATTAAACATAAATGGATAAAAAGCTTCCAATTAAAAGACAAATTGCCAGACCAGATTCCAAAAAAAAAGCAAATTATAACTGCGATGCCTACAAGAAATATGCTTTCTAGATTTAAAAAAAAAAAAAACAGTAAGGTTGAAGTAAAAGGATGGAAAAAATATACCTGGCAATTACAAAATACTAGAAAAATAAGAAATACAAAATATTCTAATTATACTATAAATGACCTTGATCTGATTAACATTTATAGAACATTGAAACTACACCTGCAAAATACATTAAGTACTTATTGGACAGTTCACAAAGATAGACTATATCTTGGGCCATGAAATAAGTATTAGTAAATGTTAAAAGACTGAAATCTTATGGAGTATATTCTCTGACAACAATTAAATTAAAAATCAATAACAATAAAATATATTTTAAAAACAAAACAAAGGTGATTAAGAGTACACTTACCTTGATGAGCACTGAGAAATGCATAGAATTGTTGTACTTGCATAGAATTGTACACTTGAAAGTAATATAACACCATATATTAATTATACTTCAATTTAAAAAACAAGTACTTGGAAGTTGAACAACACACATGTAAATAACCATTGAATCAAAAATATGTCAAACTGAATAATGATGAAATACAGCCTGTCATTTTTGGGGGATGCAGCTAAAACAGTTTGTTTTAAAAATGTATAATTTTTCATGTCAAAATTCAAAAAGTGGAAATTTCTAAAATTGTAATTCATCATATTGGAAGAAAAAGGCAGAAAATCATACATTCATCTTAATAGGTACAGAAAAAGTAACACACATTCATAATTTAAAAATAAACTCAGCAAACTAGGAATTTAGGGAATTTTCTCAGGGTTATTTCAAAAAACAAACAAATAAACAAACTATAGCCAACAGAGATATTGAAAGATCTCAGAAAGCTGAGATATTGAACACTTTTGCCCTGAAACTGAGAACAAGACAAATATTTCCATTCTCACTATTTCTGTTCAGCATTTTAGTTGAAACTTTAAAAAGAGTGATGAGGCAAGAAAGACAAAGTCCTGTCAATTGGAAGGACAAAAAAAGCTGCCTTTATTCACAGATGCCAATATCCTGTACATAGAATATCCAAAGGAGTCTACAAAATAACTAGGTCAAATAAATGAGCCTAGAAGAGAAGCATGATAGGACAGCAATATTTAAAAAAATCACTTGTATTTCTATATGGAAAAATTGAAAAATAAAGTTTTTAAATAATCCCATTTATATTAATATTTAAAAAATGTAAAATACATACGAATAAATTTAACAAAAGACATGTAAATCCTCTGCACTAAAAATTATAAGACATTGTTGAGAAAAATCTAAGACCTAAATAAGTGAAGAAATAAACCATGTTTATGAATTTAAAGAACCAGTATAGTTAAGACAGTTCTTCCCAAATTGTTCTATGGATTCAATACCACACCTATCACAATACCAACAAATGTTTTCTTATAAGTTGACAATTAGAATTATATACAAACACATAGAATAGCAAAATAACTATGAAAGGAACAAAGTTGATTCAAATTTGAATTCAAAAGTTATTGAAATCTATAGTAATCAAGGCAAGGTATTAGGTTCCTAAATATAGATAAATAGATCAATGAAATAGAGTACAGTCCAGAAATAGACCCACATTATATGCACTAGATTTTTTTACAAAAATGTCAAGGCTATTCAATGGGATACTCAAATGGCAAATGAGTACATATATTGTTTGCCTGTACTTATTGGCAAAACAAATCATATTGACAGAAATCAAAAGAGTGGTTGCTTGTGAGAGGTAATGACTGGAAACTTTCTAGAGTGAGGGAATAGCTCAATGTCTCAGGGTAGTATTTACATTTATCAAAACTCATTGAACTAGATATATTTAAGATCCATGCATTTCACTGGTATTAATTCTATTTTCATTACAAAAATGCAAGAAAGAAAAATATCCTCCAACTTTTGTAGAAAACAATGCTTACCCCCAAACAGGTAATTTCTTTCACTTACTACTACAGAAATTTTCACCAAAACATAAAAGTAGAAACCATAAAACAATGAATGTCATGTATCCATTTCTCAGCTTCAATAGCTGTGAACTTTATGCCAATCTCAAGAAATCTCTCTTAGCTTTGTTAATGAGAAAGACATGCTGACACCTGGAATAAAATTATTAACTGAATTACAGATTGAATTTGGAAGACACAGGCAAAACCAGATTTGTAAAATTCTGTTATGTTCACCTCCATAATTATTACCTCATTCTACCTTGTATTCAAGTTATTAATTTATACCTCAATCACCAGAAAGGATAATTAAATTCTTGAGGGAATAATTCCTCTCTGCTCCATTTTTTTTCCCATCCCAGCTAATTTCTTATTTAGGAAGGTGAAAGAAGATCCATGTAGAAAGCTTGCATTTTTTAAGTGTACAATTCAGTAGTTTTCAGTATGTTCACAACCTGTACTACCATTACCACTAATTCCACAACATTTCTATCATTCCCCCCAAAAAATCCCAGCACTCATTAATAGTCACTCCCTATTTCCCCTTTCCCCTAGTCCCTTACTCCCACTAATCTACTTTCTTTCTCTATGGATTTACCTATTCTTGACTTTTCATATGAATGGAATCATATGGTTTTCTGTGTTTGACCTCTTTCATTTAACATAATGCTTTCAAGGATAATTCATGTTGTATGTATCAATACTTCCTTCTACTTTATGACTGAATAATGTTCTATCATATGAATATCCCACATTTTATTTATGTGAGTCTGGCACATAGGAATTGCTCAATAAACATTAGGTTTTATCTTCATTATTTAACCAAAAGAGAAAATTTAAAGCTTTTTCAAAATTGTGACTTGAAAACTGCAGGATTTCACTTTGATCTTTAAAGCAGATCTTGGGGGGGGAATGGCAGAGGACTAGGGGACCCTATTCCAACCGGTCCCTGGAATTGAGCTGGATATCTACCAGACCACTCTGAACACCCACAAAATCAGCCTGAGATGTAAGAAGATAGATCTGGATCTCTACAAACAGAATATTGCAGGCGATTGGTTTCGAGGTACAAAGTGGGGAGCCGTGATTCCACGGGCAGATATTGGAGGATAAACAGAAGCAGGAGGGAGCCCAGCCATCAGGATCCTGCACTGCTGGTGAGCGATAGCCTCCCACACTGGGGACGGGGCACAGACTTGCAGACTGGTAGCGGTGGGGAAAGGACTTTAGGGCAGCCCCCCAGACTGAAACCAGAGTGGCAGGGCCATGCATGGGAACTGGGGGCTGCTGGCAATTTTAGAAGCACAAAGGGCAGAGATGTGCCCCAACCTGGAGGCAAGGACTGGGAGCACTGCTGAGGGGCGCACAACTCAGGACGCTGCAGTTTATAGCAGCACAGACAGAAATGGAGATAGTGTGGCCTAGAGAGCTCACTGAAGAACAGACTGCGATTTTTCTGCTCTGAGGCAGAGGGTTGGAAATGATCTCTTCTGTTCTGACTCTGGGAGGAGACATGGAAAGCCACCAGGGAACAAAAGCCCCCAAAAAACAGTTTTCACTGAGCCTATCCCCTGCCACAGGGGTTGCCTGAGTAACAGCCCGGCAGGACCCTCCCCCAGAAGACAGGCTGGGAAAACAAGAGGCCAGCAACCCTAAGGCCCCTATAAAACAGGTACATCTTGCTTGGGTTGTGGTCAATAATTTGGACTCTCTACATTCCCTCAACCACCCCTCAACAGAATGACTAGGAGGAGGAACCCCCAAAATAGGAAAGACTCAGAGACTATGATTTATGCCACAGATTTACAAATGGATTCAGGTATAACCAAGATGTCGGAGATGGAATTCAGGCTAGAAATTGTGAAGACAATTGCTAGAATGGAGAAATTAATTAATGGCAACATAGAGTCTCCAAGGGCAGAAATGAAAGCTGAATTGGCAGAACTTAAAAATGCTATCAATGAGATCCAATCTAATCTAGATAATCTAACAGCTAGGGTAAGGGAGGCAGAAGAATGAATTAGTGACCTAGAAGACCAATTAAGGAGGCCAGGGAAAAACAACTCAGAATCCATGAAAATAGAATCAGAGAAATAAGTGACACCATGAAACGTTCCAATGTCAGAATTATTGGAATCCCTGAGGGGGTGGAGAGAGAGAGAGAGGACTAGAAGATGTATTTGAGCAAATGGTAGCTGAGAACTTCCCTAATCTGGGGAATGAAACAAACATTCGCATCCTAGAGGCAGAGAGGACCCCTCCCAAGTTCAACGAAAACAGGCCAACACCCCAGCATGTAATAGTAAAACTGGCAAATCTTAGAACCAAGGAAACCATCTTAAGGGCAGTTAGGGGAAAGAGATTCCATACGTACAGAGGGAGGAACATCAGAATAATGTCAGACCTATCCACAGAGACCTGGCAAGCCAGAAAGGCCTGACAAGACATATTCAGGATACTAAACGAGAAGAACATACAGCCAAGAATACTTTATCCTGCAAGGCTGTCAGTTAGAATGGATGGAGAGATGCAGAGCTTCCAAGACAAACAGAAACTGAAAGAATATGTGACCACTAAGCCAGCCCTGCAAGAATTATTAAGGGGGCTTCTATAAAAGGAGAAAGACGCCAAGAGTGTTATAGAAAAGAAATTTACAGGGACAGTCTATAAAAACAAGGTCTTCACAAGCAACATGATGACAATAAATTCATATCTTTCAATAATCACTCTCAATGTGAATGGTCTAAATGCTCCCATAAAATGGCACAGGGTTGCAGATTGGATAAAAAGACAGGACCCATCCATATACTGTCTACGAGAGACTCATTTTGAACCTAAAGATACATCCAGACTGAAAGTGAAGAGATGGAGATCCATCTTCCATGCCAACGGACCTCAAAAGAAAGTTGGGGTAGCAATTCTTATATCAGACAAAGTAGATTTTAAACTAAAGACTGTAGTTAGAGACACAGAAGGACACTATATCATTCTTAAAGGGTCTATCCAACAAGATGATCTAACAATTGTAAATATCTATGCCCCCAACATGAGAGCAGCCATTGACATAAGCCAACTGTTACCCAAAATAAAGGGTCATATTGATAATGCGTTAATTGTAGGAGACCTCAATACTCCACTCTCAGCAATAGACAGATCATCTAAGCAGAAAATCAACAAAGAAACAAGAGTTTTGAATGACACACTGGACCAGATGGATCTCATAGATATATACAGAACATTCCACTCTAAAACAACAGAACAATTCATTCTTCTCCAGCGCACATGGAACTTTCTCCAGAATAGACCACATACTGGGTCACAAATCAGGTCTCAACTGATACCAAAAGATTGAGATTATTCCCTGCATATTCTCAGACCATAATGCTTTAAAACTGGAATTCAATCACAAGAAAAAATTTGGAAGAAATTCAAACACTTGGAAGCTAAAGACCACTCTCTGCCCAAGAAAGATTGGGTCAACCAGGAAATCAAAGAAGAATTAAACAATTCATGGAAACCAATGAGAACAAAAATACATCAGTCCAAAACCTATGGGATACTGCAAAATCTGTCCTAAGGGGGAAATACATAGCCATCCAAGCCTCTCTCAAAAAAAGAGAAAAATCCCAAATTCACCAACTCTACACCTTAAAGAACTAGAGAAAAAGCAACAAATGATGCCTAAGCCATGCATTAGAAGAGAAATAATTAAGATTAGAGCAGAGATCAATGAATTAGAAACCAGAAACACAGTAGATCAGATTAACGAAACTAGAAGGTGGTTCTATGAAAGAATTAATAAGGTAGATAAACCCTGGCCAGGTTATCCTAAAGAAAAGAGAAAGGACCCAAATTAATAAAATTATGAATGAAAGGAGAGAGATCACGACTAACACCAAGGAAATAGAAACAATTATTAGAAATTATTATCAACAACTATATGCCAATAAACTTAGCAACCTGGATGAAATGGATGCCTTTCTGAAAACCTATAAAGTCCCAAGATGAAACAGGAAGAAATTGACAACCCCATAGGCCAATAACCAGTAACGAGATTGAAGCAGTGATCAAAAACCTCCCAAAAAAACAAGAGTCCAGAGCCTGATGGATTCCCTGGGGAATTCTACCAAACATTCAAAGAAGAATTAATACCTATTGTCCTGAAGCTGTTTCAAAAAATAGAAACAGAAGGAAAGCTTCCAAACTCATTCTATGAGGTCAGCATTACCTTAATCCCCAAACCAGGCAAAGACCCCATCAAAAAATGAGAATTTCAGACCAATATCCCTGATGAATATGGATTCCAAAATCCTTAATAAAGTCTTAGCTAATAGAATCCAACAATACATTAAAAGGATCATCCCCCACGACCAAGTGGGATTTATCCCCGGGATGCAAGGGTAGTTCAATATTCACAAATCAATCAATGTGATAGAACACATTAATAAGAGGAGAGAGAAGAACCATATGGTCCTCCAATCGATGCAGAAAAAGCATTTGACAAAATACAGCATCATTTCCTGATTAAAACTCTTCAGAGTATAGGAATAGAGGGAATATTCCTCAAGTTCATAAAAACATCTATGAAAAACCCACAGCAAATATCATCCTCAATGGGGAAAAGATGAGAGCCTTTCCCTTAAGATCAGGAACACGTCAAGGATGCCCACTCTCGCCACTGTTGTTCAACATAGTACTAGAAGTCCTAGCAACAGCAGTCAGACAACAAAAAGAAATAAAAAGTATTCAAATTGGCAAAGAGGAAGTCAAACTCTCTCTTTTTGCAGAGGACATGATACTTTATGTGAAAAACCCAAAAGACTCCACCCCCAAATTACTAGAACTCGTACAGCAATTCAATAATGTGGCAGGATACAAAATCAATGCACAGAAATCAATTGCTTTCTTATACACTAATAATGCAACTGTAGAAAGAGAAATTAGAGAAACGATTCCATTTACAATAGCACCAAAAACCGTAAGATACCTCGGAATAAACCTAACCAAAGAGGTAAAGGATCTATACTCTAGGAACTACAGAACACTCATGAAAGAAATTGAAGAAGACACAAAAAGATGGAAAAACATTCCATGCTCATGGATTGGAAGAATAAACATTGTTAAAATGTCTGTGCTACCCAGAGCAATCTATACTTTCAATGCCATCCTGATCAAAATTCCAATGACATTTTTCAAAGTGCTAGAACAAACAATCCTAAAATTTGTATGGAACCAGAAAAGACCCCGAATCACCAAGGAAATGTTGAAAAAGAAAAAGCTGGGGGCATCACGTTGCCAGATTTCAAGCTATATAACAAAGCTGTGATCACCAAGACAGCATGGTACTGGCACAAAAACAGACATATAGACCAATGGAACAGAATAGAGAGTCCAAATATGGACCCTCAACTCTATGGCCAAATAATCTTCGACAAAGCAGGAAAAAATATGCAATGGAAAAAAGACAGTCTCTTCAATAAATGGTGCTGGGAAAATTGGACAGCTATATACAGAAGAATGAAACTCGACCATTCTCTAACACCATACACAAAGATAAACTCAAAATGGATGAGAGACCTCAATGTGAGACAGGAATCCATCAAAATCCTAGAGAAGAACATAGGCAGTAACCTCTTTTACATCAGCCACAGCAACTTCTTTCAAGATACATCTCGAAAGCTAGTGAAACAAAAGCAAAAACGAATTTTTGGGACTTCATCAAGATAAAAAGAGACAACGCACAGAATTGGAGGAGATATTTGCAAATGACGCTACAGATAAAGGGCTGGTATCCAAGATCTATAAAGAACTTTTCAAACTCAACACCCAAAAAACAAATAAGTCAAAAAATGGGCAGAAGACATGAACAGACACTTTTCCAAAGAAGACATACAAATGGCTAACAGACACATGAAAAAATGTTCATCATCATTAGCCATCAGGGAAATTCAAATCAAAACCACATTGAGATACCAACTTACACCAGTTAGAAAGGCAAAAATTGACAAGGCAAGAAACAACAAATGTTGGAGAGGTTGTGGAGAAAGGGGAACCTTCTTACACTGTTGGTGGGAATGCAAGTTGGTATAGCCACTTTGGAAAACAGTGTGGAGATTCCTCAAAAAATTAAAAATAGAGCTATCCTATGACCCAGCAATTGCACTACTGGGTATTTAACCCAAAAACACAGATGTAGTGAAAAGAAGGGCCATATGAACACCTAGTGTTCATAGTAGCAATGTCCGGAATAGTCAAATTGTGGAAAGAGCCAAGATGCCCTTCAACAGATGAATGGATAAGGTAGATGTGGTCCATATATACAAAGGAATATTACTCAGCCATCAGAAAGGATGAATACCCAACTTTTACATCAACATGGATGGGACTGGAGGAGATTATGCTAAGTGAAATAAGTCAAGCAGAGAAAGTCAATTATCATATGGTTTCACTTATTTATAGAACATAAGGAATAGCGTGGGGGACATTAGGAGAAGGAAGGGAAAAATGAGGTGGGGGAATCAGAAGGAGAGATGAATCTTGAGAGACTATGGACTCTCAGAAACAGAGGGTTTTAGGGGTGGGAGGTGGGGGGATGAGTTAGCCCAGTGATGGGTATTAAGGAGGGCATGTACTGCTTGGAGCACTGGGTGTTGTACGAAAACAATTAATCGTGGATCACTGCATCGAAAACTGGTGACGTATTGTATGGTGACTAATATAACAAAATAAAATTTTAAAAAAATAAAATTTAAATTCTGTATCTAACAAAAAAAAGCAGGTGCTTTAATGTCAATTTCAGGAGGTTTTATATTACTAAATTGCTAAATTGTTTCTAAGAGGAGATTTCTCTCACTAGTTTCTCAAAGGATGCTTTGTGGTCTGAACAAATAGATATTTCTTGTTCTCTGGCCTAGTCTCCAGTGCCCATCACAGACAGTTCAGCATTTCTACATTACAAATTCCCCGGACACTTTGAGAAGCCAAAAAGTGCATCACAATAGAGAGAAAAATGGATTTTTTTCCATTGCTTTATTATTTTTTGCTGATCATGTTACCCAAGGAAATTCTGATGAGAGCTTTTTCCATGCTATTTACATGTTAAAGTATAAAGGAAAAAGAAATTACTTTCTTAAAAGTCTCCAGGATGTTGGTGTTGCAATCTTTCTTAATCCACAGCTTGAATCACAGTCTTGCAATAGTAAGTGAGCTGTCCAGGGTGAGAAGGACAGGGGGCTTATTTCAGTCATCTGAGTCAGGGCAATGTTTGCCATTTTGCTGGACAGATTTATTTGAAATGTAAAATTTTCTTGAATCTCAAGACTAGCATCTTTCCTTTAAAGGGTAAATGGTTGAAAATCCCTTTAAAAAATCTTTCCTGATACCTCTGCTTCCCTTCACATGAGTGAATATGGCACTCATACTGAGATGCCATATTGAGAAAAATAATTGTGCAAGACCCTTTGATTCAGAATAGTATCCGATTTGATGTCTTCTCAAACTGATAATCTGTAGTGACAATAAAGTATTTTGATTTAGTTATCTAATGTTCAATTTCCAGGGGTTGTATCAAATGGTATGTTTTCCTCACTACATTTTTTTTCAATCAATTTAGAGAAAGCAGAAATAAAAAGGCAAATTCTTTATTGGCCTGAATGATAAGAAAATTTGTTAGTCTGTTTAAGTGCTGTATAAATTAACACATGTGCATAGGATCAGGACCTGAAGGAAACTAGAAATGACCGAAATGAAATCTAGTTTTACATAAATAAGAATGTGGATTATTCAACCACAGCAGTGATAGCATAGTTCCTTGGGATGCTTGCAGTGCCCTTTGGCTATCATACATAATAGGATGTTGTGAAATGAACTTCTAAAAAATGCCCAAGCTGTTAGTTTTGAATAGACTCCTACAATTCGCAAAAGAAACAAAGCAAACAACCTTACCTATTTTTACTTACTGATCTGGATTCAGTGGAGAAGGTTATAAGAGATGCAACCATTTCAACAATTCACTTTATAGTATTTAGTTCATATATTCTAGATTATTCTATTTCCTTTTTTCAGATTTTAGAACCAGGGTGAAACATAATTCTGATGTCTTGCCTGAAAGGAGGGGATAGGATTACTTTTGGATGCCCTTCCAACTCTGTGATTCTATGATTCATTGAAGCTTAATGTAGAGCCCCAAAAGACTTGTTTATTGACTAAGACATTAAACTTGACACCCCAAAAATATGCAAAAGGAAAATTTGACATGAAAGAGAAATTGACCAAAATGTCTCAGTTCCCTGGAATATCCTGGGACCCTAGAATCAAACTAATAAATTCATTATTACTTTACTAGAAAATAGCAAATTATGCTTTCTGATAAGAATGAGCAATAAAAACCTTTTAAAAAAACAGAGGAAATGGAATATATATTTATCTCAAGGATGTTTTCAAAGATCTCCTATCCTTAGCACTAATCTAATTTGCACTCTGATTTGAGTATTTTCCTACTTTCCTTCTTAAAAAAGAAATGCCATTCATCTAAAATAGAGTGTTTCATACTTTTAATTTCCAAATATCTTGTACAAATCCATAGCCCAACATATGTTTTGTTTCTTGTTCTTTTTTCCCAGCAATTTTAGCTCACTTTTTTTCACATTATGTAGAAATGGATAATTTACAGATTTTTAACTGAAATAAATGCGACCAAAATTCAAGTCTGAAGTTATTTAGTTACATAATCATCATTTTCTAATTCTTCTGTTAAATTCTTACCCCATTAACTGACCACAGCTGTTGGTATTGGCTCCCTAATAACTCCTTCTGAACTTGTAATACCCAAGAACTCAAAGGAGGAGTTCACTGAGAACTGATGACCCAGAGTGTTCACATGGACCTCATCCCTAATCTCGAGAAATTTTCTGGCAGTTTTATGAACCATGCTAAATGCCACACGTTCTCTCTACGCTTAATGTATTTTCACTTAAAGGTTAAAATAGCCTTGTGTCCGCAGGGTGTGGAAGGGTAGGGTATGTCTAACTGTGTATGTGTGGTAGGTAAAAATCTCTGCCTATAAGCTCAAGAAAGCAAGAAATGTAATTTTTAAAATTTTTCTGTAATTAAATTTCATTTCTATTTTAAGGCCACTCCCCCAGATAGAGGAAATTTAATCTTGATCAATTCATGGTCCAATTCTTTAACAAACTCCTAAATTATGTGAACTTTTGCCTCTTCATTTGAAACATAAGAGGATTTGACTTTCTCTCAAAGGGTTCTTCTAGATCAAGGCATTCTAACAAGATCATAGCTAACCCTCAGAGCACTCTCTGGTGCTGAGGACAGGGCATCTTCCATGAACATTGCCACTATGACTATATAGAGATTTAAATTATCTAGAGTCACTTTTAACCTTCATTGAAATTGACAGCTTTTCACGTTGAATGTAAATAGGTCCTAAATGTAAGAACTTAATAGAAAGTATAAAAGGAAGGTGTACCTATTATTTTGCTTAGTTAGACCAGATTTTTCTTTGAAAAAGGCATTTGATTTTTAAGTTGAGGGAGGGCATGTATATGCAGAGAGAAGAAGAAACAGCAGTGTATGACTTTATTTCACATGTATTCAGAAACCTGAAAAGTAGCAGGAGAGATGTGAGAGAAAATCCAAGAAAGAACAGAACTGTAGAAATCAAAGGAGGAAAGCAGTTCAAATACCAAAGAGTAGTTACCTGAGGCAAATGGTCTCCAAGGTCAAATAAGATGAAAACAGACAATATCCATTGGTGACTTTGATGACAGTGGTTTTAATAGTGGGAGGTCAGCACAAACTTGAAATGAGTTTGGGAAATTTGTAACTGAAAATGAGAGAAGAATGTAACAAGGCTAAGAAAGAGAAATAACTGGAGAGAAACTGTATGAATGGCTAAAATTTGCCATATTTATTTATTTTTTAAAGCTATTTCAATTCTTTTTTTAAAGATTTTATTTATTTGAGAGAGACAGAAAGAGAGAGAGAGAGCATGAGCTGAGAGATGGACAGAGGGAGAGGGAGAAGAAGACTCCTGGCCAATCAGGGAGCCTGACGTGGGGCTCGATCCCAAGACTCTGGGATCATGATCTGAGCTGAAGGCAGATACTTAACCGACTGAGCCACCCAGGTGTCCCTAAAATTTGCTGTATTTAAATGTGGATAGGAACAGATAGAGGAGGGAGACTGTGAGCGCAGGTGTGGGTGACAGAACTGTGAGGAAGGGGAGTCCAGAATATCAAGAGAATGACTGAGGGGGTGTCTGGGTGATTCAGTCCATTAAGCATCTGACTCTTGATTCTGGCTCAAGTCATGATCTCAGGGTCATGAGATCAAGCCCCACATTGAGCCCTGAGCTAGGTGTGGAGCCTGCTTATGATTCTCTCCTTCTCCCGGTGCACCTGGGTGGCTCAGACTGTTAAGCATCTGCCTTCAGCTCAGGTCAGGATCCCAGGGTCCTGGGATCAAGCCCCACATTGGGCTTCCTGCTCAGCAGGAAGCCTGCTTCTCCCTCTCCTACTCCCCCTGCTTGTGTTCCCTCTCTCTCTCTGTCTCTCTCTATGTCAAATAAATAAAGTTTTAAAAAAATCTTTAAAAAAAAATTCTCTCCTGCTCCCTCTTCCCCTCCTCCCATACCATCCACCCTGCTCTCCCCTCTCTTAAATTAAGTTAAAAAAAATGACTGAGGATGTGCCTCAGTCTGAAGGTGCAATCACAGTAACCTGTCCTATAACTGGGGTGCTGGGTGGTTGGGTCTTAGATTAGGATGATAAATCCTAGGGCTTTTGGATTTTAAAAGCCAGTCAAATTCAAAAAAAGAAAGATAATCCAGATAGAGTTGCCAACTTTTTTAACCTGTCAAAGAATTTTTGTTTGGTTGTTTACTGGATATAGTATTCTTGGTTGGCAGTTTCTTTCTTTCAGCACTTTGAATATATTATCCCATTCTCTCCTGGACTACAAAGTCTCTCTGAGAAATCTCCTGATAGTTTTATGGGGGTTCTCTTACATGAGAGAAATTTTTTGTCTCTTGCTGCTTTCAAAATTCTCTCTTTGTCTTTGATTTTAAATCATTTTACTATAATGTGTCTTGGAAAAGATAATTTTCATTGAAATTTTGAGATGAAGTTCATGATGATGAACAAGATCAAGCTTCATGAACTTGAAGTCTCTCTGAATTTTGGGAAACTCTTAGCCATTACTTCTTTAAATAAGTTTTCTCCCTCTCTTCTCCTTTTGGGTCTCTAGTGATATATACATTGTTTCTCTTGATGGTGTCCCATAAGTCTTGCAGACTTTCTTTATCCCTTTTCATTCTTTTTCCTTTAGTGCTCACCTAATTGGATAGTTTCAATTGACATGTCTTCTACCTCACTGATTCTTTGTTCTGCTTCAAGTCTGATGTTGTTCTGCTTCAAGTCTGATGTTGAAGCTCCCTTTTGAACCCTTCAATAATTGATTGTATTCTTCAGCTACAAAATTTCTCTTCAGTGTTTTTTTTTCTTTTTTTGTTGAACTGCTCAATTTGTTCTTATATTGCTTTCCTGATATCATTACATTGTTTATCTGTGTTCTCTTGTAGCTCTCTGAGGATCTTTAGAACAGTTCCTTTGAATTCTTTGTTGAGCAATTTCTGCATCTGCATTTCTTTGGGGCGTGTCACTGAAGGTTTACTGTATTCCTTTGTCAGAGTCATGTTTCCCTAATTCTTTGTGATTCCTGTGGCCTTACATAAGTATCTGCACATTTGAAGAAGTAATGACCTATCTTCCAGACTTTATAGACTGACTTTAAGAGGGAAGACTTTCACCTGAAGGTGGGGGGCACACAAGCATGATGTAACCCCAGGTCTAGTAGTGCCAAGTATGGAGGTATATGGTGACACTGGGTCTGGGGGACATAAGGTCTTTTTGGCTCAGGCCATGGGGTCCACAACATCAATAACCACATGGTCCTTGAAAAGCACTGAAAGCCCACAGAAACTATAAGGGCTGTTAGGGTCCTCTGCTGACACACTGGTAGAGGTAGAGGCCAAGACAAATAGCAAGGACTAGAGCCAACTCTGGGCTCACTGGCAGCTGCATGGGCTCTGGCTGTTGGCATGCACTCCTGTGGATCCACAATCTCCCCCTGAATATGTGCACTGCAGTGGAGGCTGGTGACAGTGGTTAAGCTAGAAACATGCAGGTACACAGCTAAAATTGGCTAGCTTCAGGTGAGCACAGTAGTGTAATCCAGTGACACAAGGCAGGGCCTAATCCAGCCCACAAGAAGCTGTGGGGGCCCTGGCTGTTGGCATGCTCTCCCATGGCTATGCAGTCTCCCTCCAGGCATGTGTAATGCAGTGGAGACCAGTGACAGGCATCAGGCCAGCAGCATGCTGTACAGAGCTGGAGGGGCTAGCCCCATGCTCGCACAAGCAGTGAGTATCAACACAGGAGTCTAAGCTGGCATCTTGTATTCATACAGTCACAGAGGCCTAAGCTGGCTCCATCTTGGGAGGGGGTACCAGGAGCGAGTGAGGAGGGCCTCAGGTGGCTGGCCTCAGTGAACCTGTGGGGCCAAAGCTGGTGAAATCTTCAAGCCAGTCTACAGTGGCTATGCTGGAGTCTACACTGGCAAAGTCTGCTGGGTTTGTCTACAGAAGAGGTCACTGTGAGCCATAGTTACTCCTGCTGTGTAGCTGCTATAGGTAACCACTGCTTCACTTCCTTGTTCCTAGCTACTTCTATAGGCCTCAGCTTTGCCAGTCTGGGTGGAATGAAACCAAAGTGGGACCTTTGTGCAGTACCCCAAAAGTGCTTACCCTATTCTTCCTTTCCTGGTGAGGGGAATTCTTTCTAGCTGCTTAGTATTAAGCAATGCTGGCTTGGAGGATAGGGTGATACAGACAAACTGAAGCTGCCTGCCTGCCTGCCTGCCTTCTTTGGCAGTTATTCTCAGGTTTTTATTCCACTGTCTTGGTAAAATTTATTTTATTTTTTTATTAAGTTCAATTAACCAACATATAGTACATCATTAGTTTTTGATGTAGTGTTCAATGATTCATTAGTTGCTTATAACACCCAGTGCTCATCAGATCACATGCCCTCCTTAATGCCCATCACCCAATTAGTGAACTCTAGAGCTCTCCCAGAGCTGTTTTTATGCATGAATAACTGTCTAATTTTTTATCTTTGTTGGAGAGAGGATGGAGTCTTCTACACCACAGTTTTAGTGATGCCATTCTCTTCAAAGACTTCTTTTTTAAAACTACCTAATACCATCATCTTTTTTAAAAATAGAAAGAGGGGCACCTGGGTGGCTCTGTTGGTTAGGCATCCAGCTCTTGGTTTTGGCTTGGGTCATGATCTCATGAGTCGTGGGTTAGAGCCCTGTGTCAGTCTCCGTGCTCAGCAGGGAGTCTGCTTGAAGAGTCTCTCCCTCTGCCCCCCCCAACTTGTGTTCTCTATCTAAATTAAATAAATAAATCTTTTTTAAATAAAAAGTAAAAAGAAACTAATGTAGGAGAAAAAATGACAGTTTCTTAAATTTGACAAAATTCACTTTACAAAATTCTAACTGCATTGTCCTTATTTTTTTTTATTTTGTATTACACTAACAAAGTTCGTTATAGTCTGCCCTCAGCCAAAGAAAAGCATTTGGAAACCAAGTTCCTGATAAAATAGCCCTCAACAGTCTGCTTATTGTGCTGGATTTGTTCTTTATTTGATAGACTAATATTCCAGGAAGCAATTCCCTTCTTACCATACCACTAAGCCTCTCCCTGGTCCCCTAGTTCACATAAGGAATCTCCCAGTTCTCTATAAATGGATCAATTTATGCTTTCATATTTTTTAAATAGCCTTTGGGCCCTGTGAGAGCAGGATTGGCATTCAGTTTAATGTAGCAGAGTGTGCAGCTCAAATGTTTCAATGACCAAATGGACAAAGAATAAATGGATGAATGAATAAAATCTCAGAATTTGATGGCTGCCTACCAGTTGGAACCCCATGCAATGCTTGCCTCATGCTTGCATGGAGCACTGGGTGTTATACGCAAGCAATGAATCATGGAACACCACATCAAAAACTAATGATGTACTGTATGGTGATTAACATAACATAATAAAACAAAATTTTTTAAAAGTTGATTTTTGGGAAAATACTCCTGTTAAATGAAAGAATACGGATAAATGCTTTTTACATTTTCTGCCTTCTTGTTTCTCAATAGAAGCAGTTACAAAATTATTTCTGAAAAAAATCTGTTGCATTTCTATTTACCAATAAAATTGAAAATGCATGTTACAGGGAACCCAAGTATATCTGCAATGATTTATTTCTCTTTAAATTTTTTAAAGTACAAAAATAATATGAATTTTTAAAGATTTATTTATTTTAGAGTGTGCATGCACAAGTGGGGGAGGGTCAGAGAAAGAGAATCTCAAGCAGACTCCCTGCTGAGGCTGGAGCCCAACATGAGGCTCAATCACATGACTGTAAGATCATGACCTGAGCTGAAACCAAGAGTCAGACTCTTAACCGACTGAGCCACTCAGGCACCCCCTAAATTAATATGAATTTAAAACAAATCACAACGTGACTCCTAATTAAAACCAGTCAAATTAGATAGCATGAAGAACATATAATTCACAACTAAGTCAATGAAGTACTAGACTCCTTGCTCCACTCCATTTGAGAGCTTTAGGTCTTAAACAAGCAAGTCATTTAAGTTTTTTGGGCCTTACTTCCCTCATCTGTATAAAGAGAGAGCTGAACCAGATCATCCCTAAGATTCCTTTACAGCTATAAAATTCATTGCAAAGCACTTTATAGGATTTGCTGCAACCAAAGCATGAATAGTAATTTGGATTTTAAAGTAGAATTTGAAACTGAAGACATATTTATACTTGGATGTTCCATGACTACTTCTACGATTTGATTGTTCAATTGCTCACTCCTGTATTTGTGACCATTTCTGTGTCAGTGTCTTATCATTCCTTCTTTCCAACCAAATCCACCTTGTGTTCTAGACTGATTGCTAACATAAAATCAGCTCTCCTTCTGCTGTCACACCAATTATTCCCAGCCTGCAAAGATCCATCTTACGCTATTTTATGAGGGATATTTGGATAATCTCTTTTTGTGAATTTTCTGAGTCTTAATTTAATCACTCTTTAACCTTTAGGTTCTTTTAGTAAAAGAAACAGAAACTGATTCTGGCTGGATTTAAGGGAGTAAGGGCCAGGAGAAAGACAATTATTGGAAAAACTTTTGAGTATTTCTTGGAATCAAAGGAAGAGATAATTAAGCAAGGGAAAAGTTTCAAGAATCTCCACATCAAATTTGTTGGCCTTTCCCCAGACCTCTACCATTTATAAAACTGAGCACCAAATACCCTCAGGCTCCCCGTTCTCCTTTCCAATTTTTTAATTCCTAGGATACAGACTCTAATTTGTCCAGTGTAGGGCAAATAAATACTTTCAGTTCAATTGGTCATGTGGACAGAGCCATATATTACAGACAAATTCATGGGGGGCTTATCTCTGCCTATTAATGCCAATTTCCAGAAAGCAGTAATTAGGAGCAAGTAGGCAACCCCAAAATTATTTTCTTATGACTAGTCTCTGTCATGATATGGGTCAGATGAGGAGAGCATGTTTGCCTGATTATTAATAGCTTAAAGAGTTTCACCCTGGAGTCAGCATGGGATGGGATTCATTTTGAAAACATTTCCAAATATTTCTCCTATTCTTGAAATCCTGGGGATGATTTGAACTCGTTAATATTAATATACTAATATTGAGCCACAGATTGGAGTCTTCTCTTTCTTGGTCTCTTAATACACTTGGTCCTTTTAAAGTCTAGAAACATTTGTTGATTAAAAGATTGCAACAGAAATCAGAGAGGGAGACAAACCATGAGAGACTCTGAACTCTGGGAAACAAACTGAGGGTTACAGAAGGGAGTGGGTAACTGGGTGATGGGTATTAAAGAGGGCACATGTTGGGATGAGCACTGGATGTTATATGCAAGTAATGAATCATTGAACACTACAACAAAAACTTATGGTGTACTATAGCTGGCTAACTGAACATAATAAAAATCCTAAAAAAAAAAAATTACAACAAACTTTTTACATTCTAGCCTAACAAATTGAAGATAATATGCAGGGAAACCAAAAAGTTGATTTATAATATTTGTACTTTGTTGAGAGTTTTTTATCATGAACAGATGTTGAATATTGTCAAATGCTTTTTCTGTATCTATTGAGATGATTATATGATTTTTATCCACCATTCTGTTAATGTAGTGTATTATGCTGAATGAATGCAAATATTGAACCATCCTTTCATCCCCAGAATAAATTCCCCTTGATCATGGTGAATAATCCTTTTAATGTACCATTGAATGTGGTTTTGCTAATATGTTATTGAGGGTTTTTACATCTATGTTCATTAGAGATTTGGCCCATAATTTTCTTTTTTTGTGTGGTGTTTAGTTTTGGTATCAGGGTAATGCTGGTCTCATAGAATGTTTTTGGAAACTTCCTTTCTCTTCTACTTTTTGGAATAGTTTGATGGGAATAGGTATTAACTCTTTTTAAAAGTTTGGTAGAATTCACTTGTGAATCCATCTAGTCCTAGACTTTTGTTTGTTGGGAGCTTTTTGACTACTGATTCAATTTGGTCACTAGTAATTGGTCTGTTCAGATTTTCTATTTCTTCATGATTCAGTTTTGGAAGACTGTATATTTCTAAGAATTTATCCATTTCTTCTAGGTTGTCCAATTTATTGGCATATAATTTTTCATAGTAATCTCTTATCCTTTGTATTTCTGTGGTATTAGTTCTCTCACTAATGATTTCTTTGGGTTCTCTTTTTTACTTGATGAGTCTGGCTAAGGTTTTATCAATTTTGTTTATCTTTTCAAAAACCCAGCTATAATTTTTTCTGTTTTGTTTTTTGTATTTTAGTTTCTGTGTCATTTATTTCTGCTCTCATCCTTATTATTTCCTTCCTTCTACTCACCTAAGGCTTTGTTTGATCTTCTTTTTCTTCTTTCTTTAGGTGTAAGATTAGATTATTTATTTGAGCTTTTTCTTGTTTCTTGAGGTAGGCCTGTATCACCATATATTTCCCTCTTAGAACTGCTTTTACTGTGTCACAAAGATTTTGGACTGTGTTCTGATTTTTATTTGTCTTCATGTATCTTTTAAATTTCTTCTATGATTGCTTCATTGACCCATTAATGATTTAGTTTTTGTTTTAGCCTCCACATGTTATGTTTTTCCAGTTTTTTTCTTGTGATTTATTTCTAGTTTCATAACACTGTGGTTGGAAAAGATGTATGATTTCAATCTTCTTAAATTTATTGAGACCTGTTTTGTGGCCTGACATGTGATTTATTTTAGAGAATGTTACATGTACATTTAAAAAGAATGTGTATTCTGTTTCTAGATTTAATGTTATATATAGATAGATAGATAGATGAATATATATATATTCATATTCATCATAAATATATATATATATATTTACATTCATCTGGTCTAAAAGTGTCATTCAAAGACACTGTTGCCTTATTGATTTTCTGCCTTGTTAATCTATCTATTGATGTAAATGGGATATTGAAGTCCCCCACTATTATCATCAGTTCCTCTCATTATGTTTCTTACTATTTGATTTATGTATTAGGTTCTCCATCTTGAGTGCATAGACGTTTACAATTGTTGTATCCTCTTGTTAGCTTGATCCCTTCATCATTATGTAATACCCTTCTTTGTCTCTTGTTATAATCTTTGTTTTAAAAGTATATTTTGTCTGCTATAAGTATTGCTATCCCACCTTTTTTTCCACTAGCATGGTAAATATTCTTCCATCCCTTCACTTTCAGTCTGTATGTCTTTAGGTCTGAGGTGAGTCTCTTGTAGACAGCAAACAGATAGGTCTTTATATATACACATTCTGCCACCCTGTGTGTTTTAATTGGAGCATTTAAGCCATTAACATTTAACGTAATTATTGATAGGTGTGTTAATTTTGTTAATTATTTCTGGTTACTTTTACAGTTCTTCTCTGTTCCTTTTTCTCTTGCTCTCTTTATTTGTGATTGATGAGTTTCTGTTATGTTTGACTTTCTTCCTCTTTATTTTTTGTGTGTCTAATATAGGGTTTGGGTTTGGAGTTACCATAAGGTTCATATATAACATCCTAAGTATATGCGAGTCTATGTTAAGTTAATGGTCATTTAAGTTCAAATGCAGTCTAAAAAAACTTTTTCTCTCTCCTCTACATTTTATGTATATGCTGTCTTGTTTTACAAATTTCTTATGCCTACTGATGGCTGTTTCCTTTCTGATTAAAGAAGTCCTTTTAACATTTCTTATGAGGCTGGTTTAGTGGTGATAAGTTCCTTTATTTTTTGTTTATCTGGGAAATTCTTTCTCATTCAATTCTGCATAATAATCTTTCCAGGTAGAATATTCTTGGTTGTAGGTTTGTTTGTTTGTTTTTTCTTTTCAGCACTTTGACTATATTATGCCACTCTCTTCTGGCTTTCACAGTTTCCACTGAAAAATCAGCTGATAGACTTACAGGGTTTCCTTTGTGCATAACTTTGCTTCTCTCTTACTGCTTTTGAAAGTTTTAATTATTACGTGTCTTCGTGTGGACCTTTTTAGGTTCACCTTGTTTGGAACTGTCTGTGCTTCTTGAACCTGGATGTCTTGTGTCTTTCTTTAGGTTAGGGAAGTTTTTAGCTATTATTCCTTCAAATATGTTTTCTGCCCCTTTCTTTCTCTCTTCTTCTTCTGGGACCCTTATAGTATGAGTGTTTATTCTCTTGATGTTGTCCAAGAGATGTTTTAACCTACTCTCATTTTTAAAAATTATTTTCTCTTTTTACTATTCAGCTTGGATGATTTCCATTATCCTGCCTTTCATATCATTGATATGTGTTTCTCCATCCACTAATCTGTTGATTCTCTCTAGTGTTTTTTTAATTTCAGTTGTTATATTCTTCAACTCTGATTGGTTCCTTTTTATATTTCCTACCTGTTAATTGAAGGTCTCACTGAGTTCTTCCATTCTCTTCCCCAACCTGGTGAACATTTTTATGATCATTGCTCTAAATTCTTTATCAGGCATATGCTTCTCTCTCATTTAGTCTTTTTCTGAGGTTTTGTCTTCTCCTTCTTTTGGAGCATATTCTTCTACCTCCCCATTTGACTTGACTTTCTGTGTTTGTTTCTATAGATTAGGCAGAACAGCTATGTATCCTAACTTTGAAGGAATGCTCTTGTATATGGTTATCCCCTATGTAGACTCTGTGTGCTTGGTGGCTTTTGCTAACTGGCAGGAGTTGTGGCTGATATGGGCTGGGGGTTGCAGGAAGCTCTGCACAGTGGGTGCCCTGGAAGGACAACTAAAGCTGAAGTGGCTGCAGTGTGGTCCCTGGGCTCTCCATACAGTGAGTACCCTGGCAGAATAGCTTAATCTGAAGTGGGTGCAAGCTGGGGTGTGCCAAGGCTCTACACACGGAAGACACATTGGCAGGATAGCTTAACCTAGAGTAGATGTTATCCAGGGTGTCTGAGGGCCCCCCATATAGAAGGTGCCCTGGCAAGGCAGCTGGAGCTAAGGTGGGGTGTGGACCTGGAGGTCCTGGGGCTTTCCATGCAATGGATGCCATGGCAGGACAGCTAGTGCTGAAGTGGGTGCAAGCCAAGGAATCTCATGATGCTCCACACTGGGGGTTGCCCTAGGGAGTGCCTGGGGCTGAAGCAATGTGCAGGTCTGAGGATCCCAGAGTGTTCCTCACAGAAGGCACCCTGGCATGGTGGCTGGAGCTGAAGTGGGTATAAGCCAGGGGATCCCAGGACTCTCCATTAAGAAGGCACTCTGGCAAGACAGCTAAAGCTGAAGTGGCTTGTTCTGGGTTGTTCTGGGGCTTCCCACACTGAGTGCACCCTGGCAGGACAGCTACAACTAAAGTGGGGGCAAGCCAGAGTGTCCTGGGGTGTTAAGTGCAGGTGGTGCCTAATCTGGGTGACTGGAGCCAGGACTGGGATGGACAAGAATGTTCTGAGGTACTCCACACAGGCAACTGGATCCAAAGCTGATCTCAGCTCAGGGGTTGCCTAGCAAGCCATCTGAAGCTAAAGTGACATGAACCTGAAGTGTCCAGGGGGCTTTGTACCTGTGTCACCTTGACACAAAGGCTGGAGCTGTAGTAAGCATTAACCAAGGGTGTCCTGGTATGCACTGCCCTATGGCTGCCTTGGTGGGGTGGCAGGGACTGGTGTGGTCTAGAGGCCCATGGATCACTGAGGTAGCAGGCCAGTTAGTACCCAGACTGAGTACCTCTCTGTGCTTTCAAGGTGGAAGGGAGTCTGTCACCCCTCCCACAGCAGCTCCCTCACCTTTGGTGGAGTTCTAAGACTGGCTCTTTCATATGCTAGTTGCTTTTTCAAACCATGGCTTTTTTTTTTTCTGTGCCCCAGTGTGTCTGGAGCTGGAGTGGGCTAAGGAACCCAGGGCTTCATGAAGCAGCAAGCCAGCTATGGCATCTAGACCCTTCTCTGTTCTGTACTTTCAAGTTGGAGAGGGAACATAAACCATGTCCCTTTCCAATTCCTCTGGCCCAGAGAGAGTTCCCGCTGCTCCTCTACCATCTGGTGAAGTTCTAGGGCTGGCTCTTATACATGCTAGTTGCTTTTTTAAACTGTGGCTTTTTTTCTGTGCCCAAAGACAGACCAATTTCTTCCCAGTTCCTCAGTACTATTTTCCCCCACTGCAGTTCACAGCATACGGGTGGGAGTTCTCTTCATTACCATGTATGTCTCCATCTCTCTGCCATTCTTTCTATCTTTGTTGTGCCAAAGCTGTTCAGTCAATCCACAGTTCTTCTTCAGGAGGAATTGCTCTATAAATAGGTAGAATTTTGTATGTTCATGGAGGAGATGAGTTCAGAGTCTTCCTATATCACCATCTTGGAATGAACTTCAGTAATCACAGGGTTTCTTAAAAACATCCTTCCCATTGAATGTTGTCAGGGATAGAGGGCTTCTTATTATTTTAAACTTTTAATGTGAACTCATCTTTAAAGATCATTTTAAACAAAAAAGGTTATATATGCACAAGGCACAAAATTCAAAATTTACCTTACAAAAGGATTATGTGGATAAAAGTGTTTACCCATGTGCTACCAAGTTTCAGCAATTTTCTTCTTCATGAGCATTGAAAAGGAAAGTTGAATGCACACTGCCTGGAGCAATAGTCTACATTTTTTCTTCTTAGTGAATGTGTGTGTTTATTGGATTTTCAGTAATAACCTATGGTTTAAAAAAGTCCTTTTAAGGTAAAAAAGGATAAAGTATTGATAAATAGAGTTGGAAAAGAGATTCAAAATATATGCTTTAGAATAGGACTTCAAAGAATAACATTTTTATAACAAGAGAAATTATTATCTAAAGAAAATGAATATTTCTGAGACTCATGCACCCACCATTGAGCCATGGGTCATGAGCTTTTACAGGTTTTATCAGTTATCAATTGCTATGTAACAAACCACTTTAGGATTTACAGTTTAAAAAACAACCATGTTATTTTATCACATTTGTGCAGTCAGTAATTTGTCCTTGGCTGGGCTCAATTGAGCAGTTTCTATCTGATTTCACCTGAAATCATTCAGGTTTCACCTGAAATCAATCATTTGGCTGCAATGATTTGTGGCTCAACTGGAGCTAGCTGGTAGAAAATGGTCTCATTCACATGTCTGGCAGGTAGTTCTGGCTGTCAACTAGATCACATATCTTCAGCAGGCTAACCCAGGCTTCTTCACAATGTCATAGGATTTCAAGAGAGAAGGCCCTGAATTGCAAGCACTTTTGTAGCCTCTGCATCACATTTGCTGAGTTCCACTGGCCAAATCATGTCACATGACCAATCCCAGAGTCAATGTAGGAAGGGACCACATACACGTATGGATACAGGGAAATATGAGGCCATTACTGTAATAGTCTACCACATAGGTACTAAGTTCAAATTAAGCAAAGTGCCATCAAGATAGATTCCTCTAATTTCTGGGTAGGGTAAGTAAGGGTTTCAGAAAAAGCACTGAAAATAATGAGGTAGATATTTTCCATTTATTTCCTGTATTTCATTTTTGAAAAGTTTTTCAAAAACTCTGAGAACATGGCAGTGTTTGTGGCAAGCAATCAAGGATATCTGTTCAAAGAAAAAAGTAACTGTCAAAGAAGTAATAGAAAGAAAGCTAAGTATTAGAGAAGGCCCTTCTAGCCAACATTCAGTCTAGAAGACAATTTATTTTTACCACTACATTCCCATTCCTGAATCTAAAACCTCTTCCAGGAAAACAGCAATCTGTATTCAAGAGTAATATAGAACAGTGCTATAAGAGTGTTACATTTCCGGCTATAATGCTGATGCACAGAATTGCAAATATTGCTAGCAAGAGCATGGTCCATTCAGATTGCCATAACACAATACCACAGATTGGTTGGCTTATAAATAACAGAAATGTATTGCTTGCAGTTCTGGAGGCTGAGAAGGCCAATATAAAGGCACCAACATGGTCGCCTTTTGCTAAAAGTCCTCTTTCTGGCTCATAACTGATGCCTTCTTGGGTCCTAACATAGTAGGAAGAAGGTGATCTTTCTGGAGCTTCTTTCATAAGGGCATTAATCCCCTTCATGAGGGTTGTAGCCTCATGACAAGCATCTCCCACAGGCTCCACCTCCTAATACTATCACCTTTGGGGGTTAGGATTCCAACATATGAATTAGAGGGAGGTGGGGCACAAACAATCAGACCATAGCAAGCATTCAAAATATAGTTGGTCTAAATGCAATATAGTATCATAGATCGGATCCTAGAACAGAAATTTTTATTTCAAAGGTTCAAATAGATCTCCACTTATAATCAAATAAAATCCAAAATACTCAACCTTCTTGTCTAATTCTGGCCTAATATTCCAACTGCTCCTACATGACCATATTTCTCCCCGTCTTTACATCAGATGTTTCCAGGGTAATTGCTTTATTCCTGTGAATCCATCCAGTTCCACTTTATGTCTCCTTCCAGGTTGTCCCATCTAACCACAGTTAATCTTTTAATGTCTAGTAAAAAAAATTATTTGTTATAACATGTTGCTATAGCATGTTCCTGGTCAAACCCCAAACAGCAAAGTAAACCAAAGTCACCATCATCTGTCTTCACAGTCCGATTGAAGAAAGCTAACGCTAATTACAAATATTTTCTAGAGCAAATAAATGAGGAATAAGATCAGACATTGCAATGGTACTAATCCACAGCACCATTCAAAAGTCTCAGAACCCAAGGCAAACATGGGTAAAGAGCAAGCAATGTGCTGTGCAATTTGCCCCAGAAGTTAATACAGGTCACTATCAGGTTCATCCACAAAGCACAGAATTCCTTTTGAGGACCTAAACCAAATGTGTGTGCCTATGTGGAATATATCAGTGGATTTGCTGAGAATATTTCCTATTAGTGTGAGCAGAGTGCATTTTGCCTCTAAAAGGAGAAGAATCCAAGAAGCCAGTATATATGCTCATTCTTATCATATAGGATAATGTATTCTTAGGAGTATCAGACAATATAGAAAGGAAGTTGAAGGATTTTGAGTGTATATCTAAACCCATGTTACCTTGTAAGCTCAGTATGTGTTAGTGTGTGGTATGGTCTAGGATGTGTAAAATAGATATTGATCAATATAATCCACAGAGACAATTTCCAATACTTAGACCAGAGACTCAACCATTTTTGTGCATAGACACCTCTGGCAATCTGATGAAGTCTATGAATTCCTCAGATAACTCTTAAATGCATAAAATAAAACAAATTTAGTTTACAAAGGCAACTTGTTTTATTGCAATACAGTTATCAAATTATTTAAAAATAAATGTGATAGAGTAATGCATGCACTCTTAGTAACACTTTAAGCAACAAGATACAGTGTTAATGATCACCTTAATGAAGACCATGAATGATATTAGATATCTGCAACTATTTGTCAGGAAGTGAATATTTTCATGTTTATGCATGGTTAGGGCTTTCTGAGCAAGTTTTACTGGAACCTAGATTAAAGGACAAACCTTCAAAACTAAATGATGACTGAATAAAAGTGGGTAAACAGAAAAGTGATTTACCTTCCTAGATATGTATTTACATTTCGAAGGGAGATAAAACCTGGAGTCATGAAAACATTATAGGGATTATAGCCCATAAGAGGTTTATTTTACTTTCCTCCTGGAGAAACAGATTGGTATTCTAAAGGGTAAGAAGCAAGAGACCTTCCCCTCCTCTTCCCAAGGAGACTTCATCTCTGTTAGAGAAATTGGGTTTTTTTTTTCCTCTCCTAGGCGAGGAGGGGGCAATATGCATATAAGCTTCCAAACTCATAATTTGAGATTCCTCTCCTGTGGTGCAAAAAAAGCCAGGGCCCATCTGGCTCTTATCACTTCACTTCCCCAGAAGGGGGAAGAATCAGAGCATAGGAAATTAATGTGGTAATTGCTGTAAGTAATAATGGTAAGTCTGCCTTGATGCAGAAAAGTAATGTTTGCATCCAGGATAAGAAAATTAAATATAGATAATCAAAATTCATCAGGCTTATATTGGGTTTTTGAAGACCAGAGGGGTTAGAAAAATGCAGTTAGCTCTGAGTCATCATCAATGATAACATCATAAATTCATTTATCAAATATTTATTGAATATCTAATATGTATAAAACAGTGTCTTAGGCACTAGGTATATATTCCTGGATAAAACTTTTTTCCTTCTAATTTTTATAAGCTTTACCTGTTGAGTGAGCCCAGAAAGTGAGAAGTGAGAAGGAAATAAATTATTTTAAAATATAGTAGATAACTAAAATAAATGGTACCAATTTTTTTCATAAAATAGAGAATAATGGGGTCAGAGCAAAAGCCTTTCTCAGATCAGTAGTCAGGGAAGACAGCTTTCCTCAATTTAATGGAGGCAAAGGAATTACTCATGCAAAGACTCAGGAGAAGGTACTTCCATAGGATGGATAAAATGTACAAAGAACCTCACAGAGAAAAGATTTTACACATATCTGAAAGTAGTTCCAGTGTGTTTATTTTTTAAAAAGGGGGGGGTAATTACTTTTTTGGTCATCATGTGCTACCATTGCTTATATGCTTAAATATGTCTATTTAATCCACCTCCCTAATTGCATTCTAAGTTTTTCAACTTGTCTATCTCTCTCAAAACATATACTAAGCTGTGGCAAGAAGTGGAATTTAACAAACACGCAGATTAAGCTTAACAATAGTAGTTTTAATAGCATGAAGGACATTAGGAGAAGGAAGGGAAAAATGAAGGGGGGAAATCGGAGGGAAAGATGAACCATGAGAGACTATGGACTCTGAGAAACAAACTGAGGTTTTAGAGGGGAGGAGGGTGGGAAGATGGGTTAGCCCGGTGATGGGTATTAAGGAGGGCATATACTGCATGGAGCACTGGGTGTTATATGAAAACAATGAATCGTGGATCACCACATCAAAAACTAATGATGTATAGTAACTAACATAACATAATAAAATTAAATTAAAAAAACAATAGTAGTTTTAAAGCAAGTTATTAACAATAAAAACAAAAAAAATCTGTGGCCTTATATCATGAGTCATTTGGTATACAAAAGAGCCATATTTAATGAAAATAACATAAAAGTGCTGGGTCTGACAAAAAGCAAACAGCTTTTACCAGTTGCCAAATAGCCCGTAGTTGCTGTAACAGTTGCCTGTCTCACAGCCAGCCTGACTGCCAAAGGTAGAACTAACACCTCTGGTGTAAAGTCCCAGCAGAGAGATTAGAGAGGGCATCATTTCCCCTTGAGGAATGATACCACTCATTGGATTTAACACAGCAACTTTTTACAAACTGAGGTTCCTGAAGGCTAGGGATGAACTATGCAGTTGGCTCCAAGTTTGTTCAGTGTGGGTACCATCACTTTCACTCAGTTACTCCACATCAAGAATCCTAATGCTTCAGGTTATAGGCTTTTGCTTATTGAAATGGGAAAATATGACATTCTTGATATACATGACAGTGACAAGGGTTCACTCTTCAACCCTCTACTTTATTGTTTTTTTAAGATTTTATTTATTTATTTATTTGAGAGAGAGAGAAAGTAAGAGAGCACAAGCAGGGGGAGCAGCAGAGGAGAGGGAGAACCAGGGTCCTTGCTGAGCAGGGAGCCCAATGTGGGGCTCTATCCCAGGACTCTGAGATCATGATCTGAGCTGAAGGCAGACGCTTAACCAACTGAGACACCCAGGTGCCCCATCCCTCTACTTTAATTTCAGTTCAGGGAAGAATGCATGTGGTAAACTCCTTAAGAAAGAAAATGAATCTTGGAAAAGGATGAAGGTTTTATTATATAGACTGGTGACTTACCTGGAGCTTGAAGTCTTTCAAATATTTTTAACCATTTAACCTGGGAAATGAAATTTCATTTTAGGCCAGGTTTGTGGTTGTTGCCTTGACTCTGCCCAGACAATAGAATAAATCAGAAGCTTAGTCATAGTGTGTCTATTCCAATGAGGAGGAATGATCAATTTCTTCTCCTGATAAATCCATACTATTACAATCCCTAAAAAAAAATGATGGATGGATGGATGGATGGATGGATGGATGGATGGATGGTTGGATGAGATAACTATAGCTATATGCTTCTAACCATTCCAACGTTTTAACACAGGGAAAGCAATGAAGATAAAGAGAGGGAAGAGTTTTAAGATAGAGAAGAAAAATAGTTCATCACAATCATGATAGAAAGGACCCAGGAATCGGTATTCTGCAATATAATGAACAGACTTTGGTCCCATCTCTACTGCCTGCTACCTCCATACCCTAGATCATATTACACACACTGAGGTTCAACTCCTTCATCTGTAAAATGGTGACAAAAATACCTCTGAGAGTTACATTAAAAATGAAATTAGATAACACAAAGTACTTAGCATGGCATTTGACATATTCACTAAATGGTGTTAATGTATTTATTGTTACTCTTCTTGTTGTTACAGGACACTGAACAGTTAGAAGTCTTTATTTGAAACTTTCCTCCAACATTTTGCTTGGCTTTATGGGGTGCTAACCTACAATGAGAGTATATCAGAGCTCAAAGGTAGCTTAGAGTTCCTCTTTGACACTTTCATTGTATAAATGGAGAAAGTAAAGACTGAAAATTAAGCAATTGATCCAGAAATATGAATCTGGGTCTATAGATTACAAGTGCTAAACTTTTCCTACTATATTATGTTGCTACTCAGCCAGGACCTGAACATAGAAGGCCTGGCCATCTTTATTTTATGATACACTCACTATATTGGAAAAAAAAATTAAGTCCCTATCAGAATTCCACTGGCCTTTTTTTGCAGAAATGGAAAGCTAATCCTCATAGTCTTATGGAATTTCAAGGGATCTCAAATGGCCAAAACAGTCTTGAAGAACAAAGTTGGGGACTCATACTTCCCAGTTTCAAAACTTACTACAAAGCTATAGGAGTCAAAAGAATATGTGCTGATATATGGGTGGTCCTATAGACCAATGAAATAGAATTGAGAGTCCAGAAGTAAAGCCATACAACTATGGCCAATTGATTTTCATCAAGGATGTCAGCAACAGTCAGTGGAGAAAATATATTCTCTTTAAAAAATGGTGCTAGAACAATTGGGTAACTATAAAGAAAATAAAGTTGGACTCCCTACCTCACAAAAAAATAACTTTAAATGGATCAATGACCAAGCTACAAGAACTAAAACAAACAAAAAACCCTTAGAATAAAACACGTTATAACCTTGGATTTAGCAATGGATTCTTACATATGACACCAGAAGTGCAAGCAACAAAAGAATAAATAAATTAAACTTCATCAAATTTAAAAATTTCTATGTATCAAAGGACACATCAAGAAAGCAAAAAAAAGAAAGAAAAGAAAGAAAAAGCCTACAGAATGAGAGAAAATAATTGCAAGTCATATATCCGATGAGTCTTTTATCAAGAATATATAAGGAACTCTTACAACTCAACAACCAAGTTATAGACAAACAACCCAATTTAAAAATGGGAATGAGCACTGGGTGATATACTCAACTAATGAATTATTGAACATTACATCAAAAACTAATGATGTACTATACATTGGCTAATTAAATTTAAATAAAAAATAAAAATGAGCATATCTCTAGCCCCTGATCTGTTTTCCATCTCTCTGATTTTGTTTTTGTAAGAATGTAATATAAATCGTAAATAGCTTTTTTTAAATTTTTACTATTTACTTTATTTTTTCCTCATGATATTTATTTATTTATTTTTATTATGTTGTGTTAATCACCATACACTACATCATCAGTTTTTGATGTAGTGTTCCATGATTCATTGTTTGCATATTACACCCAGTGCTCCATTCAGTACATGCCCCCTTTAATACCCATCACCAGGCTAACCCATCCCCCCACCCCCTCCCTGCTAGAACCCTCAGTTTGTTTCTCAGAGTCCATAGTCTTTCATGGTTTGTCTCCCCCTCTGAATCCCACCCCCTTCATTTTTCCCTTCCTGCTATCTTCTTTTTTTTTTTTTTTTTTTACATATAATGTATTATTTGTTTCAGAGGTACAGGTCTGTGATTCAATAGTCTTACACAATTCACAGTGTTCAAGACTGGCTTTTCTCACTCTGAATGCCTTTGAAATCCATCCAAATTTTTGCATATATCAATTGTTTATTTCTTTTTATTATTGCATTATATGAATGTATTATTTTATTATTCAATTATATGAATACACTATAGTTTATCATTCACTTGTTGAAGGACATTTGGATAATTTCTATTGGGAGTAATAATGAAGAAATCTGTTATGAACATTCATGTATATAGGTTTTCATGTGAATACAGTTTTTATTTCTCTAAAGCAAATACCTAGAAGTAGAATTTTTGAGTCACCTGGTAAGTATGTTTAAGTTTATAAGAAACTGTTAAAGAATTTTTCAGAGTGATTGTGCCATTTTGCATTTCCACAAGCAATTTATGAGACCCAGTTGCTCTGCATTCTTCTACCCTTAATATTATCATACTTGGTATATTTAATTTTAGCCATTAATATTGGTGTGTAGTAATATTTCATCATGGTTTTATTTCAATTTCTCTAGTAATTAATGATATTAAACGACTGTAATGTTCTTATTTGCTATCTCTATATCCTCTATGATGTAATGTCCAAGTCCATTTCCCATTTTTTAATTGATTGGTTTTCTTACTGTTGAGTTTTTAGAATTCTTTATATATTCTGGATTTAAGTCCATTGTTGGATATGTGCTTGCAAATCTTACCTACCAATGTGCAGTTTGTCTTTTCCTTCTCTTGGAGTCACTGATAGAGCAAAAGCTTTTACTGTGGCTGAAGTCCAACTTATCAAGATTTTTTTTTATGCATCATGCATTTTGTGTCATGTTTAAGGTTTCTTTGTCTAATTTCAGGACATAGGGATTTTCTCTTGTCTTCTTCAAAAAAATTATAATTTTATATTTTTCAATTATATACATAAATCATTTTGAGTTCACATTTCAAATGGCATGAGATTTAGTTTGGGGTTCTTTTAAATATGAATTTCTAATTGTTCCTACACTATTTGTAGAAAACACTATTTGTTGAAATATATATTTATGGATTTGCCTTTGCAACTTTGTCAAAAATCAATTGGCTATATTTAATATGGTTCAGTTACTGGACTCTTCTGTTCCATTGAGCCAGTCGCTTATTCTCTTGTCAATGCCATACCATTTTGAACACTTTAGCTTTGTAGTAAGTCTTAAAATATGATGTCTCCAACTTTATTTTGTTTTCATAATTTTTGAAAATTATGGATGAAAATTATGACATCCTCTTCTAATTCCTTTGCTTTTCCATATAAATTTTAGAACAAATTTATTTATAAAAACTTCCAGGATTTTGATTGGAATTGCATTAAATCCATAGGTCAGTGTAGGAGAATTGACATCTTACTATGTTGACTTTTTCAATACATAAAAACAGTTGTCTCTCCATTTATTTAGGTCTTCTTATATTTCCCTCATTAGCAGTTTGTCATTTTCAGTATACAGGTCCAGTACTTGTTTTAGTAGATTTATACCTAAGTACTTCAAAGCTATTATAAATGGTAGCTTTTAAATTGTTGGTTTATAATTGTTTATTGCTAGTATGTTAAAATAGGATCAGTATAGGTGTGTTTGTCTTATATTCTGTGACCTTGATAAACTCATTTTTTAATTTTAGGAGATCTTTTTACTCCTTTTGGGATTTGTCAAATCATGTTAGCATATGTAGTCATTCATGTCATCTCTAAATAGGGCAGTTTTGATTGTTTCTATCCAATCTGTATGTCTCTTAATTTTTTTCTTTCCTTATTACACTAGTTTAGACTTCTAGTATGATGTCTAATAGAAGTTATTACCTTGTTTCTTAGGTAAAGCATTCAGCTTTTCACCATGAAGTATGACATTTCCTATTACCTACTGGTCCACTTTTCTAGTCCTCTGGCCAGAAAGCTGGGGCTTTATTTACCCTGCTCTTCTGTGCACTTCCCATGACTGTGCCTGCTTTGGAACCAAATAGTGGTAGAACAGAAAGAGAAAAAAAGCAACAGGGGGTCATCCCACCCTCTGGAACCACCACTTCTCTAATCCCCAGTTGGAGAGAAAGATCCCCCTCCTTCAAGTTTTAGATTTCGACTGGCCTCTTATTACTGCTGCTGCCACACCATTACAGGAATTCCGGGGTGGGGGGGGGGGGGATGAGGTAAGAGAACAGAAAAAAAATGAGTAATTTCCTTACTGTCTCTAAACATTTGGAGCTCCCTCTACTACTCCTCCAGCCAGAACTAATACATAACTAGGACTTCTGTCTTGTCTCTCACTGTCTCTCCCTACTTTGCCCCACTCACCAACAATGCCCACTTTGGGATCTGGGCTGCAATGAATCCATGGTGGCAGAATACAGGAACCAAGAGACATTGGTAAATTCACAATCAGTTCAGTGGGACTTCAAATTCTTGCGCTTTTCTGTAATCTGCCTGCTACTCTTCACCTTTCAAAGTCCTCAAATAGCTGCTCAGTGTATTCTGTCCAGATTTTACAGCTGCATTCAGTGGAAGTAACAGAAAGAAGTGGCCTTACTTCATCTTATCCAGAAATGGAACCCTCTTTACTATTTTTAGCATACCCACCTAAATTGAAAAACCATATATAAGGGCTTCTGAAATCTTTGTATCTAATCACTCCCTTCCTATCTTATATATGTTTACCAGTGTTTATTCCAACCTGTTATTCTACCTTATTATTCCTTTGCTCTCAGTTTTTGTTAGCACAAAAATTTGTTACCTTCAATATTAAATTTATGATTGGCAGTGATGTTCTCTTCGTACTCTGAAGCTATTATTCTACTGTTTTCTTTCTTCTGTTTCTTTTTGTTAACACATATGCCATCAGTTTAATTTTATTTACCTTATGAGTAACCTGTTTTCTTTTTGTGTTGCTTTTAGAATCTTATTATTCTCTTCACTTGGGACTTGTTATGCTTCTTGAATCTGAGAATTTATGTCTTTAGCTATTTCTGAAAATTCAAAGGCATTATCTTTCAAATATTGTCTCTTCCCTCTCTAGTCCTTCTGGAACTCCATTTTGACTTTTATATGTTTGACTTCTTCATCCCATCCTTCGTATCACTTTAATATTTCTCATCTCTGTGTATCTTTTTGTTACTTTCGCAAAATTCTTTGGAAATATTTTCCATTAATACTTTTCCCTTTGGGTAATTATAATCTGCTTTTTAATCTATCCAATGAGTATAACTCTCACACATAGTAAATTGTTTTATTGTATTATTGTAGATTGTGAACTCATGTTCCTATGGGGCTTTATCTGTAGTAATCTTGAATGATAAAGAAAATGTCCTGAATTTTATCTCAATTTTCTTAAATGATCTTTAAAAAGGAAACCAACTCTTAGTGTTTCCAAATTCCTGACAGATATTAATGTTGAGATTTGGGAATAAGAAATCAGAGTTCTCAAGAATTCCCAAAAGTCTGAATGTTCTTAAAATACCTCAACATTCTCATACTCTTTATATACTGTTATGGATATGTACAATTTTGTTTAATAAATAAATGCAAATTTAGTAGTATTTACAAGGAACTGTTGACTATAACAGATACTGCTAGATAGTATTCTCATAACATAACATTTGGATCTCCTAACAAATGTAACACCAATATACAGAGTCAGAATTGGCATTTTGAGGAGTTACTCTGCTTCCCAAACTTGTAGTTTCTTAGAACACGACTCAAAGGAACTTTATAAAACATACTATGTGTTAAAACATTGATATTTACTTTGTTTACAAGGACAGCTCACCGTTTTCAGTAGGGCCACTAACACATGCTTATAAATGCAACAAGAGCTAAAAGCAAGACTGACTCAGTCCTGACCACTGAACTGCTTCTTCTGTAGGTATTTGCCCTTGGCCAGGTTCCCACAATTGTCCACCTTAACTTTCAGCTCTGTATGTCTGTATTTCCTACCCTTGTGTTTGACTTGACATCAGTGGATTCTTTTGAACCAGTAATGCTGTTATGTTGACTGTTAAGCTTTAATTCTTACAGTGATTATGATACATTTTCCCCCATTTTCCTCATTTCTCTACTGAGTTTTCTAAAGATTCAAAAAAAAATCATTTAAATACCCCCAAGAAAGAATTTCCAAAAGGAAACATTAATATAGAACTATAGATATCTATTTGAAATTATATCTAGCCTAATATTTTGTGGTCTTGGCTCTGAGCTTTGCCTCTGAGTCTCACTTAGTACCTGAGTCTCCATTTCTGCTGATGGTAAAAAATCTGAATTGCCATTTCAAGGTATTCAGTCATTTCTGGTTGTTAATTTGGGTAAGTGCAGTCAATCAAGATTTCTTCTTACTCCTCCTTCTCTCCTCTCCATGGGAGCTTTTATTTTCATCCAGCTTCAGAGTTTCCTGCCTATACACTGAGGTTTTATATCAGAATTCACATCAGAGTGTTCCACTGGTGACTGCATATAACCAATTCAAGAGACAGGTGGATCTAATGTCATATTATTTTATTGTTAACTGTATCTCTTTATTCTCTTCTCTATGGTAATGTGGCTGCTCTTACACAAAGCTAGGGATATTTTCAATTTAGTAAGTGTACCTAATTTTAGAAGACCAAGAAGCAAAAGACCAAAGGGAAATGGAACATTAAACAAAGCTAATCAAATCTGCTTCTAATTTTGGCTCCTATACAAGACTCAAAATTATTATTGCCTATCAGAATTGCCTGTGGAACATTTTTTTAACTTACATTTCCCAGGCTCCAATGCCAGAACTTAAGGAAGTCTAGGATAAAGTCCAGAAATCTTCAAATTTTCAAGCACCTCAAGTGGTTCTAATGTAGTGGTCTGGGACCAAACATTGCCCTTAGCGCTCTACAAAGGATCCAACTCAGTTCACCTGGGAAGGGGATCAAATGGGATTAGTGACCAAATTTCCAACCAACAATAAAGAGTACATTTGCCTAGTGCCTGTAGGCTCTATAACCCCACAATCCTAGTGTGGATACTCATGGCTACATTGGAAGGACTCAAAGATTGGGAGTCCAGGTTGGCCCTCTTCTAAGAGATACCATTAACAAGTGAGTCCTGAAATCAGCACAGGGCAGAGAACTGGAAGAATGATGCTACATTCTACCCTTTCACCCCCCTCCACTGGGATATACCCTGTAAGAATTCAATAATCTCTGGTGGAGAGTATATTACAAACCACTATAGAAATGCAAAACAACATTGCCCAGATATTAGAAAAATGTTTTAAGTCTATCCTCCAAGAAGAGAAAGAAACAGATACACCCCCCTTGTCTCCCCTCCTCTCTTATTTTGAAGCATTACAATCCTGGTGTATGAGAGATTTTGGTTGCTCAGAAGTGTAAAAGTATTGTAAAATTTGAGGATACTTAAGCAGGCTGTGTCCAGATAGAGGTATAATTTGGCCTCTAGGTATTTTAGTTTGGGGAATTCCATTTGATTCTGAAAAGTTGAGAAAGGGATTAGGCTTAAGTCCAGAGGAGAAAGATAATATTGTAGGCTTGCAATCGGATCTGATTTTAAAAAGAGAGGTAAAGAGATAAGTACTTTTCTGGTTGTTTAGGCCAGTTGCCAGCCAAATAAAAAAGCAGGAAATGAGGATAGATGTTTTTCCCAGCAATAAAGCCTGTATTTGTTAAGGTGTCACTGGGAAATTGTTCCAGAAAGATATTTCTCTCTAAGAGCTACAATTTCTTTCTGATTATTGGAACACACACACTTTTCTCTGGTACTTTCTATTATTAAAGCCCAAAAATTTCATGTCACAAGTGGAATTGATACAGAATTTTTCAGTTATGTCAACTGCAATTAAGCATTACATCAACAGACAAAATCATATTATGACTCTAAGAATAAGTGGCTAACGTATCAGTGGGCCTGCTTACTAGCCTTTACTAAGTAAGCCTTCCCTTACGAGTTAATTGCACACAGCTACCTATATGTTCTTTTTTTATTATTATTATTATGTTAATCACCATACATTACATCATAGTTTTTGATGTAGTGTTCCATGATTCATCATTTGCGTATAACACCCAGTGCTCTATGCAGAACATGTCCTCTTTAATACCCATCACCAGGCTAACCCATCCTCCCACCTCTTTATGGAAGCCTCACTCTAGCTTTGAAACATGAATTACCTCATGGTGAGTTAACCTCTCAGACTTCACTGGTAACAATGTGAAAAATTATTAGTCAAAATCCACTGTTCCTGGGGCGAATCCATGGTAGAAAGATGAAGTCGTGTTTAATTATTATGTAAAATTCTCCACCATTTATAAGCTTCGCCAGGTAAAAAAACAATTAGGAAGGAGACAGATAACACATTCTATCTCCTATCTATTGGTAACAAAGTAAGAGTAAGAGTTGCAAAATTTATTAAGTGACTTTAAAGGTATACCAAGTACAGTAGCTCTTTAAATGAGTCTGCTGCTCTTAAGTATAATTTTCCATAGTTTCTTGCAATAAGTAAAGGAAGCTGTTCTTTTAAGGCAGAGCTGATGTTTCAGACCAGATTTTCTTGGTATCACAGAGTATTATATTAATGCCAGTCGTGTTAGAAGTGCATGTGTGTTTATAGGGCCCACTCCAAAGTAAAGTCTCAAGCATAAAAAACAGTGTTGTTGAGTCACTGTTTATTTATCATTGCTAACCTAGAATTCATTAAATGGTGCTGACTGTCCTAAACTTTAATTTGAGCCACAAATAGTCTCATGTATTGCCATGTTGCTGAAAAGTCATGTGCACCACACATTTTTACCTCATCTGCCTTTCAGCATCTAAGAATTACAGCTCAGTAGTGATTAAAAACAGGATTTAAACTAAGACGAGGTCAGGTGAGTATCTTGGATGATCCAAGGCATATCATCTGGCTGAGTGGTTAGCTTTTGTTTACACCAAGGCCTTTTTATTCCTACATTAAGATGGTTTAAAAGCCTGTGCAAGCTACTGACATTTATTGATTCCAATATGTTTTTGACTCCTTGGAAAATGTCCCATATGGAAACTTTCACAATTCAGGATGTCTGAGGAGACCTCTATTCTTCTCCAGAACACACCATTTCGAACACCAACAGCTCCCCCTTAATGTTCTCAGTGTCATATTCATGACTGGCCTCCAGTGCTGAAATACTGAAATTCTACTCCTTTGTATAGATTTTGCCTTCAAGAAGCTCACTCATGTTTTAGTCCCTCAACCTCTTCACTTGCTCAGTGTCAGGATTTACTAAAATCCTTGAACTATGGTATATCAAGACTGGCTAAGCAATCTTGAAAGTAACGTGACTATTCGCTTTACAAATATTATTTCTAAATTCAAGAAAAATGTAAATGCAATATAAAGACATGAAGAAGATACTAGGAGGGCCCCTAGACCAGGGCAGTGGTAAATTTTGGTTTGGTTCAACAAATACTGTGTACCCTCAGTGTTCCAAGAATATTTTCAAGGGTGAGGATAAAGGATGGAGAGGAAAAATAACTCTAACAGGTTCAAACATCAATGAGGAAAAAGAAGTTTTCCTGAGAGATCAGTTGACAATACCAACGAGCATAAATTTCAAAAGTAAGCAGCTTTAAGAAGTATGACAGTATAGTGGTTAAGAATATAATTTCCAAAGTCAGACAGACTTGCTGTTGGAGTCTTGACTCTATCACTGACTACCTGTGTGACCTTGGGTGAAGGACTTAAGTTCTCTACATCTCTGTATGTTCACTTATAAAAATGAGAATGACAGTAATATGTACCTTAGACAGTTTTTGTCATGATTGATTATGTTAATTCATATAAACTGCCTGGCACATAGTAATCATCCAGAAAATGATAGCCACTGTCTTTATTATTAGAGTAATGCTATCAATAAACCCAAGAAAAGATTTTTGGTTTTAGTTAATGCACAAGGAAATAATTTTCACTTAGCAATCAAATAGAGTATGTACACATCACTTAATGTATTTTCTAGTGCATTGTAAGCACTCAAAAAATGACCATTATCATGATGTTTATTAATTCAAATTAATGCATCACAATCTTTTTATCAAGATTTTTTACATTCTGAGTTAATGTGTACTATGTAAACTCAAAACACTATCCTTTTTTCTTTAAAATGGTTCGTTTTGATTTGAAGATTGATCTTTGTAAATTTTTAATAAAGGGACTAAAAAAAAAAACCCCAAAACTTTCCAGGTATTGTAAGCCTCAAAACCTTACACATAGCACCAAGTTAGAGTATTAAGTTTTTAAATCTTAATTGAATCTAAACAAAAAAAGTAACTCCCTCGAGGTTCATGCTTAAACATGGGAAGTATCTTGCAGATGATTAAACTTCATCCTCGCTGTCCTATCAAGTAGTCTCTAAAAGTCACTGAGGAGACACTGCAACTTGAGAAATCTGCCTAAATGTCTTACCCAAATACTACTAGCCATACTCCATATAGTCTTACTGGAACGGCTGGTGCAATTCAGTGGATAAGCTTCATCAGCAAAAGCTGAAATGTAAGCATGTAAAACTTATACATATTGGGCGGGCTTGTTTAGAAAGGAAAATTCCACCATCTGGTTCCATTTGCAATCCTACTCCTCTCCCATGTAGAATGGGTAGATGGGAATAGCCACCCAAATAAAACGTGTAAACATGCCCTGTGCTTTTCTGTGACTGGATGGGAAAAAATTAAGAATTAGACTTTTAAATCTGTTTGTAATACCCCTTCTTATATTTATTTCTTTTAAAATTTCATTCGAGTGAAACAATAACATGCAGTCAGTAGTCCAGCAAAACTGGTAGGATGGAAAATCCAATACTAACAAACCTTAAGCAGTTAAGCTGGAGCACCTATATCATTAAAAAATACCTGAACGTAACCAAACTCAAATATTCTAATGTTTTTACTACACCAAATACACTATGTTTAATACACCAAACATAACCAGTAATGACTCCCATAAGTTCAAGGTATAAAATTACATTTTAACACCACCTTTGGTCATTATGGTCATGTATATGCTTGTAATGAAAATGTCCACCGCTATATTATAGAGGTATTCTATTTATGGAAATGTCTACATACCCATTAATTTTTTCATTAACTTTTGAAGAATGTTATACATTGAGACTGGGATTTTCTTTACCTAAACCAAGTTCAACAGAAACAACAACAAAAAAGAATTAGAAGGATCAGTAGTATATCTGTTCAGATACATTTTGATAGCAATTTTATGGAACACTAGCTTCTATTATATATTGGATTTTTAAAGATTAACTGCAAGACTTTTCACATATTCAAAAAGTCATTTGTTTATATTTGAGGAAAAAGTATTTTTATTTCAGCACAAAAATTAATTTTTATTTTTAATGAGATAATATTACATTGGAATTGTGAAAACCAATAATTGCATGGGCTTTTGTTTCAATTTTTCTGATATTTAAAAATATCTCTTTCTTGGGAATCTCAAAAATAAAAAGCTACCTGGAGAGAAGGACTTCAGGTTCCCAAAAGATTATAATGGGGTTCCTGGGTGGCTCAGTTGGTTAAGCATCTGCCTTTGGCTCAGGTCATGCATGATTCCAGGGTCCCAGGTAGAGCCCCCTGTCGGGCTCCCTGATTGGCAGGGAACCTACTTCTCCCTCTCCCTCTGTCTGCTGCTCTCTCTCTCTGTCGAGTAAATAAATCAACAAAACCTTTTTTAAAAAAAATATGTAAATTCCACTGTTTCTATAGCAGAACTCCTTATGGCAATGGTTTTGAAACTTTTCTGATTATGATACACAGTAAGGAATATCTTCTATGTCATTACCCAGTATGCACATGCATACACATGGGGAAAAAATTGCAAAACAATACTCCTTACTATATGTGAGGCACTATTTATTCTTCTGTTCCATTCTATACTGTTTCCTTTCTTTTTCAATCCCAACCATGACCCACTGAATCAATTTCACCATCCATTAATGGGCTGTTACCACTATTTTGACAATGCTGCCTACACCTTAACTGTGTCTTTCTGTCCTTTTAACCCGTTTCTCTATCACTGATACCGAAAACAGTATGGTGCATATACTAGATGCTAAATAAATGTGAGTTTGTTTGGTTTTGTAAACAAACTTTCATTAAGCCCAAGACCAAATGACTAGAGATATCAGTAGAGGTATGATGAAAATTTTCTTTCTTTGGGTTTGACTGAAGATGAAGTTAAACCCATTGCCAGCGCTAGAGCATCACAGTCTTACCCCCACATGCAATAGGACAGCAGGGGATTACTTAAAGGCAATGTGCCAGTGGCATCTTTTTGAAAGCAGGATTATGTGACACTAAGTTTCACCTCAAAGTACTCCATCCATAATCCGTACCGTGGCATTAGGACTGCTGTACAGTGAAATGGTCTTTGGTACTAAAGAGAATAATTCTTTCTTCTCATCC
Source organism: Callorhinus ursinus (assembly GCF_003265705.2). Classification (NCBI taxonomy): domain Eukaryota; kingdom Metazoa; phylum Chordata; class Mammalia; order Carnivora; family Otariidae; genus Callorhinus; species Callorhinus ursinus. Next base: position 24,646,755 of record NW_027397067.1, on the reverse strand, counting down.
AGTTTTCTCACTGTTCTGCACAAAAAGAGAAGGCATGAAATTATTCCTGTTTTCTGTATGCTTAATCTACCTCTGACTTTGGATTCTTCACTGAGACACAGTAGAGCCTTTACATATAAATCACATACAATAGTTTTAAGGCACGATCTGTTCTCTGTGCCAAAAAGAAGACTGTTAGGCACTAAATTGCACCACATTCTAACTGAAGTATTATTGTAACTGTGCCAATACTCACTAACACGCATAAAAGCTTTGCTGAGCCCCTAGGTTTATCATCTGAAAAGAAGGTAAACGGTATCTTTCAGAATTTTTCCAAGTCATTTAATAATCATCGTTTGGACCCCAGAAACTGGGCAAGGCACTGTGAACTCAGGTGAATACAGAGGATGCCTGTGAGAGGGTCCCAGATGAGCCACGAAGGCGGGTATGACCAAGGGCCACCCACAGGAGTGATGAGAGATGAAAAAGCCAGCTAAAGTAGTATGTGGACCCCAGGCACACATTTTCTTTGCTGTTGATGCAACTCCAGGTATCTCTCAACTTGGGGTTTCATAATTTTGCTTCCTCAACCAACCTTGTTATCATGATAGTTCCCTCCAGGTTTGAACATTCCTTGGACTCCAATTCCCAGATGCCCACCTTTTGACCATTCACCAGCAGTATCACCTCAGTCCCAGCTCAGCTTCACTCCACCTACTTTTCATTGTCCTCTCTGGATAATCACCTCATCACACTTTTGTACTCAACCCTCTGGTCAATATAAGTGCGTATGTGCGAGTATGTGTACAACAGAGGGATGAATCAAATACTTTAGAAACAGAGGAAGGAATGATCAACTCTGCCTAGGGAAGTCAACAAGTACATTTAACCTGAACATTGAAGCAGAGAAGAAGAGGACCTATGAGAAGACATACTGGAGGGACAGCTACTAGAAGGTTCTATCCAAATGGTTGATTGCCTCTCCTCACTCAAGGCAAACATGCACATGAGGATTTTACTAAACACTGTTATGGAAAGAACAGAGTTATATAAGAGTTACATAAGAGTTATATAAGAATGTCTCAGATCAACAGAAGATACTGAGCTAGTAGTCAAAGTCCATGGAAATTTCTTTTTACTCCTGATTACCAACAAACAGATGTAAAATGGTCATTATCATCTTTATAGGCTATTCAGGACAAACTACCTTACATAGTTTATACACATTAAACAAAAATTTGAGGCCAAGTTTTTCCATCTAAAATTCCCTGGGGCCTTTTAGTCACACCTTATGCCTATCACCACTTATCCCAAATTTACTGAGTTCACTCAGCATAAAAAGAGAAAAATAATGTGCCAAGATTTCAAAGACAGTTATTGGGAAAGTGGAGAGAGAACATTGAAAAATAGTTTTGTCTCAATTTTTGTCCATGCCAGACATGTTCAGGTTCTCTTTTATGTTTTTGTCAATCTCTTTACTAGAAAGGAACAATTATTTAAATCATTTAAATTATATAGCCATAACTAATAAATCCAAAGATGATTTAGGCACGATAAATCTCATGATTGTTAAGAATACTACCCCATATGATGTAATTCTAAGATGCTGCTGAATGTATTAAACTTTCTCCTTATAAAATTTTTTTAATACCTTAATATTTTGGTATTAACAAAAATCGCTACATAAAAAGTGAGTATAAAATACATCTGTCTTTGTAAGAAAAATGCTAGCATCTACAACAGACTCCCAAATGTCCCCATCTAAATCCTACAGATCTTTCTTGCTAATGTAAGTTCCATATGGATACTCCTAATCAGTAGCAAATTTCCTTCATGCTATGTAGCTACTTCTGTCTTTTGTCTTTGTCACTCTCTGAGCCTGGACATTTATGTTCCAATGGTAAAAGAAAGTATATGGGAAGGATAGGGAAAATTTGTATGCACCCGGTCTCTTTGTGGCATCTATCACTTGGATCTGGTAATATCTAATTCCTGAAGAAATACCGAAGGAAGAAGAAGAAAGAAGAAAAGCGAGAAAAGGGTAAAGGAGGAGGAGGATCAAGAAGATCCCTGAAGTCTCATTTATTTCTGTGCTTTTAGGTCTTTTAGAAGTTAATAAATTAATATTTAACTTATAAGCATCCAGATCATTTGTTTCGCTAGCCTTAACATTATTCAGCTATGATTTAGATCAGATCCACCTCCATATAGTGCTGTTCTTTATTATACTTCTTTGTGTAACTTCGAGATGTAAATTTAGCTACAAATAAAATGTGCATCATTGTATTGGCTGCAAAACATGGAGTGGACATCACTCAAGACTTAAAGACATAAATTAGTACTGATGTGCAAGAATACATAAGCATGACCTTGCACTGGTGGTAAGGATCATCTTCATCCTGTGTTGCTTTAGTGCTTTTTTTTTTATAAAGTTACATTGAATTTCTGTAGTGAAACCTGAAACCAAATGAAAGTTTCTTGATGCGGGGTTTATTTCTAGAGGTTTGGGGTTTGTCTATAAACTCCAAATCCATGTGTGGTTCATAGAAAATGTTGGTACGACTCAATCAACTTTTAGAAAACCTGGATAGAATTTCAAGCAATTAGAAATGAAAGAATAAATGTGTTTTGCTTTCTTTAGACCAAATTCTGTGGGTTTTGAATTTAGAATTGAACAACTGAGGTTTAAGTTCCACTCACAGGAAAACATGACTTCCTAGTGGAAAGAACAGACCTGAAGAAAATAACTTTTACTTTGGAAAAATATAAAAATTATTCATGCATGGGTTCTGGAACAAAACATAGTGGTTGAAAAGAGGTTGCCTGAGAGGAATTTAAAGAAATTGTGTAATACAGTATGTTGCTGCTGGTTGTTATTCTCCCTATTGAAATGAATTCCCAAAAGCTATAAGAGGTATCGACACACACAATCTTCTTGGGCAAGAAAATGTTAATATAAGTCATATCTAATGGACAAAATTAAGCCAAGCTGTTTTTAAAATAACAGAATGTTTTGGGCGCCTGGGTGGCTCAGATGGTTAAGCGTCTGCCTTCAGCTCAGGTCATGATCCCAGGGTCCTGAGATCGAGTCCAGCATCGGGCTCCCTGCTCCTTGGGAGCCTGCTTCTCCCTCTGCCTCTCTCTCTCTCTCTCTCTCTCTCTGTCTCTCATGAATAAATAAATAAAATCTTTTAAAAAAAACTAAAATAACAGAATGTTTTAAGGAGCAAACAGTTATCAGTGCATTGTTTGAATTCAACTGATTATATTCCAAATAATAAGTTCATGGGAGGTAAAGAAATGAAATCATTATTCTCATCATTTGAGAGGCAGGAAATCTATAACCTGGGGTTGAGAGTTGAATTCATGCGTGCTGATGATAATGTGAGACTTAAAACCTTACTGCTGAGACACCACCTATAACCAAGACCTGGGCTGATTCACGAGGTAGAAGAAAATTGTTACATTTGTGAGTGTATACTTTTCCTTTTTGGCATTTCATAAGTTTTTATTGGAAGGATTCAAGGAAGAACTGAACCTGCAAAAGGTACAGCTAAATAGATGGTAAACTGGCAAACTAAGATGATTAAGCCCCAGACCTGGAGAATATGGAGAGATTTGGAAACAAGAAAATGTCTGTCATGACTTAGATACAGTGTTGGATTCTCTTTTGCTAGAAAAACACATTTTTAAATTAAGGATGAAAATAGTTGTAAAAATTCAAACAAATTATTAAAATCTAACAATTTTTTGTTCTTTAAATTTTTTATTGTTATGTTAATCACCATACATTACATCATTAGTTTTTGATGTAGTGTTCCATGGTTCATTGTTTGTGCATAACAACAGTGCTCCATGAAGAATGTGCCCTCTTTAATACCCATCCCTAGGGTGACCCATTCCCTCAACCCTCCTCCCCTCTAGAAGCCTCAGTTTGTTTTTCAGAGTCCATCATCTCTCAT
>NW_027397067.1:24602280-24637814 GCF_003265705.2 Callorhinus ursinus | reverse complement strand
GATACCTGGGAGCTCTGCTGCACTCAGGCACCCCCGGTCTTTCTGTGACCCCGAGGGTCCTGAGACCACGCTGTCCCGCGAGGGTTCCACCCCCAGCTTAGCCACTGGAGCGACGTTCCTCAGCGGAGCCGACTTCTAAAAGTTCCGATTTTGTGCTCCGCGGCTCTATCACTTGCAGGTAGCGGCTGACAGAAGCCTCCTCCCCCACCATCTATCCTCCCGAATATCGCCTCGGATTCACTTCTCCGCACGTCCTACCTTCCAGAAAGTGGTCGCTTTTCTGTTCAGAGAGTTGTTGCTATTCTTTTCTTCGATCTCCTGTCGAGTTCGTAGGTGTTCAGAATGGTTTGATCCCTATTCAGAGCTGAATTCCTGAGACCAGACGAAATCCAGGTCTCCTACTCCTCCGCCATCTTGCTCCCTAAATCTAACATTTTTGAAGTCAGTCCTACTCCCCAAAATATAGCCAGATTCTTCTCTCCCAAGAGAAAAAATGAGATTTCTAGAGATGAGTTTTGGACAAACCTGGGCTGCAATTTGGGATGAATTCGGGACAAATGTAGGTCAATTCTAAAGGCAACACAGACTGGTTTTCAAATAAACTTGGACAGGGTTAAAAGTTGGGATGAAAGCCATCAGAAACCTGCAAACAGGTGAAATTTAACAAAGCAAGCTAATTTGAATTGATTTTTAAGATTTCCTTCAACCTAATTTTGGAGAGTCCAACTAAAGTGCTGAATGGCTCTTCCAGAATTGGATTTGTTTAAATATGTTTATATTCAATAACAAGGGAAACAAAATGTCATGTTTTATGAAACTTTGCTTAATTTGAAAGCTAAATCCTGAAAAGACCCAGACTTAACCCAGGTTTATAAAAAGCATTGGAAAGTTTCACATTTTATAAGCTGACTGATTTGTAAGCAAATTGAGGAAGAAGTTCTTGTTTTTTGTTTTTGAATTTTTAGTTTAAATGTAATTCAGATTCCATTAATTCTAAGATTTCAATGCAACAACTAGAAGCAAAAAGCTAAAAATGCTGGAAAGAAGAGATTCCAAAGAGGGAGCAACTGAAATAAAAGGTAGACAGAATTAATAATCCAAAAATTCTCCACTTAAATAATTCAAACTCCTAAGCAGATATATACTCAGGAAAAAAATAAAAGTAGAATTCTAAGCAGAGGACATTTGTTATAATTTCATCTAGATCATAAGGGCGCCTGGGTGGCTCAGCCATTAAGCAGCTGCCTTTGGCTCAGGCCATGATCCCAGGGTCCAGCGGTCGAGCCCCGCATCGGGCTCCCTGCTCTGTGGGAAGCCTGCTTCTCCTTCTCCCACCCCCCCTGTTTGTGTTCCTGCTCTCGCTATCTCTCTGTCAAATAAATAAATAAAATCTTTAAAAAAAATTTCGTCTAGATCATAGAAGATACAAAAACTCCAGCCTTCCATTTCTCCTCATTAATAATTTGTCTAAACAACATCTGAACCCAGCACTGAAAAAAGAACTCATGAGCAGTATTCACCTATGGAAAAAAAAAAAAAGGATGATAGACTCAAGGGATTCACTCAAAGCATGCTATTCAATATTTTTTATTCTTAGGCAAAATTAGTAAACTCCAATAGAAGTATGAACTTACTGAATATCAATGACAGTATTTTCTACTATCCTTTTTCTAAATACCCAACAGTATCTAACAGTGTGTTAGCTGGAAGGTTAAGTCTTATTACAACTTCATGCTCTTAAAGATGATTTTAGAACATATAAAGTTCTATCCACTAAAAAGATCTAGAAAAAAAGTATCGACCCCATAGCAATAACCAACTCTCACATCAATTTCCCATTAACAGGAATCAGGAATCTTTGGAAAAATAGCTGATTGCAAGTTTGGGGCAGGAAATGTAAAACATGTACTTGAAGCACTTTATCATACCAAGAATCAAGCTGTCAAATTATATCATGAGCAGAAGAACTCAGGAGGCAACTTGAATAAGCATATAGTGACCAAAGATAGAATTTGTGTATCAATAAGAGAATAAAGGCAATGGATTGAAACACATGAAATATGTTTAAATCCCTGAGTTCAGTGTTATCCGCCCCCCCAAAAAAAAACTTCATCGGTCATCTTTGGAGGATACTAGGAAACCAATCACTATTTTAAAAACTGGAAAATAATAAAAAAGTACCAAGCTTTTAGTTGTTAATGTACATCCCAGAAGAGTGGTCAATATTAGAGGACATGAAGGAGAAAGCAGAGAATCAAGCTTTCAAAGATAAACTATTGATATAAAATAAGAAAGATACAGTAAAAAGTTCAAGTCTTCTCCCTCACATATCCCTTCACAATTCCAATTACCTCTCCAGAGTCAACCATAATTAAGAGTTTTAGTGTTAATGGAATCACACATAATAATATACATATACATATACATTAATCGTCAGTTTGCTCTTGACCTTTCCACTTGTTCTTTTAATAGCTGAATAGTACTATGGATGTACCATAATTTATTAATTCTCTTATAAATGAGGTTGTTTCCAGTTTTTTTGTTAACTCTACCATGCACATCCTTATCATATGTCTCTGTATACATATGCAATTATTTTAATAGAGTCCTAATTGTCAAATTATTGGGTCAGATAATATATGTAATTTTTAACAACTTTATGGAGATATAGTTGATAATTAAACAATTTGATACAAATATGCTCATAAAACCATCACTATCCCCCCACACACAAAATACTATGTCCACGATGCCCACCATGTTTTGTCGTGCACCTTTATAATCCTTCTGTCTCACAGTTTCCCCAATCCCCAGTCACTGGTCTGTCCCTCATCAAAGAAAATTGCACTGCATTTAGTTAAACAAACTAGAAAAACTTTATTCAAGACTGTTAAATAGAAGTAAAGATTGTTTCAATAGACTGGGGGGGAGAATGACATCTCAAAGAGGTAAAGAAAGAATTTACAATTTTAAGTTTGCTAGAGTAAATGCTCTAGGAAACAGGAGAGCCAGGGCTATGTCAGGAAGAGCCCCATATCAAGTTTAGTCACTGATTAGGGGCCCCTGGGTGGCTCGGTTGGTTAAGCATCCAAATCTTGGTTTTGGCTTAGGTTGTGATCTCATGGGTCCTGGGATCAGGCTCTGTTCTCAGTGGGGAGTCTCCTTGGGGATTCTCTCCCTCTGCCCCACCCCCCACGCGTGTGCAGGCACTCTCTCTCTCTCAAACCTTATTAAAAAAAAGATTTAGTCATTGATGAATGGTTAAAGAAGATGTGATATATATATATATTCAGCCATCAAAAAGCATGAAATCTTGCCATTTGCAACATGGATGGAGCTAGAATATATTACGCTAAGTGAAATAAGTCAGTCAGAGAAAGACAAATACCATATAATCTCACTCATATGTGGAATTTAAGAAAACAGATGAACATATGGGAAGGGGGAAGAAAAGAGAGAGGGAAACAAGCCACAAGTGACTCTTAATGACAGAGAACAAACAGGGTTGATGGAGGGAGGCAGGTGGGGGATGAGCTAGATGGGTGATGGGATTAAGGAGGGCACTTGTGATGAGCACTGGGTGTTGTGTGTAAATGATGAATTGCTGAATTCTATCCCAGAAACCAATATTGCACTGTATTTAACAAAATTAAAAAAAAAAAAAAACGTTTAGTCGAGCTGAGGGGAACATTAAGAAGTCTTGGGCGCACTCTAAATGAGTTTGCTTGTTCTAGAATTTCATGTAAGTATAATCATAAAGGTAGTAGCCTTCTCATCAGGCTTCTTTCACTCAGCTTAAATATGTTTATGTGCATCCATGCTGCTGCATGTATCAATTGTTTATACCTTTTTATTGCTGAGTAGTATTGTATTCACACACCGCATTTGTTTCTCCATTTACCTATTGATGAACATTTAGGTCATTTCCAGTTTACTGATATGAAAAAATACATACAAAGCTAATATGAAAAAAATAAAAATAAAGCTGTTATGAACATTTGTGTGCAAGTCTTTGCATGAAATATACCTTCATTTGTTCTGGTTAAATATCTAAGAATTGAATGGTTAATATATATTTACCATATTTTAAGAAACTGCCAAACTGCTTTTGTTCTACCTTCCCAACAGAGATTTCCAGTTGTTCCAAATCCTCATTACCACTTGTTATGATCAGTCTTTTTAATTTTAGACATTACAATAGGTATATAGAAGTATTTCACTGTGGCTTCAATTTGCGTTTCCCTAAAGACTAATGATAAGCATCTTTCTTTTTATTTTTTTTTAAAGATCTTATTTATTTGAGAGAGAGAGCACGAGCAGGGGGGTGGGGTAGAGGGAGAGGGAGAAGCAAACTTCCCACTTAGCAGGGAAACCCGTGTGGGACTTGATCCCAGGACACAGGGATCATGACCTGAGCCAAAGGCAGATGCTTAACCTAATGAGCCACCCAGGCGCCCTGATAGGCATTTTTCATGTGCATATTTTTCATCCATATATCTTTTTTGATAAAATGTCAATTCAAATCTTTTACCTATATTTTTGTCGGGTTATTTGTTTTCTCATTTAAAATTTTGGTATATTTAGCATAGAAATCCTTTATCCGATATAATAATTTCAAATATTTTTCCAATTTGTGGCTTGTCTTTTCATTCTGATAATGGTATCTTTTAAAAAGTGGAAGTTTTTAATTTGAAGTCCAATTTATCAATTTTTTCTTTTATGGATTGTGCTTTTGGTATTGTTACTATGAAATCTTTGCCAAATACCATGTCACAAAGATTTTCTTCTATGTTCTCTATTAAAAGTGTTATAGCTTCAAGTTTTACATTTATGTCTATGATCTATTTTGAGTTGGCTTTGTATATATGTGAGGTTTGGATCAAATTTCATTTTTTGCACATAGATATCCAATTATTCTAGCATCACTTGTTGTAAGACTATATTTCGCCACTGAATGACTTTTGCATCTTTGTCAAAAATCAATTGACCACATATGTCAGTTGGTGAGAAAATGTCATATTACATTCTATGATGCATTTGCTGAGGAAAGCAATGGAAAATAAGGGGTTGCTAATTAGCAATTATTTAAAGTAATCTAAAGTAATTGTATCAAATGTAATCAATACAAATTATAATTGTCTTAGTTAAATGATCATGTGGCCATACTCTTCGGGTTCTCTCCTGAATAGGCTTTCTCATTCCTTCTAATGTAAATAGGCTGAGAATTTTCCAAATCTCTAAGGTCTGTTTTCTTTTTAACAATTCCATTTTAAGTCATTTTTCTCTTCTCACATTTTACTATAAGATGCTGAGAGAAGCCAAAGCACACCTTCAGCACTTTGCTTAGGAATTTCCTCAGCCAAATATCTAATTTCATTGCTCATAAGTTCTACCTTCCAGAAAAAACTAGAACATGAAAACAATTCAGCTTATAACAAGGAGGGCCTTTCCTCCAGTTTCCAATAACATGCTCCTCATTTGCATCTGAGACCTTATCAGAATGGGCTTTACCATCCATATTTCTACAAAATTCTGCTTGGGATTACTTGGGTATGCCCTAAGAAGGTTGAGACTTTATCTTGAGTGGCTCCTCTCTTCTTTCTGGGCCCTTAGCAGAATCACCCTTAAAAGTTTGTTCACAGCAATGTAGACTTTCCTAGAATGCACCCTGAAACTCTTCTAGTCTCTATCCATTATGCTATTCCAAAGTTGCTTACACATTTAACAAGTATTTGTTACAGCAGCATCCCCATTTCTCAGTACCAAGTTCTGTCTTAGTCTGTTCAGGAGACTATAACAAAATACCATAGACTGGGAGGCTTATAAACATTTTTGATCCCACAGATTTCAACTTGAAGATGTTCAAAGAAAAATTCTTATCTTACCTTTTAAATAATTTCCAATGACTTTAGACTTATAATCTTGGACTATTAAAAACAGGAAGTAAATTTTAGTACTTCCATACTATCTTAAGAGGGATAGGCTGTGGGCCAATGCCTTACTTGCCCTAGGTCTATAATGAAAGAGGAGGCCCAGACCACAGGTCCTTTGGTAAAACATGGAAAAAATATTTGTCACATACTCTTGTGGTAAAACTGCAAGTTTCTTTCTCAAAGGGATATAGTCTCCTCTTTAGACAACAGATTCCGGGTCTGAGAATTTGTTTAGATCTGGGAACTGAGTGAAGGATCATGATTTCCCATTATAACAGCTGTTATCAGACTTCTTGTCACTTGGTCAATTTTTCTGGTTATACAAGTCAAGGTAACACCCTTGTGGTTTGCTCCGCTGAGAACAAATGGTCAGTTAGCTATCACAACAGATCCTTGTGGGTCAAGGACTGTGACTCCAGCTGTACTCCTCATTTTGGTAATTACGTACACCATTCCTCTGTTAAGTGCTTCTAACTAGCCTCTGTTAGTTCACAATCCTTTGGAATTAATACTAGTTTGATGTAGTTTCTTAATTAATACTAGTTTGATGTAGTTTCTTAATTAATACTAGTTTGATGGTAGTATCTTCTGTCAATCCTGGTCAGTTAAGGATAGCCACCACTGAACTTCTCAAACATTCCCCTCACCACTATTGCCCTTAAAATCAAGCAGTCTGTATTGCTTGTTGTACCCCTTGGTACAACCTAATGGTCACTGCTCTTTAGAGGGCATTCTTCAAAATTTTCTAAGTCTGCCTCAGATGCCTGGGATTGGCCATGGACAGCAATTCCATCTGGGTAGATCACCTTGAGCTCAGACCAGAACCTACATCGGCCTCATCTCTGTTTCTCCTATTTGGACATTCTCCATCCATCTAACCTACATGTAGGTTACCTGATGCCCTGAGGAACTCCACAATATGCACTTGAGAGACCGCCTGGAATCCCACAGTCAGGTCCCAATTCCAGGAGGGTGGCCTAGTAGGCAAATCATTCCCACTGACCAGCAGTTTTTCTTTCATGAGATCATACAAAGTTGGTTCACCAAAATAGTGTTGATATACTGACTTGGAGTGATTCTACTCAGACATAGGAAAAGTTCAGGGTTCTGGGCCAGTGATGGTCACCCTTCAGTTTGAGTTACATGTGTGAGCCCATTGCTTCTTTCAAATAACATGCCTTTGAGATTCAGCTATATTTGCATATGAAACAATAGTTTATTCTTTATTATGGATGAATAGTATTCCATTGTGTGAATTTAGCACAGCTTGTTTATTATTCATCTATGATGTACATTTCAATGGTTTCAAATTATTGGCTACTATTACTAAAGCAGCTATAAACATGTATAGGCTTTGCGCATAAATGTAGATATTGGTTGTCATTGTATTAGGATAAATCCCTAAGAGAGGAATTGTTAGATTGTATATTAAGTGCATGTTTAATTTATATAAAACTACAAAACTGTTTACCAAAGTAGATGTAAATTTTAAATCCCTACCAATAATTTCTAAGAGTTCCAGTTGCTCCATATCCTTGCCAAGAATTACTATTATCACTCTTTTTAACTTTAGCACTTTTAGTGGATACGAAGTGTGCCTCATTGTGGTTTAATTTAAATTTGGCTTGAACTATATAATATTAATAACATGTATGTTTGTATAATAACTGGTATATTTGACTTCCAATTGAATCCAATTGTTTTATTGGGATTTGATGAATAAAGATATTGAACATCTTTTCATATGCCTATTGACCATTCATATATCTTCTTTTGTGAATTATCTATTCAAGTCTTTTTTTCATTTTTTATTCAGCTTTTTTTCTGTTATTACTGCATTGCAAGAATAAATTATATATTCTGATTATAAGCCCTTTATTAGGTACATATATTGTGAATATTTTCTATCATTCTGTGGTTTGTTTTTTCATTTCCTTAGTGGCGTCTTCTGGAAAGTAGGCAGTTATAACGTTGATGAAGTCTAACTTACCATTTTTTATGGTGAGTACTCTTCTGTGACCTCTCTGATAAATCTTTGCCTATCACAAAGTAGAAAAAATTTGCTCTTATATTTTCTCATAGAAATTTCATGTTACCTTGTATATTTAAGTATATGATAGATTTCAAAGTTATTTTTGTGTACTGTTAGAGATGACTGTCAAGGTATATATCTTTTATAAGGATATCTGGTTGTTCCAGTATCATTTTTTGAAAAGACTATCTCTCCTCCATTGAAAAAGATTGGTTCCTATGCTAAAAAGAAAAAAAAGTTGACCATACATGGAAAACGTTTTCCAGATTCTCTATACTGACCTATGTTTGCCTCTAGGCCAAGACCATTCTAAATTGAACACCACAGCTTTCTTTTAAGTCCTAAAATAAGATAATGCAAATCTTCCAACTTGTTCTGCCTCAAGATTGTTTTGGCTATTCTAGATCCTTTGCATCTTCATATAAATTTTAGAATAGTTTTCAACTTCTTTTTAAAAGTGTAGGAGGGCTGCTGGGATCTTGATTGACATGTCATTGAATCTACAGATAAATCTAGGGAGAATGGACTTCTTAACAGTATTGAGTCTTCCAGTCAATGAACATGGTGAGTCTATTTAGGTCTTTTCAAAGTTCTCTTATAACTATTTGAAGTTTTCAGTGTAGTTGTCTTGCACACCTTCTATTAAACCTAAGTATTTTATCTTTTTTGATGTATTGTAATAGAAAATTTTTCAAATGTAAATTGTTAGTACATATAAAAACAATTAGTTTTACATATTGATCCTGTATTCTCTAACTTTGATAACTTCACTCAATATTTCTAAGTGTTTTTAGAAAATGCCTTAGGATTTTCCATACAGAATCAAATGAATTGCAAATAAAGATGGTTTTTCTTTTTCCTTTCAAATTTTATGCCTTTTATTTCTTTATTGTATAATTATTATAGTTGCTTTATTGTACAATTATTCCAGTAGGATACCAGAAGTGATGGCATTGGACATTGTTGCCTTATTCCTGATCTATGAGACAGTCTGCTGATCAATTATGTTAGCTTTGGATTTTTCATCGATGCCTTTATCAGACTGAAGAAATTTCCTTCAATACCTACTGTGCTAAATGTTTTTTTATCTTGAATGTGTGTTGAATTTTACCAAAATATGTTCCTGCATTTGTTGAGATGATCATATGATGTTTCATCTTTGTTCAGTTAATGTGGTTAATTATACTGTGTGATTTTTCAAACATTAAGACAAGCTTGCACTTCTTAGATAAATTGTACTTATAGGATGTATCCTTTTGTAAACATTAATGGATTCAATCTGCCAACTCTGTTGAGGATTTTTTAATCTATGCATGAGGGATACTGGTCACTGTCTTACTGTCTTAGTCAATTCAGTATTTTGCTACAAAAAATACCATGGAATAAGTGGCTTGTAAACAACAGAAATTTATTTCTCAAAGTTCTGGAAGCTGGAGGTCCAAGATAAGTTATTATATGAACTTTGGAGGGACACAAGCATTCAGTCCATAACTGCCTCTACTCTCTTACTTTACAAATCTTTGTCCGATTTTGGTATCACTGCTACATTGATCACATAAAATAACATTCTATTCTTTATTTTCTGAAAAAAAGGTTTATGTATGATTGGTATTATTTCTTACTTTGTGCATGATAGAATTTACCAACAAAGCCATCTTGGTTTTGACTTTTCTTTGTGGAAAGGTTTTTTTAACATTATTACAAACTCAAGTGTCTCAATAGTTATATAGCTTTTTAATTTTCTATTTTTTCTTGAGTCACTTTTGGTAAGTTGTGTTTTCCAAGAAATTTATCCACTTCATCTAGTTATCAATTTATTAACACAATTTTTTCCTAATATTCTTTTATTTTCCTATTAAAATCGGTAAGAAATATAACGGTATTCCTTCTTTTATTTCCAATACCGGTACTTTTTTTGTTTTTTTAAGCTTTTATTTAAATTCCAGTTAGTTAACATACAGTGTAATATTAGTTTCAGGTGTACAATATAGTGATTCAACAGTTCCATATCTCACCCGCTGCTCATAACAACAAGTGTACTCCATAATCCCCACTACCTGTTTTACCCATCCCCCCACCCCCTTCCCCTCCTGTAACCATCAGTTTGTTCTCTGTAGTTAAGACTCTTTTCTCGGTTTGCCTCTCCCTTTTTTGTTCCCTTTGCTCATTTGTTTTGGTTCTAAAATTCCATCTATGAGTGAAATCATATGGCATTTATCTTTCTCTGACTTATTTTGCTTAACATAACACTCTCTAGCTCCATCCATATAATTACAAATGGCAAGATTTTATTCTTTTTTATGGCTGAGTAATAGTCCATTGTGTGTGTGTGTATACCACCTTTTCTTTATCCATCCATCAGTCACTAGACACTTGGGCTATTTCCATATTTTGGGTATTGTAGATAATGCTGCTATAAACATCAGGGTGCATGTATCCTTTTGGATTAGTATTTTTGTATTCTTTGGGTAAATACCTAGTAGTGCAATTGCTGGGTCATAGAGTAGTTCTATTTTTAACTTTTTGAGGAACCTCCATACTGTTTTCCAGTGGCTGCACCAGTTTGCATTCCCACCAACAGTGCAAGAGGGTTTCCCCTTTCTCTACATCCTCACCAAACACCTTGTTTCTTGTGTTGTTGATTTTAGCCATTCTGACAGGTGTGAGGGTGATATCTCATTGTAGTTTTGTTTTGCATTTCCCTGATAAGTGATGTTGAGCATCTTTTCAAGTGTCTGTTGGCTATCTGTATGTCATCTTTGGAGAAATGTCTATTCATGTTTTCTGCCCATTTTTTAATTGGATTATTTTTGGGGGGTGTTGAGTTTTATAAGTTCTTTATTGATTTTGGATACTAACCTTTTATCAGATATGTCATTTGCAAATATCTTCTCCCATTCCATAGGCTACCTTTTAGTTTTGTTACTGGTTTCCTTGGCTGTGTAGAAGCTTTTTATATTTCTATTCACCAATAATGAAGAAACAGAAGGAGAAATTAAGAAAACAATCCCATTTACAATTGAACCAAAAACAATAAGATACCTAGGAATAAACCTAACCAAAGAGGTGAAAGACCTGTACTCTGAAAACTATAAAACACTGATGAAAGAAATTGAAGAGAACACAAAGAAATGGAAAGACATTCATGCTCATGGATTGGAAGAACAAATACTGTTAAAAATGTCCATACCACCCAAAGCAATCTACACATTTACTGCAATCCTTATCAAAATACCACCAGCATTTTTCACAAAGCTAGAACAATCTAAAATTTGTATGGAACCACAAAGGACCCTGAATAGCCAAAGCCACTTGGGCGGGGGGCAGGGGTGGGGAGGGAAGCAAAGCTGGAGGCATCACAATTCCAGGCTTCAGGTTATATTACAAAGCTGTAGTAATTAAAACAGTATGGTACTGGCACACAAATAGACACATAGATCAATAGAACACAACAGAAAGCCCCGAAATGAACCCACAACTTATGTGGTCAATTAATCTTCCACAAAGCAGGAAAGAATATCCCATGGGAAAAAGTCTCTTCAAAAAATGGTGCTGGGAAAACTGAACAGCAACATGCAAAAGAATGAAATTGGGTCACTTTCTTACACCATACACAAAAATAAATTCAAAATGGATAAAAGACCTAAATGTGAGACTTGAAACCATAAAAATCCTAGAAGAGAACACAGGTAGTAACTTCTTTGACATCAGCCAAAGCAACTTCTTTCTAGATATGTCTCCTGAGGCAAGGGAAACAAAAGCAAAAATAAACTATTAGGAATATTAGTAATTTATATTTAGCTCTCTATTTCTTGATTTGTCCTGTTGGGGTTTATCAACTTTATTTATCTTTCAAAGAATGAATTTTGAGCTTTGTTAGTTTTCCTGTTTTTAAATCATGGATTTATGTATTGATTCCATTATTTTTTCCTTCTTTGAGATTAATTTACTCTTTCTGTAGCTCTTAGAAACTTACATTAAAAATTTTAAACCTCCCTTCTCTTTTATTATAGCCATTTAAAGCTATATATTTCCCTCTAAGTACTGCCTTTGCTGTATCCCACAAATTTGGTATGTTGTACTTTTATTATCATTCAAATCAAGATATTTTCTTAGCCTCTTATAATTTCATCATTGAGCTGTGGGATACTTATACATGTGTTATTTAATTTCCAAATGTTTGGACAATTTCTAAATATTTTAGTTATTTCTGATTTAGCTCTGTTACAGTCATAGAATATACTCTGTAATATACCAGTCTTTGAAAATGTATTGAGATTTCTTTTATGGTCTAGTCTATGTCTACTTTGATGAACATTCCATATGCACTTGAAAACAATGTTCATTCCACAGTTATTGTGTACAATGTTTTATAAATGTCAAATGGCTCAAGTTGGTTGATAACCTGTAATCAAACTAATTTTTATCTAATTCTATGAATACTGAGAAAGTGGTGTTAAACTCTCCAATACTTTTTTCCATTTGTTCTACAGTTTTTGCTTCATGAATTTTGAAGCTTTGTTATTAGATACATATATATTTATGATTATGTCTTCCTAATGAATTGGTCCTTTTGTGATTTATAAATGTACCTCCTTATCTCTTGAAAATGCTTTGTCTTAAAATCTACTTTTTCTCAGATTAATATAAACACATCAGCTATCTTATGCCATTTGCCTGGTTTATCACTTTCATTCCTTTTTTAAAGCATATTACTGAAGTTAGCATACGATATCATATTAGTTTCAGGTGTACAACATAGTTATTTGACAATTCTATACTGAATGTTTACCACAGTAAGTGTAGTCACCATACAACATTATTACAATATTATTGACCTATTTCCTATGCTGTACTTTTCATCTCTGTGACATTAATTTTAAAACTAGAGGTTTGTACCTCTTAATCACCTTCACCTGAGCCGAAGGCAGCCGCTTAACAACTGAGCCACCCAGGCGCCAGTCTGTATGGGTTTTTTGTTTTGTTTCTTAAATTCCACATATGAGTGAAATTATATGGTACTTGTCATTCTCTGACTTATTTCACTTAGCATAATACCCTCTAGGTCCATCCATATTGCCTCAAGTGGCAAGATTTTATCCTATTTATGGTTGAGTAATATTCCATTCTGTATATATACACCATATCTTCTTTATCCATTCATCTGTCAGTGGACACTTGGATTGCTTCTGTATCTTGGCTATTGTAAATAATGCTGTAGTTAACATAGGGGTACATATACCTTTTCAAATTAGTGTTTCATTTTCTTTGAATAACTACTCAGCAATGGAATTACTAGATCATATGGTACTTCTATTTTTAATTTTTTGTGGAACTTCCATGCTGTTTTTCACAGTGGCTATGCCAATTTACATTTCCACAAATAGTGCACAAGAATTCTCTTTTCTCGGCATCTTTACCAATACTTGTTATTTCTTGTCTTTTTGATGTTAGCCATTCTGACCCGTGTGAGGTACTATCTCATAGTGGTTTTGATTTGCATTTCCCTGATTAGTAAGGTTGAGCATCTTTTCATGTGCCTGCTGGCCATCTGTGTGTCTTTTTTGGAAAAAAAGATCCTCTGCCCATTTTTTAATAAGATTGTTTGGTTTTTTGGTCAGTTGGAACATTTTACATTGAATGTAATTTACATTATTTACATTTAATATAATTATTGCAATAGTGTATTTATATCTACCACCTTGCTAGTTGTTTTCCATTTGCCTCTTCCATTTTTTCATTCTGTTGCTCTTTTAATTGGTATTTTATTTCTATCCCTTCTGTTGGTTTCTTAGCTTTTTATAAAATTAATTTTTAGTATTCATCCAGTGACAACAATGCATTCTTATTAGAATCTATTTGGGGTCAGAATTGTACTACTTCACATTAGACACTTGTTACTTTGCCCTTGACACATCCCTCTTCACACTTCATATGCCACAAATATAACAGTCTTACAATAATATCATTTCATTTATCCATCACCTCCTACTTTTGTGCTTCTGTGATATATTTATTTCTACATATATTATAAAGTCCACCTTACAGTGCTATTAGTTTTGTTTTAAACAATCAGGTCCTTTTAAGGAAATTATGAAGTAATAAAAATAATCTTTTATACCACCCACTTATTTGCCATTCCTAGCACTCTTTAGTTTTTCCTTTTTGTAGGTTTGGTTTTCCATCAGATCTCATTCCTCCATTAGTCTGAAGAATGCCTTTAATATTTTTGGTTTTGCAGGTCTACTGGATCCAATTTGTTACTGTGTTTGCCTTTATCAGGAAAATGTCTTTATTTCACTCACTTTTTAAGGGATATTTTCTCCAGATATAGAATTCTGAGGATTTTTTCCCCATCAACATTTTACACATATGTCCATTGTCTTATGACATCCACTGTTTCTGAGAAGAACTCAGCAAACATTCTATTGTTCACGTTAGTGGTATGTGACTTTTTCCTCTTCTGGCTATTTTTTTTTATTTTTTATTATTATGTTAATCACCATACATTACATCATTAGTTTTTGATGCAGTATTCCATGATTCATTGTTTGTGTATAACACCCACCCATCACCAGGCTAACCCATCCTCCCACCCCCTCCCCTCTAGAACCCTCAGTTTGTTTTTCAGAGTCCATCATCTCTCATGGTTCGTCTCCCCCTCCGACTTACTCCCCTTCATTCTTCCCCTCCTGCTATCTTCTTCTTTTTTTTTTTTTAACATATATTGTATTATTTGTTTCAGAGGTACAGATCTGTGATTCAACAGTCTTGCACAATTCACAGCGCTCACCATAGCACATACCCTCCCCAATGTCTATCACCCAGCCACCCCATCCCTCCCACCCCCCACCACTCCAGCAACCTCAGTTTGTTTCCTGAGATTAAGAATTCCTCATATCAGTGAGGTCATATGATACATGTCTTTCCGTGATTGACTTATTTCACTCAGCATAACACCCTCCAGTTCCATCCACGTCGTTGCAAATGGCAAGATCTCATTCCTTTTGATGGCTGCATAATATTCCATTGTGTATATATACCACCTCTTCTTTATCCATTCATCTGTCGATGTACATCTTGGCTCGTTCAAACAATGCTTAAGTGCAACTTTCTTGATATTTATCTTTCATTGAATTCAGTGTTTTTCTTGATTTGCAAATCAACATTTTTCATCAAATTTGAGGAAATTTGGCATATTTAATTATGTTTGTTTCTGCCCCCATTCTTTCTTCCTAGCACTCCTATAACACATATATTAAACGAGTTGATATTATTCATGTGTCCCTGAGGTTCTGTTCCTCCATCTTTCCTTTACCATCTCCCATCTGCTATGAAGCCTATCCAGTGAATTTTTCAGTTCAGTTACAATACTTTCCTATTTGGGTTTTTTTTATGATTTTCATTTCTCAAAGGCCTAATCTGTTGGCTCAGACTACATTTTATTTTAATTCTATGAATATATATTGTCCTTATGTGTTTTAAAGTCTTTGCTAAATCCAACATTTGAGTCACATCACATTCTGCTTCTGTTTACTATTACCTTTTTTATTGACTATGGATCCTATTTTCCCATATCTTTCAGTGTCTGGTACCAATTTTTTAATTGTGTACTAGATATTGATAGTGATATGTTATAGTGATTCTGGATTCTGTTTTCTCTCTGAAGGGTACTGATTCTTGTTCTGGTAGGGAGTTCAATTACTGGCTAATAAAACCTTTAAATTGTGTAGGTTTGATTTTATGCTTTGATATGGAGGATATGTGGAAACCTAAGACATTTCCCAAGCTCTCTAACTTGGCAGAATACAACCTCCAATATCTATCTCCCCTGAAGATTTTGTCAGGGTTTGGTTTTAGGCTTTGTTAGGGTGAATGTAGAGCAGAGGTGTCCAACTGGAGATGATTTTCTCTCCAGTGACATTTGGTAATATCTGAAGATGTTCTGGGTTGTCAAAATAGAGAATAAATGGGGAGCTACTGGCATTTAGTAGGTAGAGGCCAGGAATGATGTTAAACACCCCACAACACACAAAATATATCTACACAACAAAAATTACCTGGCCCACAATATCAATAGTGCCAAGACTGAAAAAGTCTTTTCTAACTTAGGCCTTACTTGAAGGTATAGTCCTTACTTCTGCCTGCAGGATTAACAAGGTATTAATGAGGACCTCTAGTGACTTTAATCACTACTTGATGTCTAATATCTCTGGTAAGTTCCTTTCTGGGTGAGGTGACTAATATAGTCATGTTCTGAGGATACTATTTCTGACAAGAGGATTTGTAACATCACGTTGCAAGGAAAGGAGCAGAATTTGTGGCCATTTTACAACATAGCCACCTCTGCTTTTAATGCTAATAATTTTTAGTTCATATCAGTTTTTCAATGTAAATATTTACTTTTTTATTCATTGAGCTTGTGTGGAATTGCTAAAAGTATATCATATTTTTAGTATGTGTATTTGATGTTTGTAAGTGACTTTGTTGAATATCAGATTCTTAAATTCAAAAGACAGATTAATCTGATGATATAAAAAGGTATACATACTAGCCATATGCCTGAAAAATTACCTATATGATTAGGAATTAACTTATGCATATGGATGTGAATATTTCTGTTAGCATAAAAACATGATCTTTTGCATTACATTTCAATAACATCTTTATATTTTCATCCATACTATTGATTTCTCTTAATAGGGGAATTTAAAGGAAGCACCTTGTAATCCAGGAGCCAATATATAAACATATAGTGCAAGACTGAAGACATAAACATCTAACCTTCCCAAAGGAGCTTTATGATGAGATACATCACCTACTGGAATCAGAATATATCAGGGCCCATTATAAGTATGTTTTTTCTCAAGCTCCACATGGCCTTGTTGTTTTATACCTCAGAGCCTGCTCTACGCTGCTGCCTTGTGACCCATATGTCAGTCTTTCCTCCCTCCTAAGACAAAATTCCAGGGCTCAACTCAGATTAAGTAATACAAGATACTGCTTTCCTCAATGCACTACCCTTCTAACCCATGAAGTGGGTTTTCTTTCTCTCTCCCACTCTCCATTATCACAATGTAATACATAATTAAAACTGTTATCCTCACTCTAAAAATTGTACTTCCTTACTTGGTTTGGAATCTTCTACCCTACCTAGTAAAACACAAGTGTTGTGGTAAATTAGAAAATCAAGACATTCTGATATGAATACGTAAAGAATAACAATATAAATCAGTGAAATATTTGGCATAAACAATATGAAAGGTATGACTAAATACTAATTTATTCATTGCATTAATTTGACTTTTGTGTCTTTACTGTGGTGTTTTTCCCTTTTCTGAGTAGACAACAGAATTATATATCACTTGACTTTCCATGGGTATTCAATATTGTTGCTTTTTGTTTTGCTTCCAAATGCAGGGAAAATAAAGTCAATTAGGTTCTCATTTGCTTTGTTCATTGTCAGACAAAAATAGCATTCAGTTTCTATTTGATGATTAGAATAATGGCCAAGTCTAGAAATATGGATGTTAAGTTGAATATTCATAATCTAAAACTCAACAAAAAAGAATTAGCTATATGAAAAATATACATAAATATCATAAAAGTAATCTTTGAAACCAAGTGAACACATAACAAAACTATTTTGAAAAAACAATATTCTCTTGGTATTTGTCATTTTCATGCCTATCCCGTTAGGTAGCTGCAAAAGAACCTCTTTAATGATCAAGAGCAACATGTTATTCTTTTTTTTTTTAAGATTTATTTATTTATTTACGGGGGGGAGAGAGAGAGAGAGAGAGAGAGAGAGAGCACAGTGGGGCAGGTGGAGAGAGAAACTCAAGCCAACTGCACTGAGTGTGCAGCCCCACATGGGGCTCAATCTCATGACCCTGAGATCATGATGATTATGACTTGAGCCAAAAATCAAGAGGTGGACGTTTAACTGACTGTGCCACCCAGGCACCCCACAGCAATATGTTATTCTTTAAGCTGCCACTCATTTTAATGATAAAACTGTGTGTATTTAAATAAATCGTGAGTCAGTAATTATTATAAGGAAAATATGGCATGCTGTAGCTAAATATCTTTAATATCTAACTGCATATTTTATTCTTTCCAATTACCACAGTATGCTTTGATTTTAAATGAAATCTGTTTTTCTTTAAAAAGATTATAAAATTAATACTTGTAGAGAGTTCATATTGATTATCCAGTTACTTTTATTGATCTTACAGGCAGAATAGTAACTTGATCTATTACATTCAACAACACCAAAATATCTACAATTCTGGTGTCAATAATCACTAAAAATCAAGCAAACATTTACAACTATCTGCAATTAAGGGAAATCGATTCAAAAGGCATGTAATTGCAATAACAATAAAATAGTATTTATGTATTAAGTCATACATAGTCAACCTAAATTTAGTACCTCAGGCATTTTTATAATTTTGATATTTATACAAACCTTGGAAAGTGAGGAGCACACTGGTCAGTCACCAATGATCGTGAAAAAAATAGACAAAAGTGCTTATTTTGCTAACAGTATATGTTTAGCCTGACCTTGTGCGATACTGTCATCCCTTCCAAAGCATTAGAAATCAATACTACATGTGCCTCAAGCTTTTTTACAGACGAATGATCTGATCAAGATGCCCTCATTTCAGAAACTAAGGTCATTAATATTTATCTTCACTTGAGCCATTTTAGAAAGCTTGCTGAACCTAATGCCCAATCTCAGACCACTGTGTGAACAGCGACATCTAGTGGGCACTATGACCCCAAACATTTTCTAAGTCTAAACGCAAGGGTATCCATGAAACAAACAAGTGAAATCACTATGATGTATCATCTTTAATATTGACACAAGCATATTTCCAATGAAACTATATCAGAAGATTACACTTCCTGGTAGACTTTCCCTGACTCAGTAATAAAATTTAAGAAAAGCCAGCACTGGGCTTCTAATCTTTATTCTTAATCAACAACCTTTCCATAGGTAAATACCTTTTGTAGATTTTTATAAAAATCCAATTTTGTTCTCTTCCTGTCTGAATTCTGGCTTCTAACAGGGTGATACAAAGATCTCTGAAACACGATGAGCTACTAAATAATCAGTTTTGTGGCTCTTTTCGGAACATGAATTGGAATGTGCCAGCAATAAACAAATCCAGCCAGTCTCTATGACAATGCACTGAGGGGCAATATTAAGACATTAGAAAAGCTGCCAGTCTGTTAATTATTGTTGTATTGAGTTTACACTGAGATGTTATTAATTTTTGTAAACAAGGAATATCCATTTCAAGATTTTCTAAAACAACTGATTCATGAAATGGAATTATAGACTCATTTTACCATCAAAAAGTCATTTCCTAAGTATGACTGTTTCCTGTTGATGAAAAAGTCAGTACATTCTTTGGCTGTTTTGCATAGCCAATCTGAGGCAATCCAAATAAGCTTTTGTTGTTTGCTGGAACCTCAGCTCATCCTTCTCTATACATGCTTCCAGCCAGAGATCTAAAACTATCCCCCAACTCCCTCAGGCCAGCTCCAGGGAAACTGTATCTTCCTGTCACCATGAACATTTTTTCCTGAGCACAAACTGTATGATGCAGTTCCATGGTTGTTCATGGGACACACTGGGATTGTCCCTCCAGATGGACTGAGGTACCCCCTGAAATGCCTAGACATACATAAATGAATGTAAGTGGACATCACTATCAACTTATTTCATTTCCCCTAAATTAATTTCCATGGGCTAAGACTAGACCTTTCTCTTTCTCTTTAACCTTTTAAGGCCTTGTTAATGACAATAAACAGATGCAAGGTCTAGGCAATGTTTTTTGTTTTTTTTTTTAACACACCAGCCTCTTCATATACAGAATGGGCATATTTAATACTTCCAGATCATTAAAATACCCACTTCCCAGCCACATGCCATGTTAGTGATTAGCTGGGATATTCACCTGACTTCCATTTGTGTGCTAAAAAGGGCTGTAGAAGCCAAGACCCCCAGTGACTGGACACAAAAGTCCAAAGGAGTGATAGTTCACAGGCACCATCCAATTGGGGAACTATGAGGAAAAGAAAGGAACCATTTTATAGCACTTAAGATTTTCATGTAAATGCTAGGCAGACATGTTCCAGTGGGCATTTCACACCCAAGTATATAAGCAGCTAATCTTATTAAAACAATGAGTGTGATTCATATGCATTTAAAATTAATACTAAGGCTGGATGAGGTGCTGTAAGTGTAAAGCCCAGAATTTTCTCCAGTCCACTCCCACCAGTAACTCCCCAGTCCTCTTTCCAAGGTCTTAAGTATAGGAGGATATGTGGGCAGTGGCCACAAGTAGTCTAATGCTTACTAAGGAGACAGGCGGCCATGAGTGGCATTGGAGGCACCTGGAGGTTGCCTTCTACTGCTCTCCACTATATAGACTTCATTTTCCCTCTTTTCCCTCTCCCTGTTCCCTTTGTCTCTCTTATTTCTGCCTGGATCTAACAATGATCATGTGAAGCACTGTTGTGCCCCACTGCTGTCTGAACCCAGGTTGTGAAACAAAGATGATTTCTGAATTCCAGTGGAAAATGTTGCTAACTGCTCAACACTCAGCACATCCAGATCATCTCAGATGAAGAGATATGGGCAATCACAGATTATTACCGTCTGCTCATAGTAAGAAACTCCTCCCAAAAAATAATTCAGAACTTGAACTGGCATTCTAGTTAAAGGTCTAATTCTCTGTCAGCACATCTGTATCTTGACCTTGCACATGTTTTAAGGATGGATTAGTTCAGGTTTGCAAATAAGTAATTTCAAAGTTACCAGCCCACAAAAACATTTTCATTACCTCCTCTCCCCACAAAACTACCCAAAGAGTAAAGTAAATTATACTTTTTACTAATTGCCTAGGGTCATTCTTCCCTGGGCCTGGAAGAGTATACAAGGGTCTAGTTGAATGGCTGGACGAGTGGCCACCACTAGATCCCTATAAGACTAGAAATAATTTGGTCTGGGTCTCAGTGCTAATATCATGCTGCCAAGTCTCTTTCTGAAAAGCATAAAGGCAAAATATCCCATCCCTGCAAGCAAACCAACCACAAGGGTAGTGCCAAGAACTTTTGGGGCCCTTTTCTTGGCCACCCGGAATGCTGTTGGCAGCACTGCAGAGATTAATATATTGTTGACATGTCCTAAAACCTTGTTAAATGTTTTTCTCTTCAAGACACGTTCGTAATAGGTTTCCAAGTTTGGTCGCTTTCCATTTCCCCAGTTTCTCCTCGCAAACCCCAGGAACTTCAGTCGATGCAATGTGACAGCAAGAGAGACGTCCGCCAGGGTGAAGGATTCTCCGCAGAGCCAAGGCTGGCGGCCCTCTTCTAATCAGAGAGAGGGACATGGAGAATTAGGGGCAAGAGCTATACAGATAGACTCTAGCTGGCATCTTTTGTCTCGGTCCTGAGGGCAAGTTTGAGTACAGCAAATGATGAAGGCCATGGTACATTTTCTTGACAATCATACTCAGTGAGTAATTTTATCCTAAGACAAAGTCCATGCCAGTGTAGCGCAAGCTAAGGGAGATTTGCTTGATATGTCCGTCACCTATCCCTGGGTGAGACTGGAGCCACCTGAGCTCAAAGTTGGTCTTTGATATTGAAAAGGATTTTGAGGAGTTGAGAACCTCCAAGCCAGAGGAGTCAACAGATCTTTCCTCTTAGCTTAGGAAAACAGCAGGTGAGCTTTAGGAAAATCCATAAAATTGGGCCTGAAATGTCACTCAGTGATTGCTGCTCCTAGTTACTTATGTAAAGCAAAAGAAAGTTCCTACTGTGAAACAAGTTTCATGTAACACAGTCTTCAACTTTGTTGCCAATTAGAATAGCACAAATGGTCCATGTGCATGCACCTAGGCAATGGCTGGATAGTGCAGTTAGGTTCACAGGTACAATATTGGGATGCTCACCAGCCAGCCTGCAGATATACACAGCCCAGCCATTTTATACTTTAGACTGGAAGTATTCTCCCTGCCTAGGGAAAAAAACTAGAAGGAGCTTTCAAGCAATTACTCGGGTTATTCAACCAAATGAACTACTGTAATTACAAATGTGTCAAACAGGCTAAGCAGGAACCTCTCAACCATAACTTTAAATTGTGCAGAAAAATCCTCCACCAGTTACATTTCACATAGACACAGATTGGGTTACCATTAGACACCTGGGTTTTGCTGAGTTCGGTATTATTGTTGCCATGATAATTTAAACTGCCCGTGAATAAAAATAATAAAAAACAGACTACAGAATGTTTTCGGTAAAATCTTAGAATATTACCATAAATATGCCTGGTATCCAGCAAAAGAGAATGAAAACACACACACACACACACACACACACACACACACACACACACACACACACAAATGAGAACCTACCTGGGGTTTCTTCATTTCTTCTTTGCAACTCAGTTTCAACCTGATCCAAGACTTTCTCCAATTCATCAAGAATTTTCTTCAAATATTTGACATTGTCATGGTCAAGCAGCTTTGACTAATTAGCAAAAATAACTAAATAGGTTACTTATGCCTGCAAAAAACAATCAATACAGAGCAAAGCAGATATAAACTCTTCTAGAGTTGGAGCCTCTTTATCCAAGGCAATGAGGAGATAGAGAATAATCTTAACGCCAAAGCAAACCTGAGGGAAAATGCTCTGGCTGTGAGAATCCTCCATGGGCCAGACCCACTGGTCTACTGGCAACTCCTGTGGGGCCAGATGACCAGAGATGGCCAAGAATACAAGGGGCACAAAGAGACTCCTTTCAACCCCCAATGAATGAATGGAACTTCAGCAACTTTCGAGGAATGAAAAACTGAAGGGTCAGGCCTGAGGAAGAAATCTGAATGCAGTGAGTTAAAGACCAAAGTGGAAAGTAAGGAGCGCTGTGTGTGCAGGCATTTCTTTTAAGCAGCTCACTTAGCTAAGACAAGATAAAGGAAAATGGGAAGTTGAGGAGGGTGAGGAGTGTTGATATTTGCTACATTTTTAATATGGCTGAAGCCTGTGTGTGTTCTTGGGCCCTGAGGAAAGAATCACCAGAAAGAGAAAGGCTGACTGTAACAGACGAAGCAAAGCCCTGCTCCTTAGGAGGCAGACAAGTCAGAATGAATTAACTCAAAATGGATTAAAGACTTGAACATAAGACCTAAAACCATAAAGCTCCTAGAAGAAAACAGAAGTGGTAAGTTTCATGATGTAGGTCTTGGCAACAATTTTTTAATCTGACACCAAAAACAAAAGCAACAAAAGCAAAAGTAAACAAGTGGGACTACATCAAACTAAAAAGTTTCAGCATGACAGAGGAAACCAAAAACAAAATGAAAAGGCAGCCTATTAAATGGGAGAAAATACTTCCAAATTATGTATCTGATAAGGGGCTAACAGCATCCAAAATATATAAAGAACTCCTACAACACAATAGCAAAACAACAATCTGATTTTAAAATGTGCAGAGGATCTGAATTGAAGACATATAGAAGACATATAGATGGCCAACAGGTACATAAAAGGATGCTCAACATCACTTATCATCAGGGAAATGCAAATCAAAACCACAATGAGATATCACCTCACAGCTGTTAGAAGGGCTATGATCAAAAAGGCAAGAAATAAGTGTTGGCAAAGATGTGGAGAAAAGGGAACAATCATGCACTACTAGTTGGAATGTAAACTGGTGCAGCCACAATGGAAAACAGTATTGAGGTTCCTCAAAAAATTACAAACAGAACCACCATACGATCCAGCAATGCCACTTCTGGGTATTTACCCAAAGAATATGAAAACACTAACTCAAAAAGATATATGCACTCCCATGTTCGTTGCAGGTTCATTTACAATATCCAAGACTTAAGTGTCCATCGATGGATGAATGAATAGATGTGGTAATATATACACAATGGAATATTATTCAACCATAAAAAATAATGAAATTTTACCATTTGCACCAACAAAAATAGACCTCGAGGGAATTATGCTAAGTGAAATAGGTCAGACAAAGACATATACTGTAGGCTCTCTCTTATATGTGGAATCTAAAAACACCACCACCAACAAAACAAAAACCAAGCTCATAGAGAACAGTTTGGTGGTTGCCAGAGGTGGGGGTTCGAGGTGGAAGAAATGGGTGAAAGGTAAGAAGAAAAAAAAATGAGAGAAGGGAGGGGAGTATAATAGAAGAACAAACTTGCCAATTGCCTGCCCTATTGGTATTAAAGTCCTAAAGGTCTAGCTAGGCCTTAAAGTGGCAGAAAACCTGAAATGACAGATGCCTAGTATGTATCATGAACTTGCTTTTTCATTTTACAACTTGCCTCGGCAATCAGCATGAGCAATATCTGCCTTTCAAGCAACTGTCATTAGGTTTGAATATCAAATCTAAGAAAGAAAAATTCTTCCTAAAAGCACAGCGTAAGCCAAAGGTAATGTGCACTGGTGATTTGCAAATATTTAAGAGATGTTCTAGAAATAGTGAAACTTTACCAAAAGTGGAACATTTAATACAAACAGTGGATGTCAACGGCGGACAGCCTGGTTTACTTACTTTAAGTCGCTTCTGTTTTGCGATGTATGCCTCTTGTAAATCTGGGTTTTCTTCAGCCAGTTTTTTCAGTTCAGATTCTGTGTTACCAATTTGACCTGATAATAAAATCATTTTTGAAATAGGAAATTATTTCCTCCCTTCTAGACAAGAAACAAGGGGAAGCTAGGAAACTCCATGGTGAGAGCATGAGCTCTGGGGTTTATGCCCTGTCTCTGCCTTATTCCTCAGACTCAAAACGGAACTATCAGAGTATCTGCTGCATAGGCTAAGGATTAAATGTGAGACACCCAGGAAAGCACTCAGAACGAGGCCCAGCACGTCAGAAGAGCTCAGTGCACAGTGGTGGTTCTACCTTTCAATACCTTTCAAGTTTTGTTAATGGACTTCTATACGACGAGAAGAAAAAAAGCCTGATTTTAAAAAAATAATATTAACTCCAGGTGATGGAATTATATTGAGACCACCCGTTTCACATCATATGAGTACTTGTGAAGAGGAGGAGGAACAAGAAGGTAAAGCGGGAAGGGGAGGAGGAGGGCGGGGAGGGAAGACGAGAGAAGGAGAAGAATCAAAAGGAAAGAAAAACAGCATAGGAGGATTAGAAAGGTGAGAGACGATGTGATGGAAAGAATGTCGTTTCTAGAATTAGAAGATCTGGGTTTGAGTGTTCCTCGCCAAACACCCCCCGAGTCTGACCACGGCCACCTTCCCTTACTTTCCCATCCCAGGTACCTGTGCCATAGAACACACTTTCTCTTCCACATCCCAAGCACTGACCATACTCTGTCCTCAGAAAAGGAGAGGGTTGAATATCACAATTCAATCTTAATAAATCTCAAATCGCTGAATTTAGAGGTAGACAAATGGTTGGACAGCCTGTAGTCCAGCTCCCTCACATAATGAAGCAAAAATTAAGGACCAGAAATGTGAACTCAGTTACCCATAATCCCCAGCAGATTCCAGATTTCATGATTCTTAGTCCATCTTCTATGAGAACATGTTATGTTCTTTACTTTTCCACAGGCTATTCTTGAGTTTTACTCAAGCTTGAGTTTTACTCAAGGCCAAGAGCTGGAAAATCAGTTCCTATAGACAGTAAGTGTCCAGCTGAACAGATGAAGCACAGATTAATCTGACTGGTGCATGGATTCATCTGTAACATGAACATCCATGAAGCAAACTTAACAACACAACACTGTCCCCAAGTCTTCATGAGATATGCCCAGTCTCAAAAATGAAATTAAAAGAACTTTGAGACAAAATTCCAAGTCTTTAAGATTGTTACATACTGCGAATCCGTGTGGTTGCATAAGCTGGGATCATGGAGTCCACAGTTAGCTCAGGATGTAAAATGCAGCCATGGGTATAGGCATCCATTGGCAATGAGTCAAGTAGTTCTCGATAATGTTGTACCCGTGGGTAATACATGCTTCCTTTATCAGGCATTAACCTGGGTGTTTTTTCTAAAAACATACACATAAACATTAAAGAAAAAGTTACAAATGAGAGGTTACATCCAAAAGCAAAATGAAAAACCCAAACCCCCTTATCAGTGTTTTCAATATTACATCAAGGCATTTAAAAGATGCTATCTCCCCAGCCCAGACATTCAAAATTTGAAATGGACTGATGTACCAGACTAGATCCCAAACCATGATCACACTGAAATTCTCTCACTTCTCTACCTTACAAACGGCTACTCAACCCACAAGGCCCAGTTATTTATGCCAACTCCTCTAAGGAACATTCCCTAACCTCCTACAACCAATATCTGATTGGGTCAGGTGTGCCTTCATCTGTACATGCAAAAATACCTTTGTACGTATACCATCATAGCCTTATCACCTTAACTGGTTGTTTGTATCTTTTTGCCCTATGCACTTCTTCAGGGCAGTGAGCCTGTGATTCACTGTCTCTCATAATGTCTCATACATTTTAGGACATTGATAAAGGCTGGATAGGTGCATGAAAGCTCATTAATCAGAGACCACTTTTTCCTAGGTTCCAATTAATACCAAGAGTGACCCTTTTGATGTTATATGAATGTGCACTGACAGTCTTCACAGAATTCACCATGAATTTCTAATATTTTGTGTCTAGAAAGTGGGTTCTACATAAATCCTGTTTGCTGGTTAAACCCTAGACTCTAGACTACTTGAGGGCAGGGACCATGCACTGTTCTCTGTTGAGTTCCCAGCGCCTAATACAAGATTTGGCTCATAGTAGGTGTTCAGTAAATTTCAATCAATGAATGTATTCCAAACTTCTAGTTGTCATAGAATATTTGAGCTGGAGAAGCTCTGTAGCAGTTAACAAGGACACTGAGATCAAGAGGCTGAGGTATTCTCCTAAGATACCACAGCTAATTAAAGGCAGAACAAGAACTAAAATCATTGATTCCTAAAGCAGTGCCCTGCTTTATAACATCATTGTGACATCTTCAAAGGGGTTACATTTCAGAGACTATCCAAGAAGAATAAAAATGAACCACATGATCCAAAGATCAGGACTACGTCCCTTCAGAAACACTTTCTACTTCTGACTCTCAAACTGCTCCGGAAAAATGCCAATGAGCTTATTCCAACAAGTGAAAAGAATAGCCTCAATTTTATTCATTTATTTCTTAGTTTGGGCTATTTAATTTAGAATCCTTTTGAGCATCCCACACTCATTCATAAGTGTTGACAATTCAGAATTGGTTGCAGAGCATTTCAGACAAGATCTCATAATGCCACAATCCAAGCGGAACAAGCTTTCTAAGCCAACAGACTATTTCTGATTCTCTAAGAAAAAATAAGATGGATTACCGCTCAAACCAGTGGGCAAATATCTAATTCCCTGCTGGGGGGTCCAATTCTGAAGTCTGCATTGGAATAACTGAGAATGAAGTGTCAGCTACATACTGCTTGTCTACAGTGGATTTACCCCACTACAGCACACTTCCTTGCTGACCTTTCAGGATCTCGGTATTATCAGTAGGATCCTAACCAATGCCTAGGAGACATTTCCGTGAGGACAACAGACTGGAGTCCTTCTACGGTCCTTGAAATACTGAAGAGTTCTTAACCTTTTGTGTGCCACCGACCTCTTCTCAAAATAATGTTCTTAAACATACAAGATATAGGATTGCAAAAGAAATAGATTATATTGAATAAGTTAATCAAATTAATTTTAAATTATAAAATATTAATATGGGTGCCTTTTATTAATTCATTAACAAGATCTAGCAGCAGGTCTAATAACTACCATAATTTCAAAGTAGCTATAAGCATAAGTTATTTTTAAGATAACTCCATAACCTGATATACTATGAACATATCTGTGATTTCTATTGGTAACAATGTCACAGGCACTCCTGATATTGCTGTGGTTTATGCCTACATTGGAAATGAGATGAAGTAATAAGTTTCTGTTGGAAATTAGTGAAGACATAATTTTTTCCCCCTCTAGGATGTCAAATCTCCTGAATTCTATTCATAGACCACTAAGAGCAACAGTTCTCAAAGTGTGGTCTAAGAATCCCTGGGCTTTCCCTAGACACTCTCAGGGGGTCCACAGACTTAAAGCTACTTTTATAGTAATGCTACAGTGTTACTCCATCAAGAATACAGCAGAGTTTTTCAAAAGCTACAGGACATGTGATGGCTCTATCACTCTGACAGTTAATGACATGTGGGCTTGTGTATTCGTGTGTTTTAAATTTTTCTGTTTTAATTTCTAATTTGGCAAATATTGATAGATATACCCCATAAAAGGTCTCTGATGTTCTCAATAATTTTTATGATAAAGGGGCCCGGAAACCAAAAAGTTTAAGAACCACTGCTCTGGGGGGGGGGGGTCCAAAAACCTCAAATTAATCACAAAAAATGGTACAGCGTTTTGAAATGCTTCCAAGTAGTTAAGTTTATGGCCACTAGCTCAGGCTACTTTCTGGTGCCAGGCCTGGGGCTTGTCTTCAGAAGAGGATTCGACTTCCTTCTGGGAAACTGAATAAGAGCAGGAAAAACACCGTCTGGTAATTGCTTTCTGGGGAGGTTCCATCCGGCTAAGCCCAAATTCTTCAAAGGAAGATAAATGTTTAAATCCACGGAAATAATTTGCTTCTACTCAGGACACTGTTACTACGTAACTATCTCCTGTAACACTTTGTCAGAGCATGAGATTCCCACTGAAGCGAAGTTCTCATCCAGCCTCACTGTCCCTCTTCCAACACCTCCATGGCAACACCTGCAATGTGCTGTCACTGTCCTCCTCAACACCAGGGCACAATAGTGCCCACTGCCTCTGGGAACAGAGCTTTTCAAAAGGCAGTTGGGAATTTCCTTTGAATTTGAATACAGGCCTTCCCTCTCACTCTCATTCTATTTTATTTCCCAGTCCTTCCATAAAGTACTTTTGTTGTAACATGCACAAAAAAAAAAAAAAAAAAAAAGGAGAGAGAGAGAAAGAAAGAAAAGAGAAGAGGAGAAGACAAAAGAAAAGAAGAAAAGAAAAGAAAAGAGGAATGCTTGGGTGGCTCAGTAAGTTAAGCGTCTGACTTTGTCTCAGGTCATGATCCCAGGGTCCTGGGATCCAGCCCCCCCCGCATCTTGCTCAGTGGGGAGCCTGCTTTTCCCTCTGCCTGCCGCTCCCCCTGCTTGTGCTCTCTCTCTCTCTCTGATAAATAAATAAAATGTTTTTAAAAAAGAGAAAAGAAAAAGGGGCGCCTGGTTGGCTCAGTCGGTAGAGTGTGCAACTCTTGATCTCGGGGTCATGGGTTCGAGCCCCACATTGGGTGTAGAGATTACTTAAAAAAAAAAAAAAAGGCTGTTCTTGGTATTCTACCTCAGTCAGGAGTGAAAAAGCAGTAGAAGGCTTACAGAGAAAGGGCACAGAATCAGAGGACTTTTAAGAAGCAAGCACTGAAAAGAGTTTCCAGCATTGGGGAATAGGGTTGCTATACTGGAAACCAGAGTAAGTGACTAAGCTGGAAGAATAAATAAAAACAAACAAGTAAATTGGCAGAAGACCAGACTTTCTAGAAGAACTGAATAGGAGACAAGGCAGGTCTTGTACTGCACCTAAACTTAGGCAAATGCAGATAGACATAAAGCAGAAAGATGTGATAATGAGAGAAAACTAGTTTTTTAAAACCAGAAAGAAAAGATACAATAAAAGCATTCTGCAGCTATTTAACAGGGACAAACAGCTCCATACTGTCTCCAGTCCCTGCATTGCTCAGTAGAATAACAATGACCTGGAGCCATTAAAAAAAAAAAAAAAAAAAACAGTTTCCCCAAAAGCAAAAAATTAAAAGAATGTAGGAGCTTATAGGCATAAGATTCCATTATTTTCCTACATTGACTGCTCTGATTTCCCATGTTCCCCAGTGATGGCAGATAAAGAAGGCATAACTATGCCCTGTTTTCAAGAAAGACTCCCTCCCCCCACAGGTCTATTTGAATAACTTTCAGCTCTTCCTTATTATTATTAATTCAATGAAAAGAGGCTTCATTCCTATCTTTATTCCCTTGTGGATTTTTTATTTTACTTAGATCACTTAGTGATAACACTGCTGTATAAGATAATATGCATCAGGTAGTTGAATAAAACTGTACCCTTCAACTAGTCAAACACCACCCTATTAAAAAATATAATAAAAATGGTAAATAAGTTATGACCTAAAGCAAAAGTTATGGTTACAAACTGACTACAGTTCAAAGCTGTCACAACTGTAGAACTGGAATGATCAAATTTAAACACAGATGAGAAAAAAAATGGTGTCAAATTATAGAAGTTCATTATATGCAGCCATGATTTTCTGAGAAAGACAAATTTATAGCATTATTTTCAAAAAATTTTATACCTTATATGGTATTATACTTAAGACTTTGAACAGAAACATTTGTAATTGAGGGGCAAGACTTCATCAGTTTGTTCCAATCATTGTTAACACGTAATGTGGAATTAGAAACTTTACATTTTAACACCCCGACCTGTCCACTAAAATTGGACAAAGAGTAAAAAAAAAAAGGTAACTTTATAAGTCCCTTTATTGGCACAATCATGAGTTTTAAATGCTCATTTTCTTTTTCCTTACCACATACCATATTTTCTCCGCACTTGGTTAGAACCTTTGTGCTAATCTGTAAGTTTAGTTGATGTGCTAAAAGACATATAAAGTTATCCAACTATATATGAGGCTTTTATTAATAGATAAAAATTGAAAAAGTTGGAAACTCTTACCTAAATAACTGCATTTTTAATGTAACAGTGACTTCAGAATTAATGTTTTTAAAATGAGTTGATTTTCAATAGATATTGACAAAATCCTATCCACAAAATATATTTCCTAATGAGACTTACATATAATACTTTAATATCATACCAGAATACTTTATTTCCAAACCAAATTCTATTTCCTAAGAATAAATTAGGTATATATAAACCAAAGACATGAGACATGATCTTCAGAGAACTCATATATTACCAAAATTCTGTATTCACCATATGACATCCCTGATTCCAGATTACCACTGAGTCATTCGGCAGTAATAAATAGTTGTAGTTATTTCAGACTTACTTTTTTTATTATCTAGTGGCCAAATTAAATTCACTGAAAGAGGTTATGAGTAGTGTAAGAAATATCTAGATTTTAAAATCTATATTAGTGCGTATATTCATTTGTTACATCCACTATTCCTGAGTTTCCCTAGTTTGCTTAGTATCACACCTCGTCTAGTTTAATCAATTGCATGCTTTAACATATCTACTCTTCATTATAAGCCCGAAGAGAAAAAGGTGTCACATATATGAAAAGGAGTCAGTGAAACTGAGTAGTAATAATAGCACATGCATGTATTAAACACAGATTTGGTATTATCAAGTTTACAGAATGAAACTATCTTTGAAGATTAGTAAGCTTCTAATGATTTAGGGATCTTTGAAATATCTCAGGTCCTTGCACCAATTAACACCCAAAAAATAGCTATTAAAAGAATGAATAAAGAGATTGTTCTTTGCCAGCCTTTGGTTGAGCGCCCATAATTGAGTACTTCTAAATTCTTCTTCTGACCCAAATGGTGACCTCAGGAATACCACTGATGTCTACATCAGTACTGCTTTCAAAAAAAAAAAAAAAAAAAAATCAAGGGGTGCCTGGCTGGCTCAGTCAGAGGTTCTCATGACTCTTGATCTTGGCATCATGAGTTCGAGTCCCACACTGGGTGTAACAACTACTTAAATAAAAATAAAAATTTTTTAAAAATCGAGCATAGCCATCATCCAATTTAGAAATTAATTTTTTTTTAGGCTAAGACTTGAAGAGGATTGCCTTCGCTACCAAGTTACTAACACCAAACTACCAATTATTTAATGGACTTATCCCAAAAGCATAAGGATGTAAATACTGATTACACACAAATGTTGAGAAATGTCTACAGGTCAGCAAAACCATTTTTAATATAATCCCCAGCTGGTAAACTAGTAAGGGACGGCAAATAACAGCAAAGGAGATACCAGTTGACCATACTCTATATTGTACATGAATGAATACACTTAAAGTCTCCTATTACAATCATGGGCAACTAACTATATGTCTTGTGAAATCCATTCACTTCTTATTCTAAGTTGTAAATGTTCCTCAAAGTTCCACACATAATTGGACAAAATGTTGCATGTTCTGACCAGTTCACAATTTGCCATGTTCTAGATAGAAGCTATACTTTTAAAACAACTTGAGATCATACCAGCCTTTTGTTATTAGCTTTAATCAATAACTTTTTAGCAAGCCAGGTCTCCCATCCTTCATTAACGCAGCTGATTTTTTTTTAATTCACATACTACATTTAGCCTTGTTAAATTTTATCTTCATTATTTTTCCATTATATTGTCCCATGACAAGCATTTCACAAACTAGTCATTATTTTAACTATCCCAGCTTCTGTCATCCACAAATGTAACAGTATTTCCACAATGTCTTTATTTAAGTCATTTATAGAATTATTAGGCTCAAGTCAGAGAATAGAAACTTGTAAGAACACCAGTAGAGATCCCTGTCCAGGCTGATGTCTATCTTCAAAAGTTCATTCATTTTAATCATTCAAAAGTGTTTATTAAGCTCCTGTTAGAGAACATCCACCATATGAAGCACTGGGGACGCAACTGTTAATAAGACAGACACTAGCTTAATCTTATGGTATTTACAGTGGTCTACAAGTAATTGAAATAAATGTAACAAAATTATATAAGTCTTTAGCTAAATGGGCAACCTTGTGTTCATTTATAAATGAATATTCTTTAACACGGTGGTTTGTTCATCTGAAAATGTGCACTACTTTTATCCAGCCATATTGGCTCCTTTGTTCCATAAGGGTATCTTAAGAAGTAATCGCAAATGCTCTACTTCAGATACATTACATATAGAACCATGCCCAGTATACAATGGATTCATTTTTTTAAGTGTTAAAGCCATTCTTCAGTAATGTAAAACTTAAGCTGGTTCCTTTTAACTGAGATACTCTAAAGTTACATATATGTGTGTGTGCGTGTGTGTGTGTGTATAACTAATTTATAGTGCTGCTTAAAGTTTAAGCAATTACTTAACACACAGTAAGTACTTCTCAAATTTTAATGTATATATGAATCACTTCAGGATCTTGTTAAAATGCAGATTATGATTCAAGAGAGCTGCAGTAGAGTCTAGGATTCTGCATTTCTAACAAGCTCCAAGGTGATACCAATGCTGCTGGTCAATGGAACACACTTTAAGTAGCAAGGATTGGTAGAATTTACCTTTTCCCGTCCTTGACAATTGGGATTAACATCTGTCTTGTCTGGCTCTTTTCCTAATCTCCATGGGTTCTTAATGACAAATATAAATTATCTTAATGGTAATTGTGG
The DNA here is from genome assembly GCF_003265705.2 of Callorhinus ursinus. Classification (NCBI taxonomy): domain Eukaryota; kingdom Metazoa; phylum Chordata; class Mammalia; order Carnivora; family Otariidae; genus Callorhinus; species Callorhinus ursinus. Next base: position 24,604,369 of record NW_027397067.1, on the reverse strand, counting down.
TAACACATGCATGTTTATTTTTTATTGTAATACATTGGGATAAACTTTCCCCATAGACTAGAGTAGCCTTTATATAACTATTTTCTTGCTGTCTTCATATCTACCATGGGTTTTGGGTCCCTTAATCTTCTTTTAACCCTTTCCAATGGAGTGACAACTCTCCTGGGAAAGAGAAAAGAGTGAAATAAAAAATGACTGGCCTTGCTTTATCTCTGCAGTTGATAAAACTATAACACCTAATCCAGGAGGACAGAGAAGTCAAGTCACCTAGGATATGCAACAAGTTAGCAATAGCTTCAGATTAAGAGCTGGGATTCTTGATTGTTTACTGATTCTACTGGAATAGCCAGAATTAAAGTCCTTAGTTTCCATATTTTCATTTAACATTAAGCCCCAGTGCCTTCTCCTCTGATTCCATAAGTAGTAAGTAGAACTTAATATTTCCCTTCTTTGAGTAGGAATCAGAATGTATTTTAGTTTTGTTTTTATATGATCAAAGCAAAAGGAAAACTTTAAGAAAACCTAATAATCATTAACATTACTATGTTGTAAAGTAACACACTTTATATTACTGAATTATCTTAAAGGAGAAACAATGCAAGGAGAGGAGGAGCAGGAGAATGGCAGTAGGAGTAGGAGTAGTTCAAGGGATGCCAACAAAACATTTAAACATGATTTGCCATTTACTGTATCTTTTTAAGATTTTTGGTTATTTAAAATGGAATTCTTATACAGTAATTTTGTTTTATTCATATTATTATAACCACTTTTCCCAAGAAATACAAATTATTTAGCAGACTTGTCCATTTCCAAAAAGCTCAAGGTTAAGAAAAATTGTCTTAAATCAATTAGCCACCATTTTCAGTACAGTCCCCAGCATATAGACATAAGGATAAAAGAGAAAACAGTTCATTAAACTCTCTGGTTTAGATCAATGGCCACCTCTAAAATCTCCAATCAGAATCCTAGAGAACCAAACACTTGGAATAAGAATAGGGGCAGCCCCATTGCCAATCTAATTCCCTGGGGTTCCCTACACACACTTTTAGGTCCCATACCTATTTTTCTAAGTACCTCAGACATTCTTGGCCTAGTAATTTGGAGTTATATTCTGGTTTTATCCTGCCCAATTAACATCAACATAACTAGAGGCAGATGAAAAGTAACTGGATCTCATGCAGCTTCTATTTCAGAAGAGTCCTCAGCTGAAAGGAGCCTTCTGTTCTCTCAATTATGCCAGTGATCAGCTATATAATCTTGGGCAAATATTGAAGCTATAGTTCACCTCAAAGGATTGTCATTGGGATCAAGCAAGACAATATGGAAGTAGCAATGACTATGGGAGACAGCTAGTATAATATGAAGATATGGATTTGAAAGACTTCCATTCCAGCCCTACTTTGCCATAAAATAGCTGTATTACCTTAGGCAACCCCTGTTTTCCTTCATCAATTACAATGGAATAACTAGTCTATCATGCCTGTCTCAGATGGGTTCTTTTGAAGACTGAATAGAACAGAAATTATAAAATGCCTAACATAAAACAGACTGTCAATAAATGATTATTACTTAAAAGCACTATACAAATTTAAGTGCTATAATTCCTTACAAAAGATATAAAATTCATACTATAGAGAAGTCACAGGGCAAAGCTCTCCAAATATACCAACATTCTATTCTCCCTTGCCTAAGTTTTATTCCTCTTTTCCCCTTTTTCCCTCCTATTGTTTTTAAGATGGAACTATTTGGTAGAAAAAACTGGTTTTCGTAGTGTACATTTCAAGTGGTCATGAACTTTCCAGGATAAAAATTCACCACCACAAACCCCACAGCCACAGAGGAAAACCTCTGAATTTAAAAGGGAAGTTCCAACATTAAATTTGCAGTTTATATAAAACATTTTAAATAGAGTTATGCTGGCTTACATAAAATTTATGGTATCGACCTATTTTATATTTGTGTGCTTATGGAAATGGAAAAGGTTTTTAGCATGAAACCAACACCATAAAACCAAAAGAAAAAAAGGAAGGAAGAAAAGAAGGAAGGAAGGAAGGAAGGAAGGAAAAAAGGAAGGAAGGAAGGAAGGAAA
>NW_027397067.1:24541813-24602270 GCF_003265705.2 Callorhinus ursinus | reverse complement strand
AGGAAGGAAGGAAGGAAAAAAGGAAGGAAGGAAGGAAGGAAAAAAGGGAGGGAGGGAGGGAGGGAGGGAGGGAGACAGACATATATCTGTGTTGAAAGTAAATCCAAAAAATCACAAATAGCCTTAACATTACCATCCAGGAAAGTCTGTTCAAGATAATCAATGATCTGAGTGGCCTCACAAATAATGTTTTCCCCGTGGATAAGGACAGGCACTTCTCCAGTTGAGTTCAAACGCATAAACCAAGGCTCATTGTGCTCACTCAGGGGCAGACTTACATCATGTTCCTCGCACTTCAATGCCTTTTCAGCAATTACCAAGCGCACCTGAAAGAGTTCACACTGGTTACTACAACACATGTAGGCTTTCAATTAAATGACATCCCTGGATACTATTAAGCAGCCTTTCTGTGCTTCCCTAAGTTATTATTATCAACATTCTTTTTAACTATTCCTATTCTAGGAATTAACAAGTGAGATATATTCTAGCGGGTCTTAATCCTATATATTAGAAAGGACAAAAAAAAAAAAGATTGAAAATAATTCTGGCTAAATTCATTCCACGGTGACTCTCCATCACCACTACTTTCTTTCCGTCCTAAACCTAAGTATGTGTCCTCCCCAGAGAAGAATCTGATATATAGATGTGCTAGGCCTTATTGAAGAGAATGAATGCGTACAAGAAAAAGAAGGAACTGTAGATTATGCGGTTGCATGAAGGCGCTTCCCTCTGCCTCACTCTCCAAGGCCCAGGGGACAAGGCCTCCGGCCCAAATACCTAAAGTGATGCTTTTCTGTCGCATTTCATGAGTGGCAAAGCCTGAGTCATAGCCTTTCCATCTCAGACTAATTCTCTGTGCTCCCCCACAAGGCGCATCCCTGTCCTCCAGGGAGTGCCCGCCCGTGTTAGGGCTTTGGAGGCCTGGTTCTAGACGCGCCGGAGTACCAGGGAGAGCCCTGAGGGAGCTGTCCCGGTGCTGAAACCCGATCCGCGCCGCCCACCCCAGCAGAGGCCTTTACCTTTTGAGAGCTGAAAGAATGTGTCCAGTGGTACAGAATGAGCCTAACCTCTGCGTCCGACTTGCCTTCCGCCATCAAGGGCGCGCCCCCTCTCTGCTCCTCCTGCCTCCGAGACATTTTGGGGTGCTCCGGCGCTGCAGGGCCTCGCCTGTCAGCCCTTTATTTCTCCCACCCACACTTCCCCGCGAAGCGTCGTTAGTTTTTCCGCGATGCCTCTGGGAGCGGGGAAAGAGGATTTCGCGCAGACGAATAGACCACTGGGAAATGTAGTTTCCACCGCCAGAAAGCTGCACGGCCGCGTCCGCAAAGATGCGGGGGTGTCTTCGCGCCAGAAAGCCTCCGGCATATGGAAGTCACATAGGAAGTGCAAATGGACTTTTTTAGAGGAAACCGTCTAAAATACGAGTCCCTGAATACTAAAGTTAGTAATGAATAATGTTGGCTGCAAATTACTCATTGGTTTGGGGGGATGGGGGGATGGAGTAGAAGTTGCTCAGGTATAAAAGCAGCAATTTCCTCTTGGAGGATTTGTACCCTTTGCAGAAGGGAAGTTCCGGTTGGCAAAACAGGATAAGGAACCATGAGTTTTCATTAGAAGATGCTCTTATGGAGTCATGCAAAATAATAAATGATAACAGATCTTATAAACGATGGCGAGTTGAAATAACCTAGTTGCTAAACACAGAATTTTTAGGGCAGAACTACCTGAGTTCACGTCCTGGTTTTTGAAGTGGAGGTAATAATTCCATTTCCTCCATAAGGTTTTCCTGACAATTAAATAAGTAAATACAACGTTAAACACTCAAAATAGCCTCGCATGTTGTAGGCACTCAATATTATTCACAAGTTCAGCTGCTTTATAAATACCCTCATAAGCCATAGTCAAAATCATAAATTTATACTAGTCTAATGATTGTATACCTCTTAAAATTTGGCATAATAGTAAATTAATAAAAATTCTCCATTAGTAAATATGTATTAATATGACCATAAAATGAATCCTTGTATAATTCATTCAGTAAATACTTAGTGAGCACCTTCTACATTCTAAGCATTATGCTACGCTCTGGGAATACAAAGACCTGACACTCAAAATATGTCTGGTGGCAGAGACAACAAATAACTAGACAACACAACAGAGATGATAACTGTCAGTCTTAGAATGAACACAAGGTTCTATGAGAAAAGAGAGGCAAGTATGCAACTCAGGTGAAGAGAGATAAAATCTCATGAGGTACTCCCTCCCCTTTACAATATTTCATTTGTTGTTCTCTATAATTCTTTTATAATTTTTAAATATTTAAAAAATATCTTTCATACTCGTAAGTTAATTCAAATGCTACAGCAAAAAATGACCCTTATCAAATTTGTTTTTTTATCCATTTGTTCTTCAGAGTAGAAGAGGAAAAAGCAAAACTTTGAAATCAGACAGAGTGGGGTTTAAATTCTGGGTCCACCCCTAACTTGACCTTTCTTGAGCCTTCACTTCCTCATGTGTAAAATATGGATATATAAAGATATATGCCTGCTGTGGGAATTCAGTAAAAGAATGTATATAAAGCACTTAAGACATTGCTGGAATAGAGCAGTTGATGAAAGCATATATGGAAAGCTCCTCCATGACATTAAGAGAATATATTATACTTTCTCTTCTCTCTTAACGGCCTCAAGATTTTTACAACTACCTATATAATCCTCCATTCCCACTCCTCCTCAGAAAAACTTTATTTTAAATTCTTCCACTTCAGATTCCAACACATACTATACAGTTACCTTTCCTTAATTAATTCAATCACTTCAATATCCAAATAGACTCAACACTCTTGGCAGGTCATCTGTCACTTGCCATTGAAAGGGTTCTCACAATAAATCCCACGTATATAAAATACTGAGTACTTTCCCTATCACATCTTCCAAGTCACAAAGCCTTAGAGCAAATATTGAATGAATTGATTGATTACTGTGTTGGTGTTTAATATTAAGCATTCATAGATGTCCTTGGGAGTACAAATGTGTACATGGCTTCTGATGGGAAATTGATCCATATGCATCAAAAACCTTGAAAATGGGCATAACTTCTAGCAATTCTTCTATTTGCAGTTTAAGGACATAACTTTTAGCAAATTCCAGCAGTCGGCTGAATGATAGCTGGTAATGGTAATAGAAATTTTAGCTATGCACATAGCTGTTGAGAAGAAAGACTGCATTTCCCAGACTCCATTTCACCTAAATGCGACCTTATGACTACATTCTAATAAATGGGATAATGGATGTGCCACAGAGAAAGTTCTGGGAAGTTTCCTTAAGAAAACTGTTAGTCCTGTGCTTCTTCTTTATCCCATCCTGCTTCTGGGAGGGTGGATGCTTATTCTGGATCAGGAGGAAGGTACCCCATCTCAGGGATGGCCAAAGCCATGAGCTGGAGGGAAAGTGAGCCCCTAAGGATATGGAGCAGAACCACCACACAGTCGGCAAACCTCTAAACGTTTACTTAAAGGAGATAAATCCACTGTTATTTGTTGTGATTTCCAAGTGCTATTGTCTTAACCTATCCTAATATATCAGTCTTGTAAAATGTAAATGGCTTTTGTTTATGCCTCTACATACAGTAATTTTCCAATAAGCGAGTATGTGCTGCTTTTGCCTCTTAAATATTTGAACGTCAAAAGAATATCATTCAACAGATTAAATAAGGAAACAGTGGTGTTTGGGGGTTTTTTGTTTTGTTTTAATCATGATAGGGGTAGGAAAAAAAAACTGTTACATCGACTTTCATTGATCCATAATTCCTGTTATTTTCCATCTCACTAAAAGCCACTTGTAGGTAATATGAAAACCTTATCACCCATTTACTTGTTTATTCAGAGAGTTGACTAAATCGCATGTGTTTTCTGTAGCTGTATATCTTTGGACATAAAATTTGCTTGTGGGCCCCTGGAGAACAGGAGCCAGATTCAGGTCAGTTTATTTCTTCAATATGCATTGTAGACCTTACCTGTCCCAGGAACAGTGCTAAATACAGAAGATATGGATTTAAAAGTCATAGTCACTGGGAACTCAAGTGTGGAGAAAGAGAAATGAGATTTCAACATGTGTGGTAATTGCTTTGATATCTAGGAGATTATAATAAGAATATAGACAAAGGCACCTAACAGAGACAGTCTTCCCAGAAAAGGTGATGATCTTTACTGTAACTAGTACCATACTAATGCAATTACCAATATATCCAGTGTTGTACCTCCTCTTGCTCATACAGGCTCATGAGAGCTGATTGTTAAATTTTCAGGAGTTTTATAAGCTGGATGTTCAACCCAGCTATTACTAAAAATTAAATAAAATTGAATTGCATTTAAATGAGTTATTTACAAAATAAAGCTAGCAAGTGCTCAAAACTCACCACTTCCTATTTTATTACATTTATTATTATCTATACTCAAGTTTGTTTTTGTCTATTATATTGGTATGATGGAAGTCACCTATACGGATGTGCTACAGTGCATGTCTTTCTAACTCCCTGTTCAGTGATATCATGTTAGTAACTTGAAACTGGCCATGGTAGGGGTATTTACATTACAGAAATTGGCAAGAACTATCTATCATGTGTTTGTTTTTTCAAGAAAGTTGGTTGTTAAACATTTACCAGCACACCTCTGAATGCACATATCTTATTTAATATTGAATAAATTGTTTTGAAGATGATGATAAGAAGAACCCTGAATATATTTTGAATGTTTTAATTTGTACTTGGTACAGCTTCAGTTCTGCTTTCTCTGTTTCTCAGACAGCCACAACGCTATTTCCTTTTCATTCTCTTCACTGTGGTTAGGGGAAAAGTAGATATGAACACATCTATCAGCCCACTTTTGAACACTGAGCACTTTCTCTAGCATCCTCCCAGCAGCAAAACCATGAATCTCAGTAAATACAGAGTGCATTGATTATTGCACTGGTGTTTAATACTAATAATACCTCATAAACAAAAGGCATAATGTAGAATTTTGCATTAAAGACCAAAGACCACTTTCTTACAGTCTGGCCACACAGATATAACCAGTTTGGGAAAATTCCTTGATCTAGACAGTTATAATATGTGCCCTTCGGTGTCTTCTGCTTCAATCAAGTCTTGATTTATCATAAAGAACTATCATGGCAGAATGATCTATATATTTATAAAAGTGATTATTGCTCATAGTCCTATTACTCATCTATTTTGGCAGGTATTAACTCATATTTATATATACATTTGATCCTCATCGTAGCCTGTGAGGCAGCTACCATCCCAAATTTAGAGTTGAGGAAATAAGGTTTAGTGACTGAGAGACTAGTCTGAAATCCTATAGAAAGTGAAAGAGCTATAACTCAAACATGACTTTTCGGACTACTCACCAAGGTATTATTTTCTACTACAGTATGCTAGCTTTAAGCCAAAGAGAGAAAGTTATGGACTTTCAAGCTTTACACAGCCTGGGACAGATTTTGAGGAAAATGTAGCCACCTTCTTTGACAATTAGTCCCGAAGTTATATACACTTCTGTTAAAGCACAAACTGTCATATCAAATTACTGTTTATATTTCTTTCTTGTGTGTTTCATCCTGAGCCTTTTAAGGACAAGGACCCAATGTTACTTATTTCAGTATCCCCAAAAACGCAACACAGTGCTTGGGTTGATGCTCCAAACTGCTTTTTAATTAATAGAGAAAAAGAAGAGGTAGCCATCACCACCATGAATAGCAGCAAGTAATGACGACAACAAAAAATAACAATTAATAATAAATTATAGCCTGTTTAGTTTACTGCTGTAGAAATTCTGTGTGTAAAGGTAAGTTTATTTGACAGAATTTGGTATTTATTTACAAATCTGGCCTGTGGATCATGGCTCTGAAAATGAACTCCCTTTTAATGTTAATGTTTATTGACATTTTTTATTCATTTAAATATTTGAAAGAATGGAATGCAGGTGGATTTGATTGATGTCAGAAATAATACATCACACAACCTTTCTGAGTCTGAGTCACCTTACCTGTAAAGTTATGATAAAAATCCTCCAGATATTCTGGCCACACAGATATAACCAGTTTGGGAAAATTCCTTGATCTAGACAGTTATAATATGTGCCCTTCGGTGTCTTCTGCTTCAATCAAGTCTTGATTTATCATAAAGAACTATCATGGCAGAATGATCTATATATTTATAAAAGTGATTATTGCTCATAGTCCTATTACTCATCTATTTTGGCAGGTATTAACTCATATTTATATATACATACATATATTTTTAATGTATGTCAACTAAGCCAGAGATCTTGAAACCTTCTGACAAATTGTTAATACTCTAGGTTTCTGATTTTTAAAGTACTTTTATGAATGACCACAAGAGGTCTCTATTTTTAAGAATAATCTGCTTTTTGTCTTCCTTTCTCTCTTTTTTTTTTTTTTGGCTTTACAAATTAGAAAACAGAAATGATGGTATTCTCAAGAGTATATATTTAACTAATTAAGCTATCTCATTCAAAATCAAATTTTCCAAAATGAGAAAAAAAATCCTTTACACATACGTAGAACAGAATTGTCTCCAATTCCTCCTGATAATACAAACATTAACACTTAAGTACCCAGAAGCTACTTCGCCCGCTCTGCTTTGACCCATGCCAGTTATCCAACACACGTGAATGGCATAGAATTTGTAATTAGGTGCATGTAAGAAAAATGGAGAGGGGGTCCTTACTTAGAAATTATTTTGAGAATGCTTATCCCAAAGGTGAATAGTTCCTGTTGTCTGACATTCTCAAGCACTGCAAAACTCTAAGTTATTATCTCACTGAATGAGATAAAAGTTGGCTCATGGAATACATTGATTTGGTAAAAGAATTGTTATGATTCTGGCTAGTTTACCTGAGCTCTAATGAACATGACTCCTGTATTTGATTTATTGTAGTGGTTCTCAAAGTGTGGTCCCCTGATCAATATCACCTGGCAACTTGTTAGAAATGCACATTCTACTGAATCAGAAACTCTGGAGCAATTGGTGTTTTAGAAAGTCCTTCAGGGGGCAGCTGGGTGGCTCAGTCATTGTCTGCCTCTGGCTCAAGCCATGATCTCCAGGTCCTGGGATGAGGAAGCCTCCAAATCAAACTCCCTGCTCAGCAGGGAGTCTGCTTCTCCTTCTCTCTCTGCCCCTCCCCTGCTCGTGCTCAATCTCTCTGTCTCTGTCTCCCTCTCTCAAATAAATAAATAAAATATTTAAAAAAATGTCTTTCAGGTTTTTCTGATGCACTTAGGGTTTGAGAACTACCAATTCAGTGTAAAATTGATGAACCATTCCAATTCTCCTTCCCTAATTTGCCCCATCTCTAAAATTTATAGAGCAGAATCGTGTCTGAAAACATGACTTATAGTGTCTGGAAAAAAGGTCAAATAATCTGAAACCACTTCCACAAAACAGTCTGATAAAACCCCACGGTGCCAAGTCACCATAGTTTATACACTGAAATGCCAAGACACTTCCACTTTCCCCTCAAAATATGTAGATTACTCCCTGCAGGCTTCTAAGCAAAAGCCTCAATGACCTGAGAATAGCCCAGATGTATTTTTGAAACTCTAAAATGTTACCTCTGGTCTTTCTTGCATCCCAGAGCAAACAATCATATTTAAAACCAAGTGCAACTTATTAATTCCGCAGGCTCTAGCTGTGAGGTTACTCTATACTATTAATAATCTGATTAATTTTCTAGTCTCTCAAAGAATGACTACTAAGGTTAATGTACTAAATTCTTTATTTTTAACTAGAGAATTCACTTTGAGCTATATTTCTGGTAGAAAAAAATTGACATATATGTCCACCCTCTCTCATCTGTCTCTACTGTGATGAATGGTGTACATTTCAGAATAAACACATGAATATAGACTTTTTTATAATTTAAGCAAAGATGTATTTGCCCTACATGGTTGCTAATATTTTTTGGAGTGCTTACTGTGTGCCAGGAACTATTTCAAGCCCTTATGTGTAGACTGTATTTAACACTTGCAAAATCCCTTAAGACAGGGAGAAATATCTCCATTTTATAGATGAGGATATTGAGGCACAGACAGGTCAGGAAATTTCCCAAACTCACACTATTAGCCCCAGAAGTCTGGTCTAGAGATCATGTTCTTACCACTGCAAGATGCAGCCTCAGTATATGGGAGACAACCATAGGGTCATCAGCTCTGATTTCACTAGTCTCATGCAAATATTACCTATTTCTTCAGACACTAATTGTGTTAATTCAGGAATTTTTTGCCCAAGACTGTTTAGAGTTCATACAAAAAACGAATGACAGGATGCAAAGAATATCCTCCTAAAACTAAACCAACACTTACAAGTTTGAACCAACAATCCCCTAGTAATATCTAATATCCTTCTAAAAGTTTACAAAAGTTACTTTAAAAACAGTATTCATTTGATTTTCCCAACAAACCCCCTTTTGGAGATAAGGAATCCACACTGAGATATGACATATACCACCCCACTAATAAGCGGTAGAGCAGGAACTAAAACAACAAGGCTTCCAGCTCCAAATCCTATGGACATCCTATCCCATCTCACAGCTCCCAAGAGGCTCACCACTTGCCTCAGCCTCGATATGGACCAACCTGAGAGTACTCCATTATTTATTACATCACAGTCTGACTTCAGTCCCCTTTCTTGACTTTACAATGAAGGATTTGGACATGGTGATCCAGTACTGTGGGGTCCTCTCATTGTCTGAGTTCAGTGCCTGAGGTTACACTTCACTGTGTAACTTGTCCTTAATTTAATGTTGCCCTCCACTGCAGTCCAAAGCCTAGCAATTAAGAGCTCAGACTCTAAAGTCAGAGCTGGAAACAAATATTTGCTCCACCACTCACAAGCTATGTGATCACGCAGTCCATAGCTTCCTCACTTATAAACCAGGAAAAATAATTGTGCCACTTTCACTGGGATAGATTGAGGATTGATGGTGATTTATAAAATGTTAAGTATTAACACAGTGTTTAGCATAGGATATATAAAAAGTATAATAATGATAGTATGTAAAAGTAACTGGTATTTTTTAACACTCTGGCTAAATGTTAACTCTTCATATGGTATGTTCTCCAGTCAGAGGAGTTTGGCTACTAGATTGGCTGACCCTTGGAATTTCATTTTTGGCAATTCTCTCTAATGATTTTGTGTAAATTTTAGACATTTATACCTCAAAAGTACATATGAAAGCATTAGCATTAAGTAGAAATTAAGTATTTCTTTTCTTTTGGAAATTAAATATTTCTAATGAAAGAAATAACAATAAAATATTTAGGTACTATGCATATAGATCCACACAGGTTCATTTCCAGACTTTATGCTCTGCCCCCTGGAGTAGATCACTAAAAGAACACTTCCCTGATTGTGTTAAAAATATTAGGCAAACGTCAAATATAATATGAAGGTAAGACAAGTTAAGGAGAAAAAAAGGAGTCACTTCCCAGTGTGCTTGACTAGTATTTGAATAATATCACTAACACCTCTTTCTTAATGTTACAATAGTAAAGAGGTCTATTTATAAATGTTTGCAGCTCTGAAAGCCTCTAGAATATTTAGACACAATCTTGGAGAAAGCATATTCCATGGAAGACACTTAAAGCTTGGGTGTGAAATTGCAGCTTTGTATGAGAGGTGTTTCCTAAGTTAAGTGCTTTCTTATTAATTTACAATGTGCTTGTGTACAGTTTATCATTTAATCACAACTATGGAATGCCACTCCCTCAGTGGAAGGTTACTTTTTCTCCCCATTTCCCAAAAAGTGACTCAGGTAGTCTTCCCAGACACCGTTTATCATTCTCTTTTTATGTTTAAAGGAATCTGTCCAGGGATTGAAAATCATGTGGCACTTATCTTTGTAATTCAAATTAGAATATTCAATAATACATTGGCATTTATTTTTGCAATAGCCTTGCTCTTGTGTTCTTTTAGTCACTAAGTAAGTGGAAAAGTTAATTTATGCCTACATTGTCTCTAGCCACATGAGAAAAATGGCATAAAAACTCAGACATAAGCTTTAGAGAAAGGAAATGCTAATGTTGTGAGGATTGCTCTAAGTAAGATTTTGCTTTGTTAATGTATAAATAGGACAAGATAAGGTTCTGGGCCACAGCATATCCTGGGCACCAGAGAGTTGTCTATGTTCCTTTGGCACCAACTTCAACACACTGGAATGATTTTTTTTTCTTAACCACCCTGTGTCACCAGGGATGTTGAGAGAACAAACATGAGAGCTAGTGCTACAAAAACTACTTCATTTATCTTGTTGGTCTTAATAAGATCCTAAAGAAGCATAAGGTAATAGTGACAATAGAATAAAGTGCTGAATTTTACATTGAGATACCAAAGTCTAAAACAGCAAAGTCTAAAGTGCTTTAATTTTTCACATACCACAAGTTTTAAATAAAAGCAATTCTGTGGTTCATAGAGAAAAGATTCATTTAAATCCTAAGCGTATAACTGAGACAAATGAAATCATGAAACTGAACCTGTGCCTGTTAACGAACACTACATGAGAGAAATGGGTGACATGTGACCACAATGAACCTGTTGCCAAAGACTCCCTGAGTGACACTGGAGACTGGTTGGGGAGACCAGTGAACCACAAAGATCACAGAGAGGAGCGTGCCTTTATAAGCAGTCACATCCTTTTAGAGCAGGGCAGTTCAATAGAAAAATGAAAAATGGTCAAATTCAGGTGATGCTTCGGTTTCCAAAAAATCAGATACATATATCAACTTAAAAACTTTTCAGCCTGAGAAACTATTGCTCTCTGCAAGTTCTGCAAATGTAAAAGCCCAATTTTGCCAATTCCAAGTGGCAAAAGAATGTGAGGATGGTAAAATCACCACCAGCCAGAGACATGGCCATATAGTATATGAACCTGAGATACACATGAAATGGGACAGATGAAGATGAAGCACCAGGAGTCCCAGAAATGGTTAGAGCCCAGAAGCTTGGTCTGGAAAGGGAGACTTGAGTAGTTTTAAAGTGGGGGAGATGCCCCTTCCTCCAAGACCTCCCCAGAGCAAAGGTGCTGGTTCTGTACAATTAGAGGTAGCTGAAATCCGATGGGCCCTCTTTAAATAACCGATGACCAACAAGAGCCCTCTTTTTCACGTTCCTCATTACACATGCGCCTTGATGGCCGTGGCAGCTGCAGATAACAGCAAGTTCTCAGGCAGACGTGCAAGGAAGTTCACGGCTCAGCTCTCAAGAGCCCTGAGCCAGCTGTCCTAAAAGCTGATTTAGAACTGACTCCCCTGTGGCCAGGAGGGTGCAGAGCCCCCTCTAGCTCTGCAGCAGGTTCTGTGTCATCTTTCCTCATGAGCTACGTCACAGCTCCAGGATCAAGGCTCTGGGTCAGCATCAGTTTTTGGACATGTTTCCTCCTGACTCCTGAGCTGGCCCCTGCTCTCCAGTAGGCCTACTTGGTGCTGCAAATGTGATCCTGTCTGTCGTTTTGGCCTCAGCAGAAGAGCGACATGACCATATGTATTGCTGTTGCTATTCTGGGGCCCAGATGACGTTTTTCTCCCCTTGTGGCTGAGCACTGCCCGTTCATCTTTCACCACTCCCTCCAAGTCTGCAAGGCTAAAACCAGGGATACAAATAGACTCTATCAGGAGGAGAGTTATAATGAGACGTTCTTAAGTCGTCCCAGTCTCTTCGCTTTAATGCTATGGTATTAAAAGCTTTAAATTGGGTAGTCCTGAGTTTTATATGTGTACTGTTCGCATCCCACTTAAACTGCGATCGGTGGTATCTTTGCTTAGGAAAGAAAATTTTGCAAAGGGGAGGGGGGAATAAAACCCTGACTGATAAACACAGCTTGGAAATTTGGCAAATGTTGAGTTTCCCACTGCTGTGTGTTGGGAATTGTCCAAATGTGACAAGAACACTTGAAGATTCTCACTTGCCTCCATCCCTTCACCCTTCCTACTAAGACACTCCCGTTCTGTGATGTGAAGGGGACTACATGACAAACCGCAGATATTCCTATTAAGTATACAATGATACAGGGGCACAAGTGACAACTCCTGGAAAGTAACTATATACAGATTTTCTAAATGAAGAACATAGACACATAAATAACTAATTACCACATGCATTCCAAGATGCCCCAAAGGGGAGTGACTCTGACTTTACCACTAGCCCCTATTCATTGCCAGTCAGTCAGGCTAGTCTTCACCATGGCTCAAAATCCCTCCATGTTAGCGCTCACCTGGCTGATCATCTGCACTTGGCAATCGTTCGACTCTAGCTTTGCTAACACGACTCTTCAGGCTTCATGCACCATGACACAAATCACATCTGTGATGGACATGGAAGCAGAAAACATAGAGGAGGCAGTGGGTTGCAGGAGCAGCGCGAGGGGGCTGCAGAGCCAGTCACCTGGGCGTGAAGCCCCGCTCAGTCAAGCTTCTATTCCTCTATAAAATCAGGATGATAGGAGTAGCCCCCTCAGGGGTTGCTGTGAGAACTAAATGAGAAAACCGTACGGAAACACAGACAGACTCAAAGGCTGAGAACAGGAGCAGAGAAATTTAACGTCACTCTAGCACATTTCCTTTGAATGAGTTGTGGTTCACCTCCAGTCTGGGCTGCTCACTCTGAGAAGGTCAATACGCAGGAGTTGTGCTCCAGATTTGGATGCTTCTGGCTGCCAGCTGGGGAACTACCTTTTCAATACCCAGAGGAGTATTTAAAGTGTACTATCAGCTGTCAGCTTGGAGAGTTTTCACCTGAAAAGTCCACACATTATAGAGCTTTTTAAATAGAAGCACCTAAAACAAGGCCTGATTCTTAGTGTTAAGAAAGTGATAGAAATATATATTATCTGTGTAGCTTTTTTGCCCTGATTTGTGTTTTTGTCTTTCTTCCCTCTTTTCGGTTGCGTATTTCTGCATTCATTTCCACTGACAGCAGAATAACAAAATGGAGACCCATTTCCACCCATTTCCTCTTAATTTTGTCCCTTTCATGGTAATTCAGGCACCTCCCGGTCTGATACAAATCTCTTTGGGGTAAATATTCAAGTCTCCATTCTCCCTCTCTCTGGTGGTGGGAGTGCACGTGGGGAATAGGTCTAATTTTCTGGTGCCTTAGTATTCCCCTGACCTCAACAAAAGGGACATTGGGTTTGAGAGCCTCTGTCCTCACTGGTCTGCCCTGAAGTGTCTTGCCCCACTGGGTCTTTGGGACTTGAGCTCTGGCTTTGCCGCATGTGCTAAAGGGCTCATGTCTGAGGCCAGCACGGTCCAGCCCCAACAGCGTGTGGCCATCTACCCCTCCCCAACGCTGACTCAATCTTGGCTCTAACTGATCCTCTGGAATTCAACCACATCTTCTGTCCAGTCCCTGCTCTTAGTCCCTCATCTATCCCGTTGCAGATGGATGGGAAGACTTGCGACAACTTTGAACCGTAAAATTTAGTTGACATTCCATATATATTAACCTGATCAATTAACAACGGTAGACTCCATCATCTTCTGCCTTGTCAGGAAATGCACATTGATTTTACTGCCTGCTCTTTGCATTTGGAAAATTATACAAACGGCCCAGTTTTACAGAGTCCCCACTCAAATTTCTTTGAAAGCTGTTCTCTATGTGCATGAGGGCAGGGCTAAGCTTTCCCAGAACCCTTAATATTTTCTTCCCACACTCCAATGGATGGGTTTGTGTACCTGACTTAGGAGGCTAGTGCTATAAGCCTTTTTCAGCCACAAGACCCGGGAAGCAGAGACCTCTGTGTTGCCTCTTTCTGATCTTGTCTGTCCCAAGTGCCATAAGCAGGAACCATGGAGACTTGGGACCACGTCCCAGTTGGTCTCTCCTTACACTCAAATCTTAATGATCTCTCTTGACTCCACGCCAAACCTTGGATTCCAATGAACCCTTATGAGACCGTTAAAAGAAACAATTCATCCTGTCCCCATGGCTCTATGAGAAGGAATGGTTTCCTCTAGAAAGTCTCTGGGAACAATCCACTCTCATTTAGAATGGTCTTCCAAACAAGTCCACATAGCCATGGGAGTTCACCCAAGTATTCTAAGGGGTCTGGTAACTCCAGAATTTCCCATGGACTATTACCTGGTTTCAGTGGCTGATCTTGTATTAAGGTTTAGGCTAACTTTGGCACTGAGTCTTTCTACTTTAATTGTTTCTGACTAATGAGAAGAGAGGCAGACCTAATGGTAAATGAGGCATCTCCACCAAGCAATAGTCAAATAGTATGCCAGGACACTGTACAAGGAAAGGCTTCCTAATAGATCCCGTAGAGGAGTCCCCAAAGGCATCAGCATGTGCTGAGTCAGGAGAAGCTATGCCTCTGTGGGAAGTGTTCTAATTTTTTAAAATGCAAGCAGTGATTTCAATTCATCGAAACATCATCTGTCACATTAAATTCAGGTTGTTAATTTCAATATTGTTTTCAATTTATATTGGCTTATGTTGTAACTCAGCTAGAAGTATACCTTGTTTTAGGGTTTATATATTTAAGCACACATATACAATGATCACACATTTAGATAAAAATAAAATTATTTAAACCACCGTGGGAGGGAGGTCTAGATAAATTTTTTCCTTCAAAAGCTATTTGTACATTTCTCAAGATTGAAAAACACTGGTCTGTTAGTAAGAGGGGGTCACATCTTGCTTCAGGGTGTGTATCACAATCCACAAGGAGGGGCTGGTGTTGGCACCAGTTTCATATTTTCTTTCCAATACTACCCTTCTTCCTCTCTTTTTTTTTTTCTCTGCCCTACTCCCAGCTATGGGGTAAGTTATAAAATAGTCACCGTTTCTTACTGACCTCTTAGAATAAGATCACAAACAGGCCCTCCTCCCTGCCTCCTTCCCCACCATCATCTCTCACCAAGATCTTCTCCCTTGCTCAGTGAGCCTCAGCATATTGTCCCGTTTCAGTTCCTTTTATGTGCCAAGCTCTTTTCTACCTCACAGTTGTTTCCTCTTCTCCAGCTGATCTCCTACATATTTTCCAGGCTATTTCCTACTCATCCTTCAGAGCTTAGCTTAAATGTCACTTTGTTAGGGAAGTATCTGAGCAGTATCTGTTGGAGTGATGGATGGATGAGTGGGTGGGTGGATGGATGGATGGATGGATAGGGAGGCCTTTCCTGACCTTACAATCTAAATGAAAGTGTCACTTGATATTCCTTTCTATAGCATTACTTTTTGTCACTAATGACTTCACACGCATTAGAAAGAATTCCATTCAGAAGGCACTCCCTAGGGCGCCTGGGTGGCTCAGATGGTTAAGCGGCTGCCTTCGGCTCAGGTCATGATCCCAGGGTCCTGGGATCGAGTCCCGCATCAGGCTCCCTGCTCCTTGGGAGCCTGCTTCTCCCTCTGCTTCTCTCTCTCCCTCTCTCTCTGTCTCTCATGAATAAATAAAATCTTAAAAAAAAAAGAAGGCACTGTGTGTGTGTGTGTGTGTGTGTGTGTGTGTGTGTGTTGAGTAAATGAACAAAAGGAAAACCTGAAGATTACCTTCACATCACTAAGTAACTGTAAACATTTTAAAGTCTTTTAATTAATGGATTACATTAACATGGGACAATCCAAAGAATGATTAAATTTTGAAGAAAATGATACATTTTGGCTTTTGAGATGAAAGAGAATCTCAAGCTGAAACAGCTCTTGCATACCGCCAGCCTCCTGGGACTCTAATCAAAGACAAAATATACACTATAATCAGTATGAAAGTGACTGTAAAGGCTACAGACTTTTTAGTGAAATTCAGTTATTGCTCAGACACAATGGCTCTTAAGATTATGTATGATTCAGTAGTCACCAAACCATTTTCACATAATAGTAGATTCTTTTTTTTTTTCATTTAACTGACATAATGATTAAAAAAGAAAAAATCTAAAAGAGGTGGTTCCAGGATCATCTGAACACATATTCTTTCTGTGTGTTTAACCCTAAGGCCCTCCTATTTCAACAGAGCTCTAAACCCCCAGGAGTGACAGACAGAAAAACCAGCTAATCCAGGTGCCAATAATCAGGAATGAGCAGGGGGCAGGCCCGTGTGTCCGGCCGCCACAGTGCCCAGCTAGTCCAGGGCCACAAGGAACTTGCCAGCAGAATTAAGACTATAATTCTAAACTGTCTGGAAACTTCAGGAGCTGGGGCTTGGGATACTTTGCTATATGGTAACCCTCAGGCCTTCCCAGCTTAGCCCAGACCCTGTGCCCTGCTGCTTCTCCAAGACGGATGAAGGAGACAAGCTTCTCAAGGCCAGTGAGCCTCGAGTCAATGCTCCAGGGATGTTGGGGAAGGAATGGAGACCTTACAAGTCCACCAACTGATTTGGTCTAGAGTTATCAGATTTTTGTTAAGGTCTAGATTTCAAGGCCACACCATTCATGGCTTGCTTTATTTTAGAAGTACTGTCTATTGTACACTTCTCCTCAGGAGACATGCTCTTACATAATACTTTTGAATTTTGCTTTTAAAATGACAAGGAGAATATTATTTTCAATTGTCAAAGCATTCCGAAAGAGAATTCATGCAAGAAAGACAAACTAATGTTAGGATCTCTACTGTCAGGCAACACTGAATTTATCAATTTATGGACTGTAAGGCAGTCCACGGGAAGGGATTACCCTACAATAATGTGTCCCTGAAGAACGCTATGAGTATTTATTAAAAATACAGATTCCTGAGCCCCAACACAAACCCACTAAGTCAGAATTCACCAAGGGAGAGACCTGGGCATGGGTATATTTCACAAGTATCCCCTGGTAATTGCCATGCAGGGAGTTTTGAAAATTGCCCTACAAAAATGATTTTTCATCAGAGAAATACATTGGGATCATGGGAAAGCTCTCAGAATGTGTGTGATGGGGCTTCTCTCGGAGATTTTGTGAGGGAAGGGTAGAGCCTGAACAAGCATCTTTTGAAAATGTTTACCAAGGGATTCTTACCTGCATTTTGATGAAGTATCAGTCCTAAAGGAATATTTACTATGGATCTGAGGTGTGGAAACGAGGCATAATTTAGCCTAGGCTGTTAACACTGAAGAAGAAAATGGTGGGGCATACTTCCTTTTAGAAGTAGCAAACCTTTTGGAGCAGCAAACACAGCAGGACTGACACACCAGTATACAGCTGGAGGTTTCTAAGTGTCCACTCTGCCACAGTCAGGCAGACAGCCTATGAATTATTCAATCAGCGGGTGAGTCAGAAATCACTCATGCCATCTGGATTACCCAGACAGTCTTTTTCCATTTGGGACACTGTTTTTGAGGGTCGTAAAATTCATTAGGTCCACTCAGAACTGCACATGTTACTGCATCATATGCCAACTAGAATATGTGATTCTAGTCCATCACATATAAAGTATTGATTTTTAAGATAACATGCTAAGATGAGAAGGTTGATTACAATTTAATTATCAATAGGTAGTACAATTTCAAGGTTCAAAATAATAGCAAATCAAAATGCTCTTCAGGGAGCACTGTCACCCCCTCCCTTTATTTTTCTCTGTATCTTTACAGGTTTTTACACACATACAAATAAAGATAAATACAGCACATTACATACACTATTCTGTACTTTGCTTCTTTACAGCTAATAGATCCTGGGGATTTTTCCGTATCAGTTCATAGAGAACTTCCTCATTCTGTTTTGAAGACCATGAAATCTGAATCTCAATTCAATTTTAAGTTCGGAGTCAGACACTCATCTTTCTTTGACCAAGGCCCCCCTGTAATAAGTGTGTGAGTATGTGTGTGTGCATGTGTATGTTTATTTTTAAAAGATCACTGGGATGATCAGTTCACCTGTCGGTTCAGGGCCTCTAAGAAGCAGATGCCGGAGCAGAAGTAGACATACAAGAGAATTACTGGGGGAACACACATGAAGGATAGAGGCCAAAGGAAGCCGGAGTAGGTGGGGAAAGCTTAGAGGTCACGGTGCAGGTGTGAAACGAGGGAATGGAGGAGGCTTGGGTAAAGAAGCCTCAGACCGAAGTGTAGCCCTGGAAAGTTTCGGCCATTGCTAGGGAGCAGAGGAAATGTCAGCCTGGCAGACGCCGTGTTGAGAAGGAATGTCCAGCACTAGCAATCCCATTGGTCTCAGTTATTGGCTAGTCATGGTCTAGGTGGAGCATGGCCATAGCATGAATACCACCGGGATCCAAAGTTACAGCAGCTGGAGGCTGCTGAGCAATCTCCCTCCTTGCAGCAAGTTCTCTCGAAGGAAGAATCTGGCAGTACACAGCCATGGCACTACCATCTCTCCTTGTATTGAAAAAGGTCATCTTCTCTACGCACATTTGGGGAGCTCCCTTCTTAAGGGAAAGCTTAGGGAAGGGAAGGGAAGTCAGTGTGACAAAAGAAACCCTGTCACTGTGGCAGGTCTTGGGGCTGTGAACAGTTATCTTCCCTCTCTTCCTCTCACCATTCTAAACCCCCCTTACCCTGAGCTACCACATCAGCAGGTTTGGGTGGTTTCCCTGGTGGCGTGACCCAAAATTTCATCCCTGGAGGGTCTGAACCTTGGTAAACTATGCCCTTCTCAGACCAGGGTTGCTGAAAGCGTGCATCCATAGTTACAAGGGATCAGTGCAGCACTGGGAAGTACCCAAAGGACCACCTGTGTTCCACACATATTCCCTTCTGAATATGGGAATATAAAATATAAAATATGGGAATATAAAATATGGGAATATAAAAGCCTCCTCTCCTGACTCCTGAGAGTCAACAGGACTCTCATTTTGTCCTCTTACAAAAATACTTCCCCACTGGAGACCCTGCGGAGCCCAGAGTTACATGGGTAGGAGAAACAAAGACCCTGAATAGGTCATTGGATATGATGTTGAGTGAAGTACTCTTGCATCCACTGCTTAGTTCCCAGGCCTATGGGTTCACCCTACTGAGCATATTGTGCTACATAGAAGCTGACTGAGTGAATATACTGCATCCTGCAGGACACTACTCAATCTCTGCAGATTATTACCAGCAAACTGGAACTTGAGCTGTGCCTTTAGGAGACCATTCCATCATTCTATGAGGCTGGCTCCTCACAGATAATAGAGGCATGCAGTATGTAATATGTAATGCAGCATGTAATAAGATCAATGGATCCCATCATCAGGGCTCACTTTAGGACCTCGTTCATTCTGAAGTAGATCCCCTGATCATTCGTGATGTTATGTGAAATTCCATGATGTGCATCAGGTATCCCATAAGCTCCTGGATAGTGGTGATACTGGCTGAGGTTCTGTGGGCAGAACAGGCAAACCCATACCCAGAATAGGTGTCTATCCCTAGAGAGGATAAACCACTGGCTCTTCCAGGCTGGAAAGGGCCCAATATGTAGTCACCAAGTAGATGATGGGTATTCTCAAGGACTAGTCTCTGTTGCTGGCAGGTTGGACATTCAGAGGCAGCATTTGTTAAATTGGCCTTGATAAATGTGACTCCTTCCTGTTGGGCCCATGTATAACCTCCATCTCTGCCATTGAGGCCACTAAGTTCACATGTCCCTTGTTCCAGATCTAGGATGGTTGGCAAGGAAGGATGGCTGACATCAACTGGCTGAGTCCTTTTGTCTGCTCGGGTTTTCAGTGCCTCCCCAATGGAAGGTGATGACATGCAACACAAAACTCATCACATGTCATGCCCATTCCCATGCCTCTACCCTAGAGCTCCATGTCTCCAACCTTCCAGTCCTTTTCCTTCCAGGCCTCTAACTATATGGCCACGTTGTTGGCCATTACCCAAAAATCCACATACATTTCTACCTCATGCCACTCTTCCTTCCATACAAAACAGATGGCCAGGTTTACCACTCACAACCTGCCCCTCAGGAAGATTTTCCCTCTCTAGAGGCTTTCAAGACCACTCCCAAGTGCAGCTGCCATTCATTTTCAGCTTCCTCCACATACTGTGCCTGTCCATCTATAAACCAAGTGGAGGCTTCTCTTCCTTTTTCAGCTTGTTATATGGAATTTCAATCTTCCCACAGGTGAGAGCCAAGGAAGGGGTGCTTAGTGCAACACTAGGGGACACAGAGGTCTGGGCAACCTGCTCTGGTAGCTTATCATGTCCTCTGCTCCCACTCAGCTTGATTCTGGATGTACCATGTCCAACCTACAGTAGATAGACTGCTTTGGGTCCTTCTGAATTTGTCTTGGCCGGTTCAACAAGATCCCGCTTATAATGGGAAATTCTAGATGACTGGTCAGTTGCTGTCCCATGGTCAAGCATTCCTTTTCTACCAAGGTCAAGCAACTTACCAGGACCTATTTCTCAAAAGAGAGATAGTTCTCTTTTGCAGATGACATAGCCTTGCTTCAGATCCCCCATAGACCTGTATGGTGATTCTTCCACTGGTGCTTGCCATAATCTCCCTATTGTATCTTTTCACACCACTGACACCAAACACCCACACGAAAAGATCTGCCTGATCGTATGGCCCAAGAGGCAGGGCTGTTTGCAGCACAGCCTGAGCCTCCTGCAAAACTCTTTCCTGCTCTGAGCCCTCTCAAAGCTGGTAGCTTCCACCCATGGCTCTTATCACATAGGCTGCAGCAGTTTCTAAGCATGATCTGTGTTGCTTCTGGGACCCAAGAGGGCTACCTCTTTTGTAGTAGAGGCCACAAGATGCAGCCATTTGCCTTTTACTTTGGAGGGGGCGTCCCAGGCAGAATGTGGCCTTGTTATGGGAGGTCTCCCACAACAGACCCGAAGTTGTGGGAGCCGGAGGCTGGCTGCCAAGTACCCTCCTCACTGCAGGGTGAATTGGAGCGGTGCCCTGTATGGAGAATTAAATTGGCCTTGATAAATGTGACTCCTTCCTGTTGGGCCCATGTATAACCTCCATCTCTGCCATTGAGGCCACTAAGTTCACATGTCCCTTGTTCCAGATCTAGGATGGTTGGCAAGGAAGGATGGCTGACATCAACTGGCTGAGTCCTTTTGTCTGCTCGGGTTTTCAGTGCCTCCCCAATGGAAGGTGATGACATGCAACACAAGGAGAATTGGAGCGGTGCCCTGTATGGCCACCCCATGGGGTGTTCCTACTTCTCGGTAAGCTTTACAAAGTGCTTGCCATGTGGAAGTCATAAGTAAAATGCAAAAGATGACAAAAATGCTAGGGCATGTTTAAGGAGACGACGAGGAATTGAAGTTTTATCTGGAATGCAATCAGCATCTGAGGAATCCAACAAGGCTTCGGAGGTGTGCCCGTTGAGGCAGGCTGTGGATTGGAACAACAACACTTGGCAAGGATAACACAAGTCAGAGGACAGCCTTTCCTACTGCTGGCTATTGTTTCAAATCCCATTCCAGGGCTCTTGGAACGATTCATTCTCCAACTGTAACTTACTTTTCTTTTACTGCCTAATTGATTTTTTCCCCTCTCCTTCAGCTATCACGCATTTAGCTGCTACTTACCCCTTAGCTGTATTTTCCACAAATTGTGTGCCTCCCTTCTTAATTCACCTTGTTACCAAAAGGTTAGCGCATCAGTTTTCGCAACTTTTAACTTCTTAAGACCAGCACGCCCGTCAGCCCCAGGTGATGTGTGGCGGTGTTGAATCACGATATTGTACACCTGAAACTAATATTTCACTGGGTTAACTAATAGGAATTTAAATAAAAACTTGACCAAAAATACAACTCTTCCAAATATGCTTTTATATTCCTTTGCGACCCTCAATTGTGCTATTTCCAATGTTGAGTTGCTTCAGTATCTTCTCATTTTCAGAATAAAGCAGCATGACAGAGCCGCGCCCATCACCTTGTGTGCGCACGTCCCAGGAGGTCTCCTTTCCTCACAATCACAGGCATGGGTCCCCTTCATTCCCTCCCTCTGTAGGGTGGCTCTTCATGCAAACAGGTCATCCCGTGTCGACATTGGAAGGACAGCCCTTCTACCCACATGCTTCCTACAAACTATCATAGCCAACAAAACCCCTCTGTCCTCTGAGCTCCTAGGACACTTGGCACTTATTTGCAGCTTGTAGCTGTCTCCCTTGTCCCTTTATTTTCTTTTTTCATCTCCTGCCTCTTTAGAGATACTCTATACCGTTAGGAGCAAGGTCTGAGCCTTATACTTCTCTGTGTCTCCAAACGGAACCCAGGAATCATACATACATTCACACAGACGCATGCACACACGTGCACTTTATGTTTTGCTGCGGGTACTGGGGCCTCAGTACAGACCTGCAATCCACTCTGTGTCTTCAAGCTTACTGCCTCTTTTAAGTCTCCCTTTTTAATCTGTTTTTATCTTTGTCATTGTGAGAACTTTCCTGAAGCCCTCCCTGAGCCTCATCATTGGACACGTAGGCTAAGTCCACGTGGATCTCTGCCCATTAGGAAGAGCAGGCAGAGCGCCACAAGGGACAAGCCATGGGAAGAAACCAAAGCACTGCCCTTGAGACTTAAAAAAGGCTCAGCTGGTGTTTTTATATCTGAATTAGACTATTTCTAAATTAGACTCTTAGCCCCTAGGGCAGGATTGCCTAGTGTAAGATAAGCCAACAAGTATCCAGCAATTATACAAAATCCTGGTACCAACAGGCTAATGCGTAGAACACAAAAGCCAGCCTCAAATTAAGGAGACTAGGAAGGGATAAGAAGAACACACAGGGAATGAGACAGCTGAAGTGGCGGCAGAACAAGAGAGCGAGCAGAGGTAAAAGACATGGGTTTTTCAGAAGCTGAGGGAGAGTGCTCACAAGTTTCAAATTCACAGCTGCCACTAGTAGGATAGAAACTGAAGAGATGGGGCGCCTGGGTGGCTCAGTCGGTTAAGTGTCTGCCTTTGGCTCAGGTCATGATCCCAGGGTCCTGGGATCGAGTCCCACATCGGGCTCCTTGCTCAGCGGGGAGCCTGCTTCTCCTTCTCCCTCTGCTGTTCCCCCTGCTCGTGCATGCACATGTGCGTGCTCTCTCTCTTTCCAACAAATAAATAAAAATCTTAAAAGCACTACCTTAAAAAAAAAAAAAGAAAGAAAGAAAGAAACTGAAGAGATGCCCTCATATCTGTCAGCTAGGAGGTCCCTCCTGGCTAGATAAGCTTCACCAGACTAATGAGGACAGAACCCAAATCGAGTGGCATGAGAATGAGAGGTGGGATATGTGAATGTATATGATATATATGTACGATACTTGAATATATAGATTTATGAGTGTAATACACTTTCAAGGAGGTCAGCAGTTTCGATAAGAACACACACAGAGGACTTGAGGTGAAAGCACCAAGAAAATTAGGACTGTTTTGATGTGGAGGACACAAGAGCATGGTTGTTGGATGGAAAAAAAAGAAATTACCGCATATTCAAATGAGAGAAGGAACTGACCCAGAACAAGGAAAGGAAAAAGATATCTTTTCCTCTGGGATGGAGTGGGTGGGGAAAGGAAGAAAATGAGAACCATTGATAAGTTTTGTAGAAAGGAAAAAAGAGGGAGGATGTTCTTGAGTTAGCTCTCCTCCTCTTGAGGGAGAAGACAAGGCCTCTGATCAGTAGGAGAGAGCTGGGGCTGAGCGGGGCTCAGGTGACAGGCATCTGGAAGTTGCCTGGGAAGAGATCTGCTCTGTGTGTGTGTGTGTGGAGGGATTGACCTGAGGCTTGCCCCCAGGATTTGCAATGGCAACTGGCACATCACGTGATTGCCGCCAGAAGGGGCTTCCTAGGAGCAGGGGATGAGATTAGGGATGGGGCGGGCATCAGGAGGTCGCTATGGAAAGCACAGTGTGATATGGCCTTTAGGCAGAGAAGAACTAAGAGGCCACGTAGCATATGGAAGGCGTAGAGACTCTGGCAAGTCAATGGTTTGTTCAGTGAGTGGGAAAGACCAGAGAGTGTTGTCAAAGAGTGGGACTGTAAACTTCCAGTTTTCAAAGCTGGCCTACATCTTGGTCTAAGTAAGGTCCAGGCTGGGTCTGAGGACTTTAAGATAAAGGTCATGGCACTGGGAAAGACAATGGACTGTGAGGCAGGATGAACCTGCTCAAGACAATGACAGGGGACAGCGTGTGGGGCAAAGAGAGCATGGGCCGCCAGTCCTGGATGCACATAGGGGGAGCAACCTGGAGAAGATAGAGACAAAAGTGGACCACGGGTAGAATGAGTGCACCATGCAAGTCTCCAAAGGAGGCACTACTGAATGGCTGCCAGAGAGAGGAGAAAATCAAGGATTATTTACTTATTGACTAATTTATTTCTCGTTTTCAACCTGTGTTACCCAACTGCCTTCTGAACATCTCCTCTGGGATATATTTCTGGATCTTCTCCTTAGTGAACCTAACTTCCTACCTCTCTAATTTACTCTTCTTTCTCCACTTCTTTAATTCTAGACGGTAGCATCACCATTCATCTGGCCAGCTGCTCTAAAAAAATAAGAAAAGTCCCCTTCACCAGCCCTGCCTGCTCTCTATCCAGCTTGCTTCCTTCCCCCATTTGAAAGCTCATCCTTGCTCCAATAAAGGATAGTAATAAAGAGAACCACCTGTAGAGTCAGACAGACCTGGTTTGAATCCCAGCCAGACCACTTCTACCTGGAATGATCTTGGGCACATAAATGTCTTAAACCTGATTTTATTCTTTGTAAAAAGGTTATAATTCTAGTATTAATCCCATGGGTTATTATGAGATTTAAATGAAGTAATGCTTGTAAAGAACTGAGCACAGAATCTGGCACTCAGTAAGTGCCTTCAAAGTTGTGAAGACCATTAATTTTAGAATTTTCTTCCTCTTTTGACATCAAGTATTCTACAAAGCTTATAACCATATTTCTTTTGTGTTTATTGTGGATGAATTTCTTAAGTCATTACGAACGCTTACAGATGTGCTAATAATAATTTTGATTTACTTAATCCAGTAATTTTAATTGTATATGTTTTTTACACAGCTTGAAGAAACACACTTTAGACAATAAACACCTACAGATTAGTTGTCATTTGTAAATTTTTATCAAGGATTTCAATAATTAACTCTAATATGTAAATAAAATGAAGTCACCGATACATTTGGCAACATGCCTTCATTAGAAAATACTAAATTCTAAACAAAACATCCTCACCAAAAAGTTGTTCTTAGACATTCTCACTCAAAACGGCTTAAGTTGTGTTACAAAATTTTGGAGAATGGAAGCCTATAATAGCTGAGTTTTGAGCATGGGGGAAAAGAAACTGCTCAAGTGGTTGTCAGCCCCTGGGTTTCAATGGCCTCCCCCATCCCACCTGTCAAACCAACGTTCACATTCTCTTCTTACTAATCACTCCTCAAAGCTAAATTCAACTCCCCCTTATCCAGGGCAAAGGTTCAGAGCGAGAGGGAAAATAAGGACATGACTAACCCTGACTAGTGAATTGCAACATTATTCCACTGCCTACTATCTGCTCCGCCATCATCCTCAGCACCTCTTCCTCTTCCTAGTTCTCCTTCCCAGTCTTCTCCCACCATTGCTATTGAACCTGAACGCTTACATGAATGAACACATCAGTGTGATTGGGGAAACATTCCATTGTGATGGCAGCACGTAAATGGAAGCATGGCTTGCTTGCATGGTTACTTTGCCAAAAGTTCGAGAAGCTACCAAAAACTCAATACTAATTTTCTTCCATGAAGAGAGCCAATGGCAGACTCAGGTTAGGATTACGATTAGTTGAAATTTTGTATCAGATGTTTGGTGTATCAGATATCTTCTTTTAATGAAGATGCCTTCCAAGGAAGACATCTATTATGGATAGCAAGAGATAGATTAAGAGATAAATGGCCCTATCTTTTTGGCTCCCCAAATCTCCATATTCTATCCAAATATATGTGCATCATCATCCTTTGCCCACCCACCACAGATGGACTAGACATCCGTCACAGAAGCCAGAAACTTTCTCTATGCTAGTTTATTTCAGAAAATCTATCATTTGCATGAGAGCTCATTAGGAAAGGTAAAAAAAAAAAAAAGTTTCCACCATATTTGCAAACAAAAACTTAGCCCTGAAATATTCATATGTGGATCCTAACACATGTGTGAAGATTAAATAAAACAACAAAAAACGGAAAGGACAAAGGTTACTTCATGAAAAACTTCAGTTTAAAAAGAGGAAAAAGATATTGGCTTGAGCAACCACACTGTTTTTCATATCAAATAGAACACCAAAATAGATGGCAATGTGTCCATCTATGCTAGCTCCTGATCCTGGTGTATCCCGTAACAGAGAAACGGAATTATGGTTCAGGAGCAAAGACCTGGGCCCTCGTTTTCCCAATGGCCTAAATCAATCCCTAGTCTAGGACAAGATGCTGAGCAAGATGCGTAATTATTTCAGGCCACTAGGGTAAGCACTATTCCTGGCAACTCTGCAGGCAGTGCCATGGATGAGGGTTTCTAATTCTCTTTGGTGATTTGGTTCTGTGTAAACTGAGATTTTTCTTTCAGTATTTCAGCCAGATAAGCAGGAAAGGCCAGCTCCAGTCCTGAGATAGAGCCAATCAAGGTCAATATTCCGTTCCTTTTTCTGCACAGTTTAGTCTATTTTTCCCCTGCTCCCTATCCTCACATCAGATCATTTTTATCTGATTATCAAATACCTACTGAGAGAAACTTTGGCAGCCTCTGGTGCTCCCCCAGTATCCAAAAGCCTCTCAGCCTAAGGAATATCATGAAATCCCTGCAAAGCACTATCCTCAAGAGGCCAGCCTCAGACCCCAGGCTATGAACCACAGAAAGGTGTCCCCATAAGTATGTTGGTGGTTGAGACCAATGTCTGCTTTCACCAGAGACAATACTGATTTAACTTGCCTACTACCAAATCTCTAATTCTTAGCTTTGCACTGCACCACAACATACTCAAGTTAGTATCTCACATAGGAAGAGAAAAACAAATCTTGTCACTCCCATTTGGCAGATGGTGAAATAGAGGTTTGCAAGTTTAAAAGAGTTGCCTAAAGTGAATTCAACAAAACAGTGTTGTAGCTGGAAAGTAGATCAGCTGACACCTGTCCCCAGTTTTTTAGGTCACGGGCTTTTTGTAAGTTTAGAGCAGTGTTTTACTTACCATATTCCTCCTTGGGATCTTCTATTTACTTTGTTTAACTGTGGATACCAGTGGAGAGGTACCAGGTGTACATTCCAGACACTTACACAATATCCACAGACTGAGCCGTCTGCCTGTTGGGTACATAGCTCCTGGCTGAAGAATTTCTAAGGTTGTCAGAAGAACAAAGGAGGCATTAGTGGCTCTGATGTGAAAGGAAATTGCATATACCCCTGCAAAGACAGATTAAAAACTTCCTCTTCATTATTACCAATAAAAAGCTGACCGATTTAGTCTGTGCTTTTTCAAATTACATTGCTCTCCCCATGTATCTTCATTAAATAAATGCAAACACATGTGCTTAGAAATGGGTAGGTGTAAAAGAACATTCTGCGCAATTATATCTAGGCTGCCAGAGATTTATATCACATGCACACATATATCTAGGAGATGTTAATTCATGATGACAGCTGAGCATGACAAATGCAACAGTACACAAGTTGGAATGCCGAGAAAAAAAAATGCAACTACAAACCCCATGCAAACAAACACGCATACAGGAGTTTTCCCTCCGCACACGTGGCCGCACTTACAGGATCTTAACCACTTTGATAAACCCCAAACACAAACACTGGAGGCTCCGCCGCCCGCGAGCTGCCCCCACACATGCAGCCGCGCCTTCGTCTACCCGCAGGGATTCTCGCGCGTCCCCGGGTACACTCGCCCTCCCACCGGCATCCCACTGCCCGAACACACGCGCGCCAACCGCTCCCCGCGCCCGCCCGCCGGGGAAGCGTTGGCTCCAGGGGCTGGGGGCAGGGCCGGGTGGGGCCGGAGCGCCGCGGGGCCGGGCCTCCGCGCCCGGGGAGGGGACGAGGGGCGGGCGCGGGGCGGCGCCCGGCTCACGTGGGCGGGCGGGAGCAGCTGAAGGTCCGTTCCGGAGCCTGGGCTGTCCTCTCGCGCGCGGCGCTGGCCCGGGCGGCGACGGGGAAGGAGGCGGAGGAGGAGGAGGAGGAGGAAGGCGGCGGTGGCGGCGGCGAAAGAAGAGGGGAGGACGGGGGCGGCGTCGGACTGGAGCCGAGCGGCGGCGCGAGCTGCCCGGGGCGCTGTCGTGAGCTCGCCCGCCGGGCCCCCATCCCCGAGCTACACCCTGCCGTGCCCAGCTCTGCCCGCGTCCGTGCCCCCGCGGGGAGCGCGCCGGGGCTGCCCCCCGAATGACGGGCGGAAGGTTCGACTTCGACGATGGCGGCACCTACTGCGGCGGCTGGGAGGAGGGCAAGGCGCACGGGCATGGCATCTGCACGGGGCCCAAGGGCCAGGGCGAGTACTCGGGCTCCTGGTCGCACGGCTTCGAGGTGGCTGGAGGCTACACCTGGCCCAGCGGCAACACCTACCAGGGCTACTGGGCGCAGGGCAAGCGGCACGGGCTGGGGGTGGAGACGAAGGGCAAGTGGATGTACCGGGGGGAGTGGTCACATGGTTTCAAGGGGCGCTACGGGGTCCGGCAGAGCCTGTGCACCCCCGCTCGCTACGAGGGTACCTGGAGTAACGGGCTGCAGGACGGGTACGGCGTGGAGACCTACGGGGACGGAGGTGAGCAGCGTCGCAGACGGCTCGGCTGCTCCCTGAGCTGGTGCGGTGGGCTTTGCCCAGGCTGCGGGGAAGCGGGGAGGACGAGAGGCGCACGTGTCCGGAAACCCGCCAAAACACCTGGGGAAGCCTCCCACCCATCTCCCGCGCCAGCGCTGAGACGCGACTGGTGCGCGGGGGTTTTGATCTGACCCGGTTCTTGGAACGGGCAGTGTGTCCACACCCGGGGGAGCAAGGCGTGAATATACCTGGCGGGCGCCAGCGCTGCACTGCCACCAGGAGGGAGCGCCGCCCGGGTGGGTTGGGCAGGAGAGAGGACGCTGTCACTTGAGCCCGTCACATTACGTTCCTGATCCCTCCCTCTCCCGGCCGGGTTTGAAAACGCCACTCGCGTGGAGTTAGAGCGAACGCCCTGGGCTTGTGAAGCTGGCGGTCGGTGCTGACCGCTCCCCGGATTGGTTTCACGTGGAGTCGTATTTCGCTTCTGGTCCTCTAGTTGCCTAAAGATAGAAGCCAGAACCCCATAACTAGGATGTAGGGGAATTGTACCTTATTTGGAGTGCATTTGGAAACATCCTAGCTATGGAAGTGAAGAGGCCACCTGATGCAGGTGGGTCTCAGAGGGTGTGGGTTTTCCTTCCCGGTTTTCATTCGGTTCCTTAAAGTAGTGGTTTTCCATCAGGAGAAACGTAGTCCTTGTTGACCTGGAGATCTCTGGGCAAGTTACTAGGAAAATGTCTTAGAAATGAACAATGAAGTCTTCGTTTTGAGAAATACATTCGAACGATACATTCCTACAGTTGCTAAGTTAGCAGCCACTTTACTCCAGAGAATGGCAATATGGAATCACCAAATTGCACTAAGGTTGTATGACCTCAGCATGCTAGCTATGAACAAAATTCACCCGATTTTAATATTTAACAATTTTGCAAAATAAATTTTGTAGGATAGGGCTGAGTTCCTCCCTCTTTTTATTTAGAAAAAGAATCCATTACTGAAACAGGTGTCAAAACCTGATGAATTTACTTGTGTAATAAGCTGAGAAGGATGAATGGCTTATGCTTTGGCAAAATACATTTTCTGATGATAAACATAATCATAGTTAATTGAAAAAGGTTAAGGGAGGCAGTGTCAACTTTTGTCATTACACAGCTTAGAGTTGAAGGGAATTAAAAGGATCCAATTAAAAGTTTCTCCAGTCCACTGCATAAAAGCTTATACAATTTGTACACTTCACTTACTCAGAACACTTGGGCTGTATTTCAAATGCAAAATGGTAGGATTCAATGGTAGAATTTGATAAAAAAAAAAAAAAAGGACATCTCTTCGTCCAACGGTATAAATAAAGGATATGGTTCTCATGGATTAAAAGAAGGGGAAAAAACTTTCTCTAATACTTTTATATGAGCTCCAGGAGTCTTGAGTTTCACTGTAGTTAATTAGGGCCCTTAAATGTTCTGAATGGGCATATAGTGCCTTGGTTGACAGCCCTATGATATGTTAGCTTGTGACTGGATTTTACTGGAGGCCCTAGGTCTGTAATATAACTAAATTCCATGCTCAAAAGTAGAACGCAAAATTAGTTTTTAAATGTGCGTGTTATAACTTCTTAAGAAGGCCAAGGATAGTTCTCTTCAGTTTGGGAAGGTTAAAACTAAATTAGTCTTAAATAAATAATAAATAAATAAGTCTTTTAAAGTTACTACTCATTAAACAAAATCTCTTGGTTTAAAGGATTCATTACACTTAGCAAATACACACACACACACGCACACATATGGCACAATGAAGATCCTCTATGTATGTTGCAGAAGCTCAAATAAGTGACCAGGATGACTTTATGGATAATCTGCCATCTGGTTTAAAACTAAAAAAAATTTTTAAACCCATAAAATTTGTCATCACTTTAGGACTGGTTTTCCTTTTCTACCAAAAAAAAAAAAAGAAAAAGGAAATCAAATATGCTTCCAATCAGGAAGGAAAAAGAAAACCCTTAAAAATCACTTTGTCTACTATGTGCTAGTTGATTTTCTGCTTTCTTTCATAAGTCACTTCATTTAATTAGAAAGTCCCTAATCATAAAGTGGGGGTCTAAGTGGAAGTGTATTGCTATAACTTATTTTATACAAAAGTTTTGACCAAGATAGGAAATTTCACCTTCCCTATTCTTACTTAAGAATGAGTTTGTTTTTGTCTCTGCACTACCACCTGTCCATCCCTGTGCACCCTTTGTCAAACTTAGGGATAATCTGATTCCATGTATTTTGTGACAACATTAAACTAGAAGATTAAGTATTAATTCCATATCGAGAGTATCACCTGACTTAGTAGTGATTTGTGTGTGAAGTGTTGCCAAAACTGCCTGAATATTAATTAAAAATAAATTAGTATTGTACTAATGAAATCTAAATCTAGGTGCCCAGAATTTTTTGCAAAAATTCTGATCTGCTGTACCTCATTTTTTTCCCCACCAGTCATAAACTACTGAAAATATCTAGGAAGACACATTGTTTTATTAACTATGTGCATACTTGCATATACCCATTCATTGCACATGAATATAAGTTTGGCATAGCGCAGTCTACATTTGACTGGAACTCATTCTGAACTGGATGCCTTCCACTACAAGATTATGTAGTTAAAATGGCTCTATCTAGAAAACCAGCTCCCAGATGAAAAAGTCATAGAACATAATTTAAAGCAAAACCCGTAAAAATAATTTTTACACTTGTGAAATATGCATCTTTATTTGAGGAATGGAGAGGAACTAATTAGAACTTTATTTGGACAGCAGAGAGAAGTTGGAAACCACCTGCTTCATAAAAAAAAGTAGAAGCCCCTTTTTTTCCCCCTAAGTTCATTGACTAAACCTATTTTAAATTTCAGATGAACTACTAACAGTTCGACTGTAAATTGGTTTTAGCAATTCCATGGAAGAAGTCTTCTATATACTGTGATTTAACAAAATAGGATGGGAACATGGCCAGTGCAGTTGCCCCTCATCCCTTTCCTGTTTGACAGTTAAGCAGAGACCTAAACTTTCTAATTACCACTGTTGCCTTAAACTGCTTGGATTTTCAAGCAATACTTATTTGGAAATTCTAAATACTCTTCTTACTTTTGGAGATACCAGTTTAAGGAAACTACTTGTTAATTTTCCCTCAGTGTTAAACATTTACTAAGATGGTATGGTTGCATTTTCAAAGTATAAAACTTTTATCAAATAGCACCTTTGGAAACGTTCTTGCAAAATTAACGTGTCATTATGTAGAAAGGTAGGAGATGATGATAGCGTTACTTGTTTATTTAAACAAAATATTTTAAAAACAAGGTTGTTTTAGTATGTGTAAGTCAGGTTGTGGAACTTTTATCCTAGAACTTGTATTTTATCTAAATAGGCAGAGGGAGAGTCAAAGTTGAAATTTCCTGATAATTTAATTCCCTTCCCTGTTAAGGTGATGGTATTTGGAAAAGGCTAATATTCAGTAGGAACCTTATTAACCTGGAATGTTCTATGTGACTACCTTATCCTTTGGGGTTTAATCCTTTTGAGAAGGCTGTGGCCCACCTACCTCCTCAGAAGTTCATAAATGTCAGGTTAAGACTTCTACATTTACCCAGAATAGGACATTCATAGTACCAGACCTACTTAGAATTTCATTGTTGTCCTGCTGTTGTCTGTTTATATGACATAAATATATCAGACTAAACAGAAAGAGAAGATAGTCTTGAAATTTGTCAAAACTTTTGATTTTGGAGCCATTACAGTTTTAAATGCATTGAAATAATCAGCCCGTATTAACACAATGATATAAAACCACTAGCATAAATAGCTCAAGTATTGAAAAAGTAAACAAATCTAAAATGAAATGAGAGGTGACTGCAAGGTAGATCTATATAATCAGAAACTGAAAGAGGTCAAAAAAGACTGTAATCATGATTTATTTTCTATTGTGAGTTACGATGAATAATACAGAAGTACGTCTTAAAATCTCCACATAGCTTCTTTTGGGGGAGATACTATAATTTAAAATGTGCCTTTAATTAAAGGAAATCACCTTGATTTTGAAAATTCTAAGTTCCCTCTTATTTTTCCCCTAAATTCCCTAATTTTAATATTCAGTTTTTCATGTGATTTAAAAGGCCACACCTTTAGGTTATTTAGCTAATTTATTTAATAGAAAAACTTACCGAACACAAATGCTTTAGAGATTATCCTATTCCTAAAACGGCATAATATTCATTGAAAAAGTGATCTGGTATCAATAAAATTTTAAGGAACATTGCCAAACACACCTTTGCTCTGAGATTGAATTCTATACTGGTAGGAGTGGAAGTTTTATTCTGGCCTTAATCTCAGTTTTTCTGGGAGTAAATAGTATATTCTTTTGAGTCACCATAGCTATTTACTATGAAGTCATCAAACACCTACAGACCACAGGGCACATAAGCCATGAGACTGGAAATTTTGTGTTTGCTTAGGAGGTAATTCCTGCCCTCAGAGTGCTTCTAGTCCAAGATGTGTTTCATTATGTAGTGTCAGAGACTAGGGGAATCTGTGAAGAGAATGGCGAGGAGAAAGCAGAAATTTGGCCAGTAGTACAGGACAAATGTTGACCGTTTCACCTGAAAGTACAAAATCTTAAATTGCCCATTTTTTTCATAATGGTCCACTATGTTCAGGATACATACAGTATTTGTCAAATCACTCTTAGCTCCAAAAATTTCTCCCAAATCTACATAATAAGCCTAAATATTAAACAGTTTTCCCTACCCTAAAAAAAATGGTAAACATGGAAGAAAAAAAAAAAAGTAAGATAATCTGATGGCCCATGCCCCAAGTATTAAGATCACCAATAATGTTAAGTCTTTGAGCCTGTTGGAATGTTACAGTGACAGGCCTAGAGTTTTTAAAGGTTTTCAGCTAAATGAGTAAAATTAGAATAAAATTAACAAATAGAACTCATTTCATCTTCTGTGACACTGCCTTCCTTTGGGGGATTTTGATGTGCTAATTTCAGGGGAGAAAAGTTGTCTAATGATCACTCTTTTTGTATTAGAAAGTAGTGGTTTCATCTGAAACACTCGTATAAATTTTTAAATGAAAAGCAAAGTTACCAGACTATTGGAAAATGCTATGCAATTACATTAAAACCATAGACACAAAATTACAGGGCAGGAATTCACAAATGGATGAAAAGTAGCGCTTAGAGTTGACTTGAAATGTGTGGGATTTGACCGTGGGCCTGCCTGCTCTATGCGCCAGGCTCTCCCAGGGCGCACCCGGGTGCTTGCAGCCAAGAGGGCACCCCTTCTGCCCCCGACTCACGCTGTGCTTTCTCACGGTCTCTCGAAGGTACCTACCAGGGCCAGTGGGCCGGCGGCATGCGGCATGGCTACGGCGTGCGCCAGAGCGTGCCCTACGGCATGGCCACCGTGATCCGCTCGCCGCTGCGCACGTCCATGGCCTCGCTGCGCAGCGAGCAGAGCAATGGCAGCGTGCTCCACGACGCCGCGGCTGCTGCCGACAGTCCCGCGGGCACCCGCGGCGGCTTCGTGCTCAACTTCCATGCCGACGCGGAGCTCGCGGGCAAGAAGAAGGGCGGCCTTTTCCGACGGGGCTCCCTTCTCGGAAGCATGAAACTTCGCAAGTCCGAATCCAAGTCTTCCATCTCCAGTAAGCGCAGCTCGGTCCGCAGCGACGCGGCCATGAGCAGAATTAGTTCCAGCGATGCCAACTCCACGATCAGCTTCGGCGATGTAGATTGTGATTTTTGCCCCGTGGAAGACCACGTCGATGCCACCACCACGGAAACCTACATGGGCGAGTGGAAGAACGACAAGCGCAATGGTTTCGGCATTAGCGAGCGTTCCAACGGCATGAAGTATGAAGGCGAGTGGGCAAATAACAAGAGGCACGGGTATGGCTGCACCGTGTTTCCTGACGGCTCCAAAGAAGAGGGAAAATACAAAAATAATATTCTGGTCCGTGGAATAAGGAAGCAGCTTATACCAATAAGAAATACAAAAACTAGGGAGAAGGTGGACAGAGCAATTGAAGGCGCGCAAAGGGCAGCTGCCATGGCAAGAACCAAAGTGGAAATAGCAAATTCGAGGTATGTAAATGCAAGTGGGGGTGGTTGTGCCTGGTCGTTCACAACAGTGGGATATCAAATAGTATGTTTGTCATTTTGTTGGTAACATCACCAAAGAGCCTCTGCAATTGCCAGAACCAAAGTTAGAAAACGATGAAGTGCAATGGAATGAGTCAGAAATGTACCTGCCCTGTTCTGAAAGGCCATCATCACAAAATGTTGAAGGCACATTGAGGTGCCCTTCCTGTTGCAAATTACTTCCCTAATACTTAACGTCAGGTCACACAGACCCTATGCACATTGTCAGGAATCCAGAAAGTTATTTTTTTTGTTTTGTTTTGTTTTTTGAGAAGGCCTCAAAATCTAAATATGGCAGAAATGGAAAGTTACAAGACCAAATCTTGCATGCATTCTTTAGAACAACAGAGCTCCCATCCAAGTTAAGGAGGGCACTTGTTATGGTGAGCCCTGGGTGTTGTATGTAAGTGATGAATCACTGAATTCTCCAGAAACCCCAATATTGCACTGTACGTTCACTACCTAAAATTTTAAAAATAATTATAAATAAAATATCACTGCAAAAAAAATGAAAAATAAAAAAGCTCATCTATATGGGAATGGAAGAGGGACTGAGGCTCATACAAATCGCCATGTTCTATGCAAGAATGATTAGATCACTGGTGTATTAAAAGGAAAGGGGTGGGGGGGGGACCTGACATGGACAGATGGGACTGTCTGTGTGCCAAAGTTGGAAGAAAGTAGAGCAGTAGAGAAGGGATGGAGTGAGTAGGAGAAAGCGGTGAATTATAGATTGAGAAGTGGGGTGTATGTGGGCACAGAAGGACTATGTGCCTGAAGGTTTACCATTAATAGCTGGGTTCAGGGATCCAGCAAGAGGGATGGAGCAATCTATTGGGAATAGAATTGTCTTATTGTAGACAAAAATGATGGTTATAAATGGAAAGTATTTTTAGGCTTATTTACATGGCCACTGACTGGCCACAGTTTTGTATGACTTGAGGCATGTATCTTCTCCTGCTTCGGTTATATTTTCTCATAGAAGTAAGCCTTCTTTCAAGGCCACAGAAATTAGCATGTCTTTAGGTTTTTATTTTTAGCATTGAATAAATGAACGCTCCTTTGCTTTGGCTGAACCATATGAAATTACTGATATTTGGACCTTTTGATGTTCAAAAAATGGCAACTTCATGGCGTTCAACGGAATACTTCCAGATTTCTGAAGTTTCTATTTAAAAAAAAAAAACGATTTTATGGTTGCTGTTTACTTCTTAGTATCTGAAGCACTACTTGGTCTTATTTTTTGCATTGTATTGAGATATGTGTTAAAAGTCTTTAGGGTTTCCATCTTTATCCCAAACTCATCCTGTTTTAAAGTTAATATTGCTTGTTGATCAGCACAGACTTTCAGGAAGGGCCTCACCTCTCTTCTCTGCTCAGCATCCTTTATTTTAGACCATAGTTTTCCCAGATCACCAAGCGTTGCGTTACTTGCTTTTCAGTTTGCTTATAGATGGGATACTTGGCACATCTAATCTTACTGGCTTCTCTGGCTCTCAGCTAACTTTTAGAGCTAGTGATGTACCTTTGGTTATGCCCCGGCCTCTAATTTTAAATGCACTCTTGGATTCTTCCATTTGTTTTCACCTTACAACCTGGAGCTCTAGTAGAGGCAGTTCGATCTCGGCAGATGGAAAGTACACCTGTGCAGGACACTCTAGCAAATGATTTTCTTATACTCACTTTAATTATTGACTTTTATGGTTTAAATTGGAGGAATCTAAATAATGAAAGGGAAACGCTTGTAATGCAAGGATCTTTGATTATGCTAGTATCATAAAACTCTTACCCAAGTCCTAGCCACATCCCCTCTGTTGAAAGTCTTTTGGGGATAGTAATATAGTTTGAGAGTACTGTATTACATAGTTGCTAATCAACAAACATACTTTTAGCCAGTTAAAATACTGGCTAAAAAATACAGTTAAAATCACATATCTGCTTCATAGATATTCACTTAGCTATTTTGCAAATGCTCAAGTCACTATACTAAGTGATATAAGCCAGTCACAGGACAAATACTGCATGATTCCACGTAAATGAGGTATCTAAAATGGCCAAACTCCTAGAAACAGAGTAAAATGGTGGTTGCCAGAGGCGGAGGGAGGGGGAAATGGGGAGCCACTGTTCAACAGCTCTAAAGCTTCAGTTAAGCAAGATCGTAGTTAACAATACTGTATTGTGTACATGAAAATTTGTTAAGAGGGTAATCTCACGTGAAGGGTTCTAACCACAGTAAAAAATATATGTATACTGTTTAGATGATGCGATAGATAAAATACTCAATTAACCTTTTACGTCTTACTTTCACTATGTTACTCCTCTTTCCAGATCCCTTGCTTTAATAAATACTTCAGATACAGAGTTTTTGCCACTTGTTTTTGTAGAAAGTAGCTGAAGGACCGACAGTCCCCTTCAGTAGCTCTGAGCTTAAAGTTCTACATTCTTTTAAAAACTTTTTGGGTCACCTGGGTGGCTCAGTTGGTGACTTGATTTCGGCTCAGGTCATGATCTTGGGGTGGCGAGACTGAGCCCCACAGCGGGCTCCGTGCTTAGCAGGAGGTCTGCTTGAGATTCTCTCTCTCTACCCCTCTGCCCCTCCTCCCGCCCCACTCTCGCTCCCTTGCTCTCATAAATAAATAAATCTTTAAAAAAGTAATAAAACTTTTTTTTTAATAGAGGAAAGGTTAAGGTTTTGGAGATTGCTGGCTGGGAAACGGACTTCTTACTATATTGTCATAAACCATGGCTCTTTTTAATGCCTGAGTATCTGCTCAGTCCTTCCTGGACCCTCCAGTAGTTACCATTAATGTTTTGGTTTTAAAAAAAAAAAGCAAAAGTTTAAGAACGTAGGTGACACTCTCCCCCTGGTCCTGCCCCAATAATGGCAGAATAACAACTAGAAAGTAAGGTTCCTAGTAGCTGCAGCTCTCAAAATCACTTGTTTGCCATTAGCAACAGAGGGAGATGGTCATAGTTACTGACCATCTCAGTTTGCCACCTAGATAGTGCTCATCATTATTCTTTTGCTATTATTTCTTAGGCTGTGGAGAATTTTTGTTTCTTAAGTCTCAGGAAAATGGATCCGTCTTTATGCCATCACCCTATATTATCTTGAAGCAAAGCTTCAAGTTAGCTTTGAGAGAAAATAATGGTATCCTCCTCAGGGAAATCAGGAGACGTGGAACCAACCACCTTCAGCCCCCAGAGATTCAAGGTCTGTGGACCTTTGCTTCTTTGAAGAGGGAGTAGTGTGTCTGCAGGAAACACACAGGCTTATTTCAGAAGGTGTATTATGGGCCCCTGTTTAATTCTTATCGTTAAGGGAATGTGAGGATCACATAACAGTTAGCGGATAATAGGAATAATGCAGCAGATAGAGAACTAGTAGATACTAATCGTTTACTAGCAGGTTAGCGCTTAAAGAGTGAAAACTCTAAGGGAGACTAATAATTTGCTGACTCATAACTTTTCTTCAGGTTTCTGTTCTGATCTAAAAAGTATTATGTCTATAAGATGTAACAAAATGTTTTCTTCCCTTCTTGTCCTGGTCCTGTGGGTAAAAATCATCTCCTGGAATTGAGACAATGTCTCAACCTTGTTTTTAAAGAAATGTTCAAGAGGTAAAGGAGCAACTCTGAATATTTCAAGCCCCTCCCATTCAGAGGCAGAGACCACAGCCCTGCCCAAGATGACCCCACTGTTCCTGTGGTTTCGATTACAGTTCTTATTTGGTCATCCTTACTCCAGGTCACTCTTGTCTCCAGTCATCGCCTAAGAGATGTTCAAAATACTGTTCCTTGAGAAAAATATATTTTTTAAAGGTTTTAGTTATTTTTTGACAGAGAGAGACAGCGAGAGAGGGAACACAAGCAGGGGGAGTGGGAGAGGGAGAAGCAGGCTTCCCGCTGAGCAGGGGGCCAGATGCAGGGCTCGATCCCAGGACCCTGGGATCATGAGCTAAGCCAAAGGTAGACGTCTAGCTTAATGACTGAGCTACCCAGGCGCCCAAGAAAAATATTTTAAGGAAGAATTTTAAGGTGAAGCATTTGGCTGAGATAGCAAGTAAGTGGCCCTTAGAGAACCATACTTCCTTGGAAAAGAACAGATAATTTAGAAAAGGATGTAGACAAAAGAAGAGCTGTGTAGACTCTGAGCCCCAGAGGACATGATCATCATGCTAAAGGATGGAAGATGGCTGGTGACAGGGATGGGAGAGAGCTGGCCTCAAGCAATTGAGAACCACAGGCTGGCTTCATTGTATCACACAGATTCGAAGAAAGAAAATCAAGTGGGAGGGTGGAGTGGACCACCATTCTCTGACTCTGTGGCCCGCCTCACTGAAGCTAGGAGGGTGTGTGGCTGGACAGGCTTTCAAGACGACCGTGAAGTGTCAGTGACTCCTGCACCCAGTCTCCCCCAAACTTCAGGTGGTGACAGCAACACTGAGCCAGGTAATGTTGGGAGGGAGCCCTGTACTGTGTCCCGCCCAGCCCTAGCCCTGCTGGGCCTGGCACAAAGGTAGTCATACAGGGGTATGGAAGCACCAGATAGAATGTGGAAGCCTGAAACCCAAGGGATCTGGTGCACAGGTGAGCTTGTTGCACCTGTTTTCAGAACTAGAGATTGGATTCCATGTTGCCAATTTTGAACCTTAATATAAAAAAAAAAGACACTTTTTTCCAAAAATCCTACATGAAAATATATTTCCCGTATTTTTCTTCTAAAAAGATACAGTTCCTTACCACTCCCCCTCTTTCCTCCATGGCCGGAATGATTCCGCCACAACGGCTTTCCTTCAGTTCTAGGGGAAGTCTGCTCGTCCCTTCCCTCTGCCTGGTGCCCTTGCCCCAGTTACCCCTCTGACTAGCTCCATCTTCCGGTTTAGGCATCAGGTCCCTTCACAGAAGGTTTCCCTAAGCCCACACCCTCCCCTCCCCCCACTGCTATCCCCCTTCCACCTAAATGCCCATTTGTCTGAGTTGTCATCGTATTTCAGTGTTATTTGTTTGGTATCTCTTTCTCCAACTAGATCGGAAAGCCAGACCCTGAAGGCAGCTTTGCTCACTTTTATGCACCCAAGCAGCTAGTTTAGATCAGGACGCTTTTGTAAGGCCTCTGGTAAATATTTGATGAATTAGTGAATTAAATTCTCACTACTTAGGCTGTAAACCCTCCCAGGGCTTCTAATTCTGTTTTGTTGGGCATATTTAAACCAGCTTTAAAGGAAGGAAACATAGCTCTCATAAATCATCATGCTATAATCTGGCAATAATCAAGGACGTACAGAAAACGCAAAAATATGTGTTACAGGTACGCTTTTCCTTAGCTATGTCTACATCATTAAAGAGTCATCACTAAGGCATGGCCGGGGAATAAGAACTTGAGGTTAAGCCAAACTCTTATCTCCATTCCT
Source organism: Callorhinus ursinus (assembly GCF_003265705.2). NCBI lineage: Eukaryota > Metazoa > Chordata > Mammalia > Carnivora > Otariidae > Callorhinus > Callorhinus ursinus. Next base: position 24,562,017 of record NW_027397067.1, on the reverse strand, counting down.
CACAGGGATGAGCTGGTCCAGTGACACATGTGAGTGCTTCCCTTAAGCAGATATGGAAACTCCAGGAAGTCAACCTATACCCACTATAAAAATATTAGCTCATCCTACCTGTTTGACATCACCAAAATATGTGATTGGTCAGAACATAAGAGCTTACTGTTTTTTAAGAATCTGTTTTCTAAATGTTTCGCTGTCTTTATTCCCTTTTGAAGGTTTTTCTTGTTTTTTTGGGGGGGCGGGTCATTTTTCTTGAGCTCAAATAATAGTGTTCAATAGAACAGTTCCTTACAAGACTACTTGACTTGATTCACAGTTCACTTATAAGTAATTAGAACCCAGAGTCAACCATGAGTCAGTGCACATTGCGGATCCAAATTAAACTGCTACCAATTTTAGGGAAAAATTTCAGTCTCCACCAAGTTATTGTGAAGGGCCAGGAATTTGAAATTCTTAAATTCAGTTGGACAAATGGATTCTAGATCTCTTTTGCAAATCAAAATTCTGGTTTATTCTGTTTCTTTTCTGTAATGTTAGTAGTCCTGTCATATCTTTAAGAACAATTGTAGATTATCTTTTCTATGAATTTTTTATTTCTTCGACTGGGGCTCTGGTGAATGTTCAGTTTTTAGCATAAGTGCTTTTTGCAGGAAGGTTGATGAATTTTTAGTAATGTTTTGTAAGCCATTTTAATGAAGAAGCTGTTAAATACGTAAAGAACTCTGGGGGAAATCGCCTCAAATGTGGGAATTCGGTGTTGAGGAGAGCGAGCATTAATGATTTTCTCTAGTTATGCCTCCTGTGCTCGTCCATATCAGACTTTGCTGCCTGTCATGCTTTTCCACCTGTTAGCACCAGCCCTTCTGCAAACAGCTTCCAGAGGCTTGGTTAATACGCTCAGGCTGAGAAGAGTTACTGTGAATGGGGATTGAGAGTTGCCTCTTTCTTCACAGAGGGTTGCCTTAAGAGTTGAATGAGAGAGCGGGTATCACAGGGCTTTTTTGTAAACTGTGAATCACCATATCCAGTTCCTGTTTTGGAAAATGTGTCCATCATACAAGTATCATTCCCAAAAGTGACAGTTGATAGATGACCAAGAAGCCAGACCGGGATAGAGGTAAAGATGGAGGGAGGAAGGAAAAAGGAAGGGAAGGAAGCTTGGGAAGCAGCAATAGGGATAAGCAAAAGGAAAGGAATTAAATCCACCAAGTGTGACCACCTGTGTTTAGATGTGAGCGTGTATCAGGATTCACCCCATTCCCAGCCTCAGGTCTGTGTGAAGTCAGTATGCTATCAACAGGCAATTATATTTTTTAAGACTGAAAAGAAACTGAGCAAGGAACTGGCATATGTATTTATATCAAGCTATGCTGGGGTAATGTTCTGAAGACACTGTAGGACAATAAAGCTTTTTATTTTCATATAGTGTAGGTATGCTAGTGGAGGTCACCATTATCTGTTGTGTATTATAGTTTCTGTATTGCACATAAAAATTTTAAACACGTGTTTCTCCTTTTTACCAAAGAATGCCCATTTCCCATGGGTGAGAGTGAAGAGCCTGCTCTAATTTCCTCACATTCTTGTCCAGGCTATTTAAAAAAAGCTGTACTTCTCTGTATTGAGGGGCCTTCTTTGCGGGCCAGTCACTGAGGATTTTCTGTGTGGGTGTGCAGAGGAAAGCAGCTGAAGCCAGAAAGATACTGAGGCGTTTGCTCTGTCCAGCCCCCAGACAAGGGGTAAAGCTTGGATAGGATGATACTCCAGAGGCATGACGGGAACATGCCCGGCTTCTCTCCTTCAGCTCTGATGTTACAGTACTTCATGCTTAGCAGGTCATTACACCTAACATGGGAACATACTGTGTTATGGGAACCTTGTAAAACTTTCTTCGGGTATCTTGTTTCTGAAGACCTTTCTTTAAAAATTATTCATCCAACCCTCCCAAGTCCAGGCCCATTCAGAAACTGAGGCCTTGGGGGAGGGAAGGGTGTGTGTTTTAATGATGAACAAGTAGGTTCAAGCACTACAAATTTAATGAAAAGGGGTCTTATGCCATAATAATGAGAGGGTTACAGTTATCCAGACTTGTGGGCCATTAAAAACCTACTTTCTTAAGCCCTGGATCATGTAGGCAGGTCTCTCTCCACTTTGATTAAGCAGAGAGCATAAGGAGAAGATGCCGTCTGTATATGGTGTGAATGGGATATGAGGTAATGTTGAAATCTGCAGAAATCTACTTGGCGAAAACTGGCTACCAAGACTGGAGGGAAAAAGCAACGTGCCAGGGAGACAATAAGCTAGGTTTTTGGGACACATGTTGGCCTTGTTTTAACTGTAGAAATCTGAGTTTGCTTAGACGGTACAAACTGCAGCAGGTTCAATCTCATTTATCTCCGAAGCATGACATTTTTCCTGCTTCTGTGACTATGAAGAATTAAAGCAGCAGTTACTTTCTAGTATAGCTTCCTTTGTAACGAAAGCCCCCCTACTGTGTTTCCGGAAAGCCAAAGGTGTGATAGCATTCATGTTCCATCCCGTGTGCCCCCTACAGCTTTTAGCCGTGACCTGGAGCTACTCTGTCTTAGGGCAAGTGGCAGAGCTCTGTGTGCATGCTAACACAGCTGGGAGACTTGTCTGAGCCGCAACTGCCAGGCAGCCAAAGCGCCCCGCTCACAACTTTCCATGATGGATTAAGCTGACTCTGCCAATCTCACTTTACTCAAGACACCAAACTGGACGCTTGCAAGACGAGTGCCTTGCAAATCTTTGAGATGCTTTTCTTATTATAGATGAAATATGAACATTGTGTTTGGGAACAGGATCCAACAAATGCCAAAGGTATTTATGTAAGTCATTCAGCTTTAGTACAACGGCCTCTTGAGAATAAAACCAAATAAGCTTTTAATAATTTTGCCCTTCTATTTCAGTTGGTGTTTCACATTTATTTGTATAATATGCTCAATTCAAGATAAGCTTCTTTATCAGGAATTTAATTAATACGTAAGGAATCAAGATCGCCCCCGAAAGAGTGCAACTCTTTGAAGTCAAATCTTCTTAGGATTTCCCTGTGTGCCAAAAGAAACTTATTCAAGCCAAGTAAAATACATTAATTCATTTTCTAGCATTTTTAAAATAATTGATTATGCCAGAGATTAACAAATAACTTTGCTATATTTTTGTTAGTTTTTAAAAACTTCTGAATAAGGTTAAAATTTTGCTGAGTTTCACTGTATCAAGTCCGTCAAGTTTTGATCTCAGTTGGCTTGGTCCAGAGATCCCTCTCTGTTTAATTGTTTATGTTGGTGCGGGAGCTTTTTGAATTAGTATTTCAAGATTTCCTACATTCACTTCCATCCATTAGGGGAAAGGTTTGATATTCATGTGGGGAACCCACTAGTCAAAATGTGTTGAGGAGAAATCCCAAAGAAGCTGGAGTTTTGGGTTCAGGAGTAGGAATGGAGGAGCCATACCCACCCTCCACCAGGCCTTGTTACTCATTTCCCACCCCTCCTGCTCACCCCAGTGATTTGAGAATCAGTTGAGCTGTGACTGATAGATTACCTGGCAAAGATGCAAATGCGGTGGAAGGGTCATTAGTTAACACATTGATTAACACCCTGGTCTGGATTTGCAGAAAAGACTCTAGGTTACCAGCCCATTTTATAAGGCTTGGTTTTTATCTCCGTGAAATATTAATTTTAATTAATTAATTTTAATCACTCTTATAACATGAATTGATGACATGCTGTGTAAATGTAAAATAATGATGAGGATCCAGTCATTTCTGTCAGATCAGGGCAGTTAGGACAGGTAAAAATGCAGTAACCTCGCAGATGATTGGCCCCTTGCTCTGAGCTTAGGTAGCACATAGGAGGAGCTTAATCATAGCCTGGGGCTGGAGGCATGATTGTGCAGGGGGTATCCAGCTTGAAAACCAAAGGATGTGTGGGTGTTTTCCAAAAAAGAGAGAGAAGGGTGCAAAGTATAATGGCCCACTTGTATTTGGGATACTCTAAAATGTTTGGTATGACTGGAAAATATGGCTAGAAAAGAGACTACTAGCTGGGGGTGGGCAGTGTTGAGAGATGTTGTGAAGTAAGTAGGGGCTCACTGACCTATAAGGGGGAGTTTGAACATTATCGCAAAGAACGGGGAGAGCTACTGATAGCTTTAGGCAGAAGAATTACATGATCAAATTTAGAAAGATCACTCTGGATGCAGGTGGGATAGGGGCTGGGAAGAGCAAGGAGCAATAAAACTGGAGACTGATTAAGTAGTAATCTGCTAACTAGTAATCTGCGTAAGAACCGAGGGGCTGAGCTAAGCAGTGACAGTGGGATGGAAAGAGCACACGGGTGGGTGACAGTCTCCCCGGCAAACTCAGTAGGACTTGATGGCTGGTTGAATGAATGTGGCAAACCTAGAAGAGGCAGAGTGAGAGTGACCCCCGCGTTTCAAGCTTGGCCAACTGGAGGGATGCTAGTACTGTTTATTCAGACAGGGACCAGAGAAGAAAGTACAGGTTTAGAGAGGAAGCTGTTTGGATTTTGACTTCTTGAATTTTGAGATGCTGGCCCCAAAGACAAAAAGGAACATTGGCCTGGAATTCAGACTCGTACCACACATAAAGAGCTCAGACCTAAACCCTGAGGAACAAAGACATTTATGAGGCACACTGCAAAAGAGGAATTCCACGTACATGGTGCTGGATGCAGCTCTTTTTAAGAAGTACAAATAAAGCAATTCTCACACTCAGTAATTAGGAGGAACCTGTTGCTTTAGGACAATGCAATGCAGGTATCAGAAAGTTTGTTTCTGAATTTGTGAAATTATGCTTTCTAAGATTTATGCTCAAAGGACCTACCCAGTGAGCAAGATCTGTTGTCCTGTTTCTTTCTTGGCAACATACTGGAACAAAATATCACTCTCACAAATTATGGTGCTAAAGAAACCTCATTTGGCAAACATTTATTTAGTGCCAGCTCTGTCCAAACATGGCGCTAGGCCCTAGGAATACAAAGATGAATAAGAAACAAAACTTGTCATTAAGAGCAAATACCCTGGGGGGTTCACAGCACTCCCCTGCAGTGGGCCAGTGCCATGAGCCAGGTGGGGCTGGGAGGTGGAGGGACGCCCCGGGAGGCACCTAACCCACCTGGGTGAGCTTGTCACTTACCTGTGCTTTTGCACAAGCAAGCCCTCTCTGCCCAGAACTCACTCACACCCAGGCCCCTTTCCTTTGCCTGACCTTTGTTAGTCTTTTGTGATTGTGCGCAAGGTCCACATAGGACTGAATTAAGAAAACCAAACAGAATGTCTCTTTGTGTGGGGACTTTTATCACTGACAGTAGCAATGCTATCAACAGAATCTACATAGATAAGAGTTTTATGGTGCTAAGGAGAAGATGACTGGTGCTTTCTTAAAAAAAAAATCAAATTTTTTCAATAGCTAAAGAATTTTAATTTAAATCACATTTTAACTTAAACTAAAACTATCTCTGCATGGAGTCTATAAGATATGATTTTTGACGGTAGCAGAATCTTAGCATCATTCGGATACAGAAACATCAAAGTTAGCTATCCTGCAGTAAGATGATTTTTTTTGGCCATGTTTCCAAATAGGGAAGCATTGTAGACAGTGCTAAACATTTCCCCCACGTATCCAACACACTAGTGCAAGCACCCTTCCCCTTTGGGTCTGAGGGACAGCAATTCGGGTGATGCCTTTTGGCCACACACAAACAGAGCTGACATGGTTCAGTGGTTACCTGGTGCCTGAACCCATGCCATGAACTTGGCATCTCTCATCTCACCTCTTCCCCATAGCTACGCTGTTAGTCAGGAGCAAACCAAGACCTAGGAAGGTCACAAAACAGGTAGATGACCTATGTAGGGCAGATTCCAGGCAGCATAGCATCAGAGCCCAAGCCTTTAATGTCCACTATATTTTGAGAATTGGGGTAGGAATTTTTTTTCCTTTTACCCATGCGCTTGCCTTAGGCTCATAAAAGATGATCCATCTGGGAGCAGTATTATTTCATCATATGCTTCATTTTGCCAGTTTCATTTAACCAGTATTATTCATTCAGTAGCCACAAATCTTGTGGCTGAGACAAACATAAACGGGTAATATCAGTACGGTGAATTCTAAGAAAACCTGAAATGCAAAAGAAGGAAGAACACTAAACACCTGTAGGGCTGAAGGGCTGAGCCTGTGCTGTGGAGAGTGGATGGAGACTCAGCGGAAAGCAAATGGTGGCAAGGATGCTCCGGACAAAAGGAATATCCGGAGGAAGACAGAGTGGGATGAAAGTGCATAGGGTAAGTTCCTAGCAGCAGTTGGACAGAGGGGCTTCTCCATCCACAGCCCCTGCAGCTGATCACAAGGGGCACTTGAAAATTTCTGGCCCCCACCCAGTGCTGGCTTCTCATGTCTTTGGGTGAGGCTCGGAAGTCTGCGTTTTACAAGCTTCCCCGGTTATCTTGAGGCACACTGAAAGTTGATAAGTGTAGGTTATGATATGATAGGAAATGATGCCATGAAGATTTGGGAGCTGGATTGTCTACTCTTGTCGGTGTTGGGGAGTATTTGGAGGAAGTGGGGCAAGGAACCATTTGTCTCTGAGATGGATTTAAGTGGGGCCAAGACTGGAGACCTGGTCTATGGCAAGATGATAAAGACCCAGTCAAGGGCATGGATAGTAGAGAAGCAGGAGTTGAAATTAGCTGGAATTGATGGATCGAAGTGGTGGGTGAGGAACAGAGGCAAATCTAGTATGTTCGTGTGTGTGATATTCTAATGCTCCTAAATAAGATTAGTGAAAAGGTTCATCATTCCTGGAATGTGGGTCATTTATTTCAAACATACTAAGCAAAGTCATCTTTCTGGATCTCTCATTAATAGATGAAATGAGGGAGAAATTCATCAGTGGGGATGAGGAAGTGGGAGACAGTGGACCACACTGTCACAGAAAAGCCCAAGTCTGGGCCTCCACTGCTGTTTTGAACTTGACTTCGCCTAACTATACCAACAATTGGTAAACACAGTGAAGCATCACTGAGGTTTTACTTTTCTGCCTCCAGATTCAGAAGATGGTGGACTGAAAGGGAAAATGTCCCATTGTTATAAACTGTTAAGAACAAGATTACAGTTAGGGACATATAACCAAAATTAAAACCATTTTTGAAGTACCTGTAAGCATTCCAGGAGCTCAGCTCACATACCAGTCATTTTTTTTTTTTTTTTATCATCTCAGGGGTATTGTTAAATGTTGACACACTTAGTATCGCACGAGACCTGAAGTGGGAGAAAGGTAGATGCACCTGACCCATCTACAAACTTCGGGTTGGTTGGAGAGAACTTAGACCCACAGGGAGTAGTTAAATAATAACACAAAGCAGTTCAGTCAGTCAGCTGTTTATTAATGCCTACCTCATTCCATACAGGTTTTGAAGTAGTTTATCTAAATGTCTAAATGGTCAGTCTTACAGGAATTGAAAAAAGATTGACCTGTCCATAAAGCACCTTCAAAAACTTTTCTCTTGGCCACTACGACTATTTTGAGGTCTTTTTTTTTTTTTCATGTTACCATACAAACTTGAGAGTAAAAGCATTTTTCAAAATTGTTATTCTTCTTACTCCTCACTAAATCAGAATAACTTTCAACCCATTGTTGGAATGATTAAAGCCTAATTATAGAGTGAGCAGACAGTCCCTAATGTTTCATTCTGTAAGTGAAAACAAGGGAAAGAAGAGCATATGTAAGAGTTTTCATTTTTTTCTTCCTTTGGAATCTTCAGTAATGTGTTAATTTTGTGGTTTAAAGTTCAGTTACTAAACTTTACTCTTGAAAAGTTTTCTTTAAATTACAGTTGCTATATTTGTAACAGTTACAGAGCCTCCGCTGTATTCAGTGCCCGATAATAAGGGAAATTTTGAAGGAAATAGAAGGCGTAAGCCAACAAAGGAAGAAAATTAAAAACTCTCCAGCATCCCCCCTCCATAAACAGTGTCTGTATAAACATGTATGCATATGAATCTATGTAAATTCATATGTATAAGATGCTGGCCCTAAGGGAATGCTGAGTAATGAGAAAGGGGAGAAAAATTAGAGAGACAGCATAAATAAAGGGGTTCCTGAGATAATCGGCATGTCTGGTGCCAGGTGGAATTGGTCTGGAATGATTTCATAAGGAATTTGAGCCTTGAGCAATATTTTGAAGGGAAGCTAAGGCATGATTTGTCACAGAGGCAACAGAGATTTTGCCAGGTGGGAGAAGAATAGCGTGTCTGATGACTCACAGCCTGAAGAGAATGAAAAATGCTTCAAGGCAGTAAAGATCACCAGTGTTCATTATCATGGGCAATACTGGCCTTGTGGTTTGCTGGAGTGGATATTACTTCCGGCCTCAGAGCCTTATTAATCTTCTGATGTTCCGTGTTGGTATTCCCTAGTGACTCCCATGGCCAACAGAACCTGAAAACAAAGGTCTTTCATATGCAAACACTTCCCGCTCACCCTTATCCTACGGGGGGGGGGGGGGGGGCGGGGGGGGAATCCAGAAAGCTAGTAAATTGGGTGTTAGCAGTAGCGGGGCTAGTCTGAAATTCCTGAAAGCTTATGCTGTTGGTTTGTAGAAAAGAATAATAATAATAGGAAGGTAGGAGGCTAGAGACACTGGATCTGACCTTTCTGTTAGATTTCCACTCTGGAGCTTCATCCTCTTTTGAGAAGTCGTAAAGTGTGTGTACAAAAAGGTACTCAAAACCCTTCTGGACTGTGCGCCCCCCTGCTGGTGTGTATAATGTAAGACGCACAGTGTTTTGCGGCGGGTCTTGTAGAGTCCAGCTGAGTCATGGTCAGAGAAGAGGACAATTAGATAAGGGTGCTGACTATTGAAGGATCTTAAAAGCACTAATCAGGCATTATGCAATACACAAGTGGAAACCGTTTCAGAGTCCTGAGGAAGTTAGTAACATGAGCAAAACAACATCTGAGGAGAATGGTTTTAGCTGTCATGCACACAGTGGCTTGGACACAGCAAAAGTTGCAACAGGACCATAGAGGACATGAACAAATCAATCCACGCATAAAGAACTGGATTCTTGAAAGTGGCAAAGGAGAACTCATCTTGTCTACCACTGGTTGTGTACAAAGAGTTAAAACCCTAAGGATCTGAGCATAGTCCGCTAAGAACACACATGGACCGCAAATAATGGGGGTGACACTTTAGGGAGAAGGATAATGAATCTTCGAGTCATGGACTTTCAGGGAGGAACAAAGCAAGAAGAGATTCCTGTAAGAATGGTACCTAGAAGCCTTGTGCATTTAAGAGTTCCCAGGGGAAATGAAAACATCAAAATCAAAGATTTACATAGTCACTTGTAATAGAGTCGTTAGGAAAATGAGTTAGAGAAGCCTGAGGTTGAGGAATTTATAAGGAATCATCAGAGATGGTAAACCATGTGTGGAAACGAAGGAGTTATTTTCTACTAAGATAAGATAAACTTAGGCAAGATACTGACCAAGGTTCTATTGTGGTTATAACATCTCTATCTGCATAATTCCATTGTCTGGAATCAAGTCACATTAGCAAATCCTTTTTATTTTTCTTATTTACTCTATTAATAAGGTAGCCATCGCAATATCTAGATGGTCAGCCATATAGTAATCAGAGCTTTCATTAACTCTTTATACAGCCTGTTGTCTTTGACTAAGTCCATATAAAAGAGTGAAATTAACATCTATGATTTTCTTTGCTTTGGAAAAGGCATCTTTTATTTTTGCATAGTTATTATGTGTACAAAATGGATCAAGAGAATAAGCACATGGCTCGTAGGAAGATATCTGACTTACTAATTAAACAAAGTGTGAAAACTCTGCAGAGGCCAGCTTCAGGCTCCAAACCTTATCCCCTGGGACCTACCCCCAGAAGGACATTAAGTAGGCATTTTACATACATGGAGTAAGCAGGACCAAGAACGGTAAGTTATCAGTCTTACAAAGAGCACTTGGGTTCAGCTGAAGATCAAAATCACGGGAGAACCAGAGGTCTGTTTTGTGCTGATGATGTTCCACAGGACCGTCTATGTTTTTTTTCCGCTCCCTGGTCTCTGCTCTAACTCGTTGCAAGTTTGTTTTGTTTGACCCCTCTCTGGTTTGTAATAGAGAGTCCACCTAGCTTCCCAGAGCTGGCATATTTCAGAGCACAGTCCAGCCTTCCTGCAGATTCTCGGCAGTGGCAAGTCCCAGCTTGAAAAGGCCCCTTGCTCAGCCGGCTGTGACTGACCACCTGAGAAATCCCCCCCTTTCCTGCTGGAAATCAGGCAGGTGCAGGAAGGCTTGATGAGTTACAGGGGTCTCTGTTGAACAGTCTGATTTTTCCATTAAGAAACTGGTTACATGTATATTCTGGTCTAGTCAACAGTTTTTCTTATTCTCATGAAACAGGAAAATATGAAAAGAAAAACTATATTTACTGAAAAATGAACACTTACTAAATAAAATATAAAATTGTAGCTCTTTCAAAAGCATGGATTACATTGAGTCATGCCTTATAATTTTTGTCTAGAGGAGGACTCTGAAAAAGCCAAGGATGTAAAAGTTTAAGTGTTCAAGCCATGGAGATTAAGAAGGGATTTTCTTTGTAGGAAAAAAAAGTAAAACTTGTAAGCAAATAAATATATTTACAGTCCCTGTACCAAGCAGGTGTAGTGACTTTTAGGAGCTTAAAATAGGGTGTACATAACTGGCTTTTCTCATGACATTTTCAAGATTTTTTTTCTCTTAATTTTTCTGTTCTTCCTTTTCCCCATCCATTGCAGCTCTATAATTAGTATGAAATTCTGCTCACCTAAATTCTAAATAATTTTTAGAAATCTGAATTAATACTGAACTTAACGAAATGTAAAGCTATGCAGAGTTACTATAAGTTTTTCCTAATAATTAGGCACAAATCTAAAGCTAGCTGGAATCATTTTTAGTAAGAATTACAAGAGTTAAACCCAGAATAAAATGTTTCTTACACCCAGAACGAAAATGATAATCATGAATAAGAGGTCATTTTTAAACTTCAGTGGCCAACTTTATGTTTATTAATGTATACTGTATAGCTAATAAAAATAATTCTATCTTATACATTACATGGGACCCAGTGCAGGTATCAAGACTTGATAGGTACTCTAAATACTTGGTTTTGATTCATTTATCATTTTTCAGTTGGCTTTCTTCCTTGGAGATTTAGAATCCATTACAAAGCTAAGATCTCATCGAGTTTCTGACAGTTCATTTTATCAGCTCACTACTACATAAATATATGCTGAGGTCATTGCATAAGTTTTTAAGTTTAATGAAAATGATCATTCGTTACTGAAAGTCCTTTGTGGTTAGTGACACTGATTTCCTGGGGCTCAGTTATAACAAACACGTGAAGCCTGAGTGACAGGAGACAATCAGGTGAATGAGCTGAAGTTTGAGGTCCGATTCACTCGTCACCTGGAGACTGTATCCCTTTCCCAAACAGGCTCAGATCAGTGCCCAGGAGCAAGACCTGGGGAGACCCATTTACAGGTGGCCTGAAGAACATGCCACTCTTCCCCATGGTAATGGCCCTGCCTTATGTTTGGGGGCCAGGATGCCAAAAAGACTGTCGCAGCTTGCCAGACTGGGCTGAGGTGGGAGATTTTATTCAAATATCGTCTATGTGACCTTTTAAGCCTTAGATTACTTGTCCGAAAAAAGAGGGTGACTCGGCACCCAGCTCACAGAAGTTGGGAGAATGAAATTCGGTTAGTGTATGAGTGCCCCTTACACAGGAAGTGGCACTAAATAAACGGACACAGCCAGCCGTTGTCGAATACTTCCATACTGAGTACTGTGTAAAGACAGCCCTTGCCCTCTGAGAGCGCATGTTTCCAGGGCAGGAGATTGAGGAGAAAAGCAGCAGGTATTAAATGATGTCACACAGCAAAGGATACATAAGAAGCCAGCAGAGGGTCCCTGAACACCCGGAGGAGCTGAGAGAGACTTCAAGGGGCAACTCGTGGGCAGTCTTGGGGAGACAAAGTAGGCATTTCCAGGAACAGAACGGGGAAGAAGGGCTTTCCTAGCAGAGGGACCGCAAGGGCAAAAGCGTGGAGGGTTGAGAGCTCTTTATTTGTCCCTTCCAGCTACCATGCTATTGTTATTTATACCCCTGGAATTCCAGGGCATGGAGAGGCCATGTGTGCAGCTTGTGGTTAAGAACACGCACACTGGGCGCCTGGGGGGGCTCAGTCGTTAAGCGTCTGCCTTCGGCTCAGGTCGTGATCCCAGGATCCTGGGATCGAGCCCCGCATCGGGCTCCCTGCTCCGCGGGAAGCCTGCTTCTCCCTCTCCCGCTCCCCCTGCTTGTGTTCCTGCTCTCGCTATCTCTCTCTCTGTCAAATAAATAAATAAAATCTTAAAAAAAAAAAAAAAAACGCACACTGTGACTACAGTCTTGGTTCCCATCCTAGCACTGTCAGCGATGGGACTCAGGCCTCACGTGCCTTCATCTGCACAGTGGGAAAAGAACAATAGTAGCTATTAGCAGGATTATTCTGAGGGTTAAACGAGGTAATAGATTTGAAGTGCTAAATGTTTCATGTTAGAGTAAATTTTGTAATTGCTTCAACCAGCAGTTCCAGAATATCTGCTCTGTGTAAAGCAGAAAGAGTAGGTGTCTGGGGAGAAACCAAAATGAGATGGGGCCCTATCCTCCAGGAAATGTATAACCTAGGGGCAGAGATGGATAGGTAAACAACTTGCAGTGCAGCTAGAAATTAAAGAAGAGCTACGTGGAGGTTGAAGCAATGTGTGGGAGCATCACTAGGAAAGAAATCTGTTCCAAGGAAGAGGAGGAATTCTTGGGAGAAGTGAGGTCGGTGTAGAATTTTCGCCCAGTGCTCATTTTGGCTTGCTTTGGCTCCGTTGTGTGTGACTCAGGGCAGGTCCATCCAGGCGCACTGTTGGGTCTGTTTCCTTCCCTGTGGCCAACTTTGTCTTGGTTCCTCTCCCATTTACCTGGATTGCATTCAAATGCTTCCCTTAGAACTGAAGTTGGAAGGGTAAATAAGGTAGATTTGTATCTTCAGCCTAAAAGAGATGCAGGAAGAGCAGGAGCTGAGGGTGGTCAGGAACTGGGGACTTTACCTTACATGGGAAGAAGTCAGGTTACAGGGAAGTCCCCAGGCTTTGGAGCCCAATCCCAGAATTCCCCTTCCAGCCCCTGCACTGCTCCTGTTCTGTTGCTGTTGGTTCCCACGGGCCCACCAACTCCCCACATTCAAAAGAGCTCCCTGAGACTTGCAGGACGCCACCTCCTTTGCTCCCCCAGTGCATTGTGAGGCCTGGGAAGCCAGATCTGAGAAAGCAGAAAAGTGAGAGCAGCACCCTCCCCTACACCTGCCAGGCCCTACAAGAGTCCCCATGTCCCCCAGGGGCTACCAGCTCACAAGTAGGAGCTGGGTGTCTATTGGCCTCCAGCGTCTTTCAACAGTTGGGTCCAAGCTATCCTATTTCCGGCAGAACCATCTCACGGAGGCTGGTTTGTGCCTGACTCTGCCCCACAGTTTGAGCTCTAATAACGTGCCATCCCCTCTTTTGGGCCAGTCTGATCCTGGGAAAGAGAGGCTTGTAAGTCAACTCTAACTCACTCATCCTTGCCTTTGGAAATCGAGGAAGAAGTGAATGTGAGCTGTAGCGCAGAGTTTCAGAAGGGACAAAAGAGGGAAACGATTCAAATAAATATTTAACTGACAGCCTGATTTTTGCCCAGGGTGGTTTAGGGAATTCTTTCTGCAATGTGGTATAGTAGTTAAGAGCACAGATGTCCGAGCCACAGCAACCTCAAGTCTTGGCTCTGTCACATTTTCAGCTGAGTGGCCTCAAGTAAACAACTTTACCTCTCCAACCATTAACTGCATCATCTGTGAAATGGGCATGATAATTCATAGTACCTCCTCACAGGGTTAAAATAAGTCCTCCTTGAGTTGGTATGTGCCAAGTATTTGGAACAGTGCCTGGCACCAGTAAGCATTGTGCAGGCATGAGCTGTTACTCTTGTTAAGGTGCTCATAGGGAAATTTGGGGTGAACTTGTTCTCCTGATGCTTCCTTGAGCATATCTGAGGATATAATGTCTCTGAGGCCCTATCCAAGGCTTTTATGAAGTTCAAGTAATATGTATGTTCAGTTACTGGGTTAGTGAAAGTTCAATGGCATTCATAGATAGCTGTAGAGATTCTCCCCCAAATTCTAGAATAGCATAAATGATTTTTTCCTAATACATCACATGCAAATGTGAAGACAAATCCCAGCCTGCAGTATACAGAGCCACACCTCTGTTTGAAGTGCCTGCAGGCTGCTCCAGGGTGTGTGCAAACTGTGGATATAAAGACAGATTTTTGTGATGCAGGTTTCCTTTCTGAGCCTCGGACCAGCCTGATTCATTCACCATTGTGTGCTGTGTGCTGTGAAAATTTAAACAGCTTTGAGCTGAACACCTGTGTCTTTGTCCTGGGTCTTGCCTTGCAAAACAGGATTTGATTGGACTTCTCTTTTCAACACATTTACCCACCTACATGCCTGCATTTCTGCATTCCTACCTCATAGTGCTTCAATCAACTTTTCAGAAGAAATGGCCAGACTTGAAAGTATGAGAGAATAACCTGAAAGTTAGATATAAAATCCTCTTCGTGCTATGTTTATGTTTGATTAAAAACAAAGCAGTGTGAAATGTCTACCGGAAGATGATTAAAACATCTTCATTATGTCTTTTCCGAGGCGTGTCTGTTTAGACTTTAGGGAAATAACTGAAACCAGCCTTTCCCCCCCATTTATAGTTGGGTAAATTTGCAATCTGCAAAATGACAGCAGAAGAATAGAGTAAAAAATAGGGATCTAGAAGTCAGTACTTACCCATATGCCGTAGGCCATCGTGACAAATTATGGAAGACCCAGACCACTGTCCTTTCCTACACTGAGTACTTGCTGATGCTTCCAGGGGTAAACACTGCTAGGAGTTCAGAAGTGAGTCTGAGATCATCCTGGCTCTCCAGCAGGGTGTCCTCTAGTAGTGCATTGTAAGAAATCACCATGATGTAAGGTGAACCAGCAAGTGCCATGCTAGAGTCAGTTGTGTTTCTCTGAATCTTTTTGGTCTTGCATGAAATTTAGAAGAACAAAGGAATTTTTTTTTTCCACATGGGAGCATCAGGAAAGGCCTCAGGGGGAAGGGGTTAGAGTTGGATCTTGGACCTTGGGAAGGATTTCTGCAAATAGAAATGGGAGAGAGCATGTTCTAAGCAAAGAGCACAAGAGAAGAGCACAATAGCAGGTGTGGGGCAACAGGGGCACAATAGGGAACATCCTGCAAGGGACCCAGTTCCTGTGTGCTCCCGAAGCTTTGTGATTATTGTGCGTTTTTCAGTTAAATACCTTTGGGGTTATCTCCTTTTTCAAAAAAAAAAATCAAAGCTTTAATTACCATTATAAATCTGTTAGGCCATGTTGTTCTTGCGGGAGCTGATTTGTGTTATCATCTCTCTCTGGAGAGGGCCGTGTTGTAGCTGGTGGTATAATTGTGGTAGATACCCTCATTGCCATAAATGCAGGTATGTTAACCATGATAATCATTTATTTCCTTTTAACCCTGTAAAGAAATCGAAATCGGATCTAACTGAACTCTGGCTCCATTCTCTCAGATGAGGTTTCTATGGAAAATGTTATTTTCCCCTTTTTGACGGTTGCTTGGCCTAATGGATCTGGTGGGTTTAGTGCAGGTGTATTTCCTGGGACTGGTTGGTTGGTACCTTTCAGAGTTTACATAGCAACCTCCTTTCCAGCAGTCCAGCCACTCCCTTCACGTATGGGCGAGGCCATATTTGCCAAACAGCAGACTCTTAAGTAAAATCCTCCCTCCCTGCACAAAACAAATGCGTAGTTTAAAAGTTACTTTTAAGGCTAAGTAGCTCCACACAGCGAAAATATTTACCAGCTTTTAACAGAAACATGTGAACAAAAGATTATTCAAATAACCTAAACCTGTCATTACAACTATGTAAGTCTATGGTTTCATGGCCTCTATTTATTTAGTTTTGACTAAGGATGGTAACCACATTGATCTCTTCTGAGAAACCGTCCATGGGCTCTACTTTCTTTTTGTTTCATCCGCCTCCTAAAGCATTTCCTCGAATGTTCATGTGCGCCTTAACTCTCTTTCCTTCTGCCTCTTGCTCGTTCTTGTCTTTACCCACATCTGCCCTTCTCCCTGCCAACTTTTCCCACTTCTAGACTTAACCGTCCACTGTCCTTCTGGATATCCCACTCTGCCTGGCACCTTTTGACCCTGAAGTCATTTGTAGACCCAGCTCATTTAATGGATGTTAATTGAGAGCCTCCTCTCCCCTGACATGATGCAGGTCCAAGAAATGGGTATTCAAAGGCAGCGCTTGCCCTTTGGGTGCTCATAATGTCATGAGGTGAGACAGGCAAGTAAACAGCCCATTACAGGGCAGAAGTGCTGGTGCAGCTGAAATTCTGCTGGAGAGGGCAGCGGGAGGCTTAGCGACTCACAGGCGGACAGAGGAGGATGGGAAGATGAAACCTGCCCCAGCCACAGCCCCGTCTGGGGCTGCCTTCTCCAGCCCCCTCCATCTTCCTGTCTGCTCCTTGGCATTCCGTACAGACCCCTGTTTCAGTACTTCTTAGGCTATAGGTCTGTGCTTGTTTTGTCCAGCCAGTTCCTATGAGTAATTGTACACCTCGAAGTGGATAGCACGGAGGACACATCCCGTAAACTGTGACTTCCCCAGGCTTGGTCTTTTCGTCTGTAAAGTGAGAGTGGAGACTTAGAATTCTTGCCAAGGTTTTTCTGGCTTAAAAATAATAATAATAATAAAACCTTATGATTATCAGCTAAAACAAGTACATATTTATATGGAAAACCATATCGATGTTTTGCCTTTATTTTGTGATGATGCAGACATGACTTAGAAGTGGATTTCTTTAGTAGAATTAATTTCTAAGAATAAAAAGAGAAAATGTAGGGGTTTTGTCATAGTTGTGAATACGAAATTTGTTACCAATGCCAAAACAGTGGCCTTGAAAGAAACGTATAATCGGAGGGAAATTTTACTTCATTGGATGTACTTTGACTCTTTAAAAAAGTCTCTGCTTTCTGTCTTAAAAAAGAGAAACTGAATTGTTAAATTGAATATGTATACCTTTTCAAAAATCATTTTGAAGTGATTCCAAAGGCTCTAAGAAATATAAGGATTTGGGTTGTTTCTAAATTTAGTAGCCCATGATTTTTAAAGATTTTGAGTCTCAGTTTGGGTCCTCAGGACTCATCACAATTAGTAGAGAACTTAACTTCTTTAACAGCACAGGGAACAGATGCAATTTTTAATTCACAATAATTCTTACTAGACCACTTCTTACGTGTGCAAGAGCACCAAAATGTAGCTGGGTTTTCTCCCCCATCAATGCACATGGCAGCACTTGGAAATTTGGAAATTCAGGATCACTTCCTGTCAGGCCAGGCTCTACTGTGAGTTGTCATTACAGGTGGTATTTGAGTCTTCAGAAGCCTGCCTTGATTATTTTTTTTATTTCATTTTCGTTATAAAGCCTTCCTGGGAAATGATTTTTGTTTTATAAGCTTAATTCAGTTTAGCTAGTATTTATCATTTATTATTTGGGCAGGCCCTGGAAGGCTCATTAGGAAGACCAAATACACACACAGTATAATGAGCTGTCAATGTAAGAAAAACTGCCAAGCAAAATGTTTAAAGCCAGATTATTTTATCACCCCTTTCATGAATTTCCAGTGTAATAGTAAAGATAGGATAAGTAAGGGAGCACGTAGCTAGCCAATACCATGAGTTTTATAGAGGGACAGATAGACCTGAAGTAACCGCAGGTGGGCTGGGCAGACAAAAGCTTCATTTAAGAAGTGAATTGTAAATAGCATTTGGAAGGCAGGGGTGGCAGCATTGTAAAGACCTGGGCACACTTACAATGAGAGCCAAGAGCAGCCCAAGTTCATGGTGACTAAAGAGGACTAGTCAAGGGGATCCACTGGCAATGGGTGTAAACATTGCCTACTGAAGACTTGTTAACAGAGTGTATTTTAAACAGATCATGCTATTGATATATGCTTGTATAAGTGGTGATTTTTTTTAATTTTAATATTCTTTTTTTTTTGGATAAATGATACATGTTCATGGTTCAAAATTTTAAAGTTACAAAATGGAAGACTGAGTGATAACCCTCCCTCCCATTCCTGACTCCAGCTAATCAGTTCCTTTTTCTAAAGACAACCGATGTTATTAGTATCTTCATAAAATTTTTCTGATAATTATATACATACAAATACACATTTTATCCCCTTTCACACAAATGGTTGCCTACCACAAGTCCATAATTGCTTTCAAGATGTTTTGGGTCCAGATATGTTTTAGAATTCAGAATTTATTGGATTTTAGAAAAGCAAAATGGCGCTTATGGCATAAATTACATAATACCTACAGGGGGTCTGAACAGCACGGAGTAATCAAACATATTAATTCTCCAGGGAAACTGAATACTCCCACCAAATGGGATAAATAAGAACCATAAATAGCCTCATGTCAGTTGCACTCAGGTGTTACTGTCAAATAAGTTTGGGCATTAAACTTGAAAATTTAGGTTTTTAAAGCTTCGTAGATGTTGGAATTACAGATAAAGGATTGTAGCCTAGAATACACACTGTTCTGTACCCTGTTGTTTTTTTAATTAGTAATATATATTAGAAGTCATTCCATATCAGTACATAAAGAGCTTCCTCATTCTATAAGCAATTAGAACTGATTCATATACTAGACTTCTTGTAGAAAATAATTTAAATACATACAGTGCTTTGTGTACGTATACATTTATGTGTGTATAGTCTCATATGTATTGGTGCAGATAAGAGCAGAATCGGGTCTGGATCAAACTATTTTCTCTAGGGCTCTTTACAGTAATGCCTTTTTTAAAAAAATAATAGAAATAGTAATAATACTGGTTTATGAAAAAGAAAAAACAACAACACACAATTGAGCCAAACCAACAGAGCCATAATATACAACATTATAATTTGTTCCGTGTTGGGTTTTAAAAAAAAAGCCTGAGGAACTAAAATTTACTTTTCAGTATTCCTTATGAGAATTCTTTGCCAATTTAACATATGCAGGTTTGTTTGTAATATCATTATCATTATTCTTTGTAGAATAGTTGCTACCAGGAAAGGCAAGAGGCTGTTTGAATAACGGAGACACTCTTTTTAATTGGTGTGTCAGCACCAATGACTGAAAGGAGAAAGACTGGTAATAGCATGAACTGTTGTCATCATGCACCGGTGTTTGGGCAGAGAAGTCTGACTAAATAAGGCAATGCCCAAGTGAGCCTTATCAGCGTTTGACCACAATCACGGGCAAACAGCTGATGAACGGTGCCTGTCCGCCCCGCTGCAATTCCTTAACGTCTTGGCAGATGTGCATTTATCACCTACCTCAGAAGTTCCTACCTGCAGCGCTTGGAGTTGTTGCCACCTGCATTTTATTTTCTATAAAGCTGAATGTGAAACTTAAAGTCTCTAGAGAGGATGAAAGAGAGAGCTCAGTTTACTGTTCCAAAAATGTGTTATGCATGTAAGCATACTTATTTTTAGTGATGTGTCAGTGGAGAGTTTGTTTAGGAGTTCATTCACCACTCCTGGCTCCCGACAGCTTTTCCCCAGCCACCGCAGCGCCTCCCCAGCCGGCCTCTCTGGGGCTGGGGTCCCAAGGAGGGGGATTTGCAGCCACTGCCACCCCTTGGACTCCTTGGGTGCAGGCTGCAGGCGAGGGAAAGGAAGAAGAGGAAGAGAAGAAGGGGGGAAATGAACTTTTAAACCCATCTAGTCATTAGTTTGCCTTTTTGCTTTTCATTTCTCTGGTCTCCGTTCTGCATTGTTTATACTCTGTCATTCTGTGTATTTATAAAAAAATTTTTCTTCTTATAATGGAGCCTTTTTTGTAGGAATCAATCCAGAGGTACAATTCAAATGCCAACAAGTATGATTTTCTGTTAATATTAGTATTCCAGCCTACAAACTGGGCTTCTAATCCGGGCTTGGTTGTGCAGTGCTTGGGGCTTGCGGGGGGGGGGGGGGGGGGGGGGGGGG
>NW_027397067.1:24450273-24541713 GCF_003265705.2 Callorhinus ursinus | reverse complement strand
GGGGGGGGGGGGGGGGGGGGGGGGGTGACTGTGTCCGCATGGACGCGTGAAAGAGCTTCCCAAGGCTGGGAACGGTGTACTGTACCACTCTAAAACAGAGCTAAGAGATAAAAGTCACTGTGGAGACAGAGCTCTGACGTGGATTAGTAACTGGTGTCCATCTTCTGCCCACCTGCTGCTCTGTCTCCCCTCCCCCCCCAGTCTCCTCCCCTCCCCCCCACCTTCCCTCCCTCCCCCCCTCCTTCCTTTTGTTTTCTTAACCCTTTAGTGTAGAAGGTTAAAGTAATCACATTCCCCAGGTCCTGGCTTTCTGTAGGCAACCATTAATGGAAGGGCCCTCTCTTCTTTTCCCCCTTTCCCCTTCATCGGTTTCCCCAGGCGCATTCCCTTCTCCTCCATAACTGCCCAGTAATAAATGTTGATTATATGCCATTGATTCTGTATAAATAGAAAAGTATAGTGTTGTTTCTGGATATTTTTAGTTTATATGAATGGCACTGTGTCATACTGCTCATTTTCTTTTATTTGTAATCATTTAACATATTAATACCATTTTACATTTTTATATAATGTTAAAGTTTTGTTTTTTTGGTTTTTGGGGTTTTTTTTTTTTTGCACCACTCAAGACTATTTTAAGATGTACACCTGGCCTCTATGCAGCCATAAGTACACCTGGACCATAGGCTCGGACAGCTGCACAGTATTTTAAAGTTTGCATGCATCCAATCTTACTTACCATTCCCCTAAGTGATGGATGCCTAGTTTACCTCTAACACGCAACTATCACAAACAGCACTGTAATAAATGTTATGTTCAACTCTCTTTTAAAAGCCAAGATGCAGTTCATTAAAGTGCCTGTAGAAAAATCCTGGTGTACCTGTTTAAATTCAAATGTATACATTCTATAGTTCTTTAATTTAAAAGTTTTTCTGTAGTTTGGAATAATGTTGGTACCCACCACAGAATGAGTATTCTTGGCATCTCTGTCCTGATGGCACAGAAGAAAATAAAACTTTCTGATAGAGTATGGAATGCATTCTGTGGTTTGGCAGATAGCCTCTGGGTCCTCTGTTTTAGAATAAAATATTCACACATCTTCCCTAATAATAGTTTGAGTCTTTGTTAGGCAGCGCTTGGAGGAACATTCTAGACTAGTATGGGGGACTGATCTTATTCACACTCTGTAATTTAAGGTCATGAAGTGTGGGAAGAACAGATGCTTTGCAGTCAGGGAATGTCTTAACTGTACCTTGGGCAAGTTATTTAATCTCTCTTAGCCCTTGTTTCTTCATCAGTAAAATTAGGATTATAGAGCCCTCCCCATAGGAACATCAAAAGGATTAAATAAGCTCATATATGAGATGGATCTTGTGTAACGCCTGACACATAGTGAGCCTCTTATAAGGGGTAACTGGAACATTAGAAAAGTCTCCTCACCTCAGATTGGATTAGACAGTTTCTCAAACATATTTCCAAGAGCCAGCTCGGTCATTTTTCTGTAGCCTCTCCACGTCTTCTATCCATTGTAATGTCAAAGATGGCTGACGGTTGGCAGTCCTGGGAAGGGAGAGGCCACCGGTGGGCGGCACCAGTGGTTATAAGAAAAGGACAGGGTGTGGGAGGGGGAAATCCAACTGTGTTTAAGAAGATTTAGGCCATGACCTAATATCATCAAAGTATGAATGTGAGGAGGTAATTGCGGGCTGAGTGAGGTCAGGGTTGGGTAGCTCGCACAAAGCACAGTGGACAGATGAGAACGGGTCTGGCACATCGTGGGGAGCCCGGGTTGGTACTTGGATTCTGGCGATCAGAAGAACATGGAGCATCCTTTACAAACTCTCATGAAAACAGTGCATGCTTATCAAGCTTCAGTTAGAAACTTGTCCATAGACACTTGCTGCCAAAGAAGAGTGGCTTTATTTCAGTGTGTTAGATACGAAGACTGGGTCTGTTTGCCTGAAATAATTGGGTAAACACATCTGTCCACTTAGTATTTTCAGCTCTCTTAACCAGTTTGGCTCACCGAGGGATCAGTAGGGTTTTTGCTCCTACTATATTAAGGCAAGTCTTAAATGCCCAAGTGACCACTGGTAACATTCTGATCTAGGGAGGACAATGGTGAGAAGAGTTGGTTTAGCAGTCAATTTCCAGCTGATTATTAGTTTTATGTGTAGCTCACAGGATTGATAAGAACCTTTATCTGAATGATCAACTTGGTGAAAGTTCATTTTATTGGGATTATATTTGACTTAAATACAAAAACCAGTATAATAAGCAAAATTACAAGTTGGCAGATTTCCCCCCATAACATTTTAATTATTTCCAGCTGATAGGCAGCATAATGTGGAAGAAAGAGCATGGACTTTTTCATTAAACTTACCTGGGTTCAGTCCTGGTTCTGCTGTGTACTTTGGATAAAACACTGCGTACCAGAGCTTGATTCCTTATACGTAATAGAATAATAACCTTGAAGGACTGTTGCAAGAGTCCAGCACAATAATTTCGTTTGTAAAGTGTTTAGCAAAGTTCCTGGAATATATATGTGCAGTAATTGCAGGGTAGTATATATTTATATATTATCAGTGTGTGTGTTTGTACCCACACCTTATGGTAGTTCTGTAAATAGGAAAATGTTCATTTTTACATTTCTCTCAGAGACTTAAGATCATTTTTCACTGTCAAACTTAACTCTAGGATATTTACTATGTGGTTACACTCTGCTGCATGGAACCCACAGTAGTCAGTGCATTGCCGTCTGTCTTCCCCACCTTGCTTTCCCTGTCACCTTCCTTCCTTTGGTGTGGGCTGTTCCTTCCCTGCCTCTCCTCTGTCCCATACACTTCAACACTAATAAGAAAGGTGAGTCGCGCCTGGGTGGCTCAGTCAGTTAAAGGTCCAGCTCTTGGTTTCGGCTCAGGTCATGATCTCAGGGTCCTGGGATTGAGCCCCAAGTCGGGCTCTGCACTCAGCAGCGGGGGTGGGGGATGGGGGTGGAATCTGCTTCAGATTCTCTCTCTCCCTCTGCCCCTCCCCCCACTCATGTACTCTCTCTCAAATAAATGGGTTTTTTTTTAAAGGTGAATACAATAGTGGTAGAATTAATTGAAAAAATAAGTGAGAAACATCTGTCTGCTGAAAAGTAGCCCAGTTCTTGGCAGTCACACTTGAAACAGCCATCTCTGCACAGGGTACATCCTCACACAGTCCCCTGAGGATGGCAGGTCCCCTGACTTTCACCACCACATGGCTGGTGAAATGATACCTTTTGCCCAACTAGTTAGGAAAATGACTACTTTGCATTCTGTACGTCTGTTATGGAGCCTCCTACCATGCCATCACCATGGGCACTGGCCTAGGGAGGCTGGGGTCACATGATACAGACCTCCCCAGTGCGTGCGTGCGTGCGTGCGTGCGTGCGTGTGTGTGTGTGCGCGCAGGCGCGCGCACCATGTAACCATTTCCCCTCTAGGCCTGAGCTTCCTGGTCCACATAAATGAGTTGGAACTAAATGATTTCTGAGGTCTTTCTCCATTTCCAGATTCTGTAAAATATGTTGATGTAGTGATTAATAACTCCAGCTTTAATTAGCAGATTACAGGATATTTAAAGACTGTGGCCAGCATTAGAGATCCACTTATAAAAATAATCCTCCATGAATCCTTGAGGACACTTGGGCTTTGCTCATATGTATAAACACCTACTGCTAGATTTTTTTATCTATTTGTTATAAAATACATACAACTTGAGTTCTTACTTTCCGCAGATGATCTGACTGCTGCGTACAGGCCATTATTTAGAGTTCTTAAACGTTCAAATTGTAGGAAAGTTTTAGTTAGAAGGTATAGTTGCCTCTGCTACTTGAATCTGATGCCCCTAACTTTATTTACCAAAGCAAAATAATTCCTCAGATTTAGTAGGAAGACTATTATCACTTTTAAAAAAATAAGTAAATAAAAGGAGGTCTAGTTTTTACTTGTATGTGATAAGCAGATTTCTAGAAATAAGTGTAGCTGCCACAGTTACTGACTATTCAAGTTGAAGAGAACTTTAGAATGCCTTACTTTTCCCGGGTAGTTGCACACCTCAGAGATTCTCAGGTTTTATGGGGGTGCCACAGACAGGAGGCAGGGGAAAGCCGAGGAGGTGGAGATAGGCACCTGTAAGCTCTAACGTCAGCACTTTTATCCTGTTTTGTATAGGGTAGGGGAAAGTAGGTTAAGTTTAGTTATAAGGGCGAATTAAAGGGGCTCAGTCAGTTAGGCATCCGCCTTTCGGATCAGGTCATGATCCTGGGGTCCTGGGATCCAGCCTCGCAGTGGGCTCCCTGCTCGGCGGGGAGTCTGCTTCTCCCTCTCTTTCTGCCCTTCCTACCCCCCACTCGTGTTCACTCTCTCTTAAAATAAATATATAAAATCTTTAAAAAAAAATAGATTGAATTAGAATTGTTCTCATTCTGACTCCTTAATTTTATAGATGAGGACACTAATATATCAGAGGGAGGTGGGAGGCCTCTGGTCATAAATAGTAAGGAATCAGCAATAGAAGCCAAATCTCTTAAACCCCATGAAATGCTTCTCCACTACACGTGCTCAGACCCCTGAAGAAGCAACAGACCTAGCTGCAGCCAGGATCAGGAACACAAAGTGATGAAGCCCATCAGCCATGCCTTCAGGACTGAATGCATGCGGCTGCATCTGAGGAAGTGAAAACCACTAGGGCCTTCAGTATTGTCTTCTACTTGCCTTCCCAACTTACCCTCTGGTTTATTTTCAAAACTTAAGCCTCATGTCAGGTAAAAATTTTTGTTGATGAAATTTTAGATCAGCTCTCAAAGATATTGGATCCATGTTGGAAAAGTTGAACAAGGTAGATCTAAGATCCAGAGTGTAGCCCATACCAGCTCTTCCTTGCTCAAGGAAAAGTAGACCTCTGTGACCTTAAGCAAGGAACCGGATTGGGCCAGTCACATACCAGGTCACAAATACTTTGTGTCTCCATATCCACACACCGGGGTTTCCAGAGTAGAAAGAGTGGCCCTGTGGGTTGTGGTAGCTTCTAACCAGTAACAACACTATGGGTGTATCTGTTTGTGTCTTCAGATTTGCAGATCTCATGATATCCCCACAACTAACATGTTGACAACCAATGTGTCTCCAAGACTTTTAAGTAATCTGTTCATGGTTGCACAGCTTGCAAATGGTGGGACCAGGATGCACATACAGGTCCTCTGACTAGAGCCCTTGTCACCTCTCTGCTGCCCCTGCTTCACTTGGGTTGTCACACTCACTGTCCTTTCTCATGAGGTTAAGGATTACATGAGTTTGGCACAGTCTGATGCCTATTGCTGTCTGGTCACTGTTTTTTAGTTGCATGTCACAAAGGTACAGAAATAGTGTATATATTCCTTCCCTTTAGGTAGGAAAGGAGGAAATAGGAACTTATATTCCGGTCTTCTTGTATATACTTAAACTGCAAAAGTCATTAAAAAACAGCAACACTGGTTAGCTATGGCTAGGTTAATAACAGGGTATAAATAAGGGACAAAGTAAGCGGGAGACTTTTCCCATTATTTTTTAATATTTTATTGAACCATTTTGAATATATTACTTATTTAGCAACTTAATATATTTTTAAGTTATTCAATTAATTAAATGGATAAATATTATCTATAATGATGTTGCGTGTTCTACACCCAACTTTATCTGCATTATCTGTTCTTAGGGCCTTTATGTGTATCACCTGTGATCCTCCTAATAACTTTGCAAGGTAGGTCCTACGACTATTCTCAATTTACAGAAGAAGAAACAGCATCATAGCAAGAGTAGGTAACTTGCCCTGGGTAACAGGCTAGTGAATGGTGAGAGCTATTTTGCATCCAGGCAGCCTGACTCTAGAACTCATGTTCGTAACCACCATAGGCAAAGATTAAACAGCAAGAAACTCAATTTTGAGTGTGTTCCAATATGATGTAAGAGATATTTTTAGTGTGGCACTTTTGAAGTCTGTGGATCCTAAATAATGTGTCCGCATCTATAGAGCAAGTCCAGGGAGACCATGAAATTTCCATTATGTTAATCTAATCCAAGGATTACATTTATGCTGTGGTTGTAACAACATGCTGTGGTTTGAGGCATTGGGTTTTCAATGCCAAACATTACAAGTGCTGAGACACCCAAGGACATGCTAAGGGCAATAGGTAGGGAAGGAGCAGTCAGAGCCTCCAGATGGCAAGAGACAGCAGGGGCCAGGATGGATGGCAAGGTGGCCTCAGGGAGACCAAGCAGGCAGAAGGCTTCCGATGCCTCTACCACGGGGGCGAAATGCCCACTGTAGGGGGTCTTATGTGTGTCACCCGTTGAAACCCCAATGAAAGACAGTAGAACCTCAACATCTTATAAAGGTCTGAGGAGGTGTTGCAACCTGGTTAAAAAAAAAAATCCCATATCTTGGAGTAAAATCATTTGAAAATCTGGTGCAGCTAATAATCACTTGTTACTTGATAGCACTGATTATACTCTTATTTAAACTAAAAATTGTCCCTAAAAGTTGATTCTATATAAGAACCAACTCCTGCGAAAAGAAGAAATATATATGCTAACTTAGAGCATATCTGGAAGAAAATATTTATTTTAGTAAATTTGGGTGATGAGGAAAAACAAGTAAGAAAAGATTACCGTGGGGAACGTCTACGGCTTGACTGGGATTTGGGGGTAGGGGGATGCGTGCACAGTTCTTATCTTCCATTCGGATTTGCTCCCACCACCCACTAGCTCATAACGCAGGGTGGATAAAGTTCTTGGGACAGATGATGCAAGTTAAACCTGGCATATAAAAAGCACTCGGGGGTGCCTGGGTGGCTCAGCCTGTTAAGCGTCTGCCTTCGGCTCAGGTCATGATCCCAGGGTCCTGGGATCGAGTCCCGCATCGGGAATCCCTGCTCAGCGGGGAGCCTGCTTCTCCCTCTGTTTCTCTCTCTCTCTCTCTCTCTCTCTCTCTCTCTCATGAATAAATAAATTAAATCTTTAAAAAAAATAAAAATAAAAAAAATAAAAAGCACTCGGGAAATGCTAACAGCAGTATTCTCATCCCCATCAACACTCGCTTGATTAACCTACTACAAGAAATACATCCCAGGCATTTATATTTCTCCAGTGGTGATATTTTGTAGAGTACAAGTCACTGAACTGACTAGAAAGAGTCTGCCCCTGTCCTCTTGTGTCTCGCGTGGTCGGTGCTGCATGACGACCGGAGGCAGGGCTGACCTCCAGGCCACAGAGACCACAGACGACAGCTCACTGCCCTGCTCACAACTTCACAGCTCCGCGTGGCCATGTTCAGGTCGCTTAAGGCACGGGTCCATGGCTGCTGTAAACCTCTGGGTCCGGTCCCATCCATTCACCCCTGTCCACAGGCCCCCGAGCCCAGAAATGTGGCTGTGCCTCTTAGTTTTCAACTCCTCCCGCCTACCGCTTTATGGTTTGATTTGTCTGTCTAATGTCCGTTTCTCTCCCAGGCTCTTCAAGAAATATGATAGAATTTCTCTTCTCCTTTGCCACCCTTCCTTCCTAGAAATAATGACACATAAGCCCTTTGTTTATTTTAATCTTGGGACAGGTGTGGTCTGTGTATGTGTTTTAGTTGACAATACCAGAAGCACACAATATAATAAAAGTTGAACTAGTAATTAAGACGTTATTTAAAAAATGTCTTTTTTTTTAAGTGCTAATAATCATTGAAGTTGGCTTTTTTTTTTTTAAAGCCCGAATTGGTCTCTTCCCTGCCTTGATTCTGACCTAAGATGACAACTCTCATAAAGACCTTTCTGTCCCAGAGTTCTCAGAAGAGCCCGCTTCCTATCCTTGTTATAGGAGGAAAATCCTGGGGATGGTACCGCAGTTATATTAAGGGATTTAAAGTTCCTTTAGGGACATTATGTTTCCATTATCTGTTGTGCTATTAGCCACAATTATACTCCCATTGGCACCATTTCCATGGCAGGTTCCTGATCCAGAACTTGTAATTACATGATTTATCCTAGTTATGCATGGTTGTGGCAGAAGAGTCGCTCACATTTTTTGTCATGCTGCCTGTAAGAATGAGCTTGGACAGTATTTTAGGAAAAGAAAAGATAGACTGGGAAAACCTTAGGTAATTTTCATTCCTAAAAGACTACCAAGGAGCCTGGCAATGCATTTGGGAAAGAAGATGGCATTTTTATTTACTGAAATTTGGAATTAGCTCTCCAAAAGCTTAGAGAATTAAAGGGTAATTTATTTCGGGTTGTGTTTTCATGATATTCAGAACATGATGATATTCAGTAACACTTGAGTGCCTTCTAGTAAAAAACAGGCATCTCTGTATTGATCCATTTTCTTCATCTCTGTTTTGCTACTGTGTAGATAAATGTGAAAGCACATGTAACCAAATAGTCTACTAATGGCCCTTCCTTTGTTAGGGACATTTAAAAGTGGTTTCGTATTAATTGACAAGTCTGTGTGTGTGAGTGCTTTCTTAACATAGTATTTCTGAAATGGATTTCCTGCTCATTCCAGAAAACAAAAGCCCAGTCTTATTTACTCCCTGCTTGAGTAGTAAAGTTTTTTCAGCAAAAAAAATCAAGTAGAGTCTTAGCTGACAGCACGTCAGTAAACTGGTCATTTCTAGGAGCCCAAGCAGTCAGAGTAAATACCTCTCAAGTAAATAGGCAGAAATTTGGTTTTTATACTTCAGCTCCCTAGACTGGCTAGATGAATAGGATCATATAACTAGTCTGGATTTGAATCCCACTGCCAGCAAAATGAATAGGTCAGTACCAGCATTTGTACATTAAGGACTCAAGGCAAAAGTTCCCGGACTTGTAAAATATTTCCTTAAAAGTTAAGTGTCTTCTGGTTTTTCATCACAGATCCTGCCTTTAGGCTAGCTTTGAACTTCCAAAGTTTACAAGACCTCAGCGCAGTTCTCTAGAAAGGTGTTTTTTACATTGTATTTAACTTTTAATGATTAGTGTGCATTTCCGACCTGTTTTTCTTCTCTGAAGGAACAGCATAACTCCAAGTAAAAACTTAGCACCTCTGTGCTCGGTGGGGGTCCGTTAGGAGGGGCAGGTTAGAACCAAGTGTTTCTTCGAAAGTCCACTTCTAAAAGCTCAGAAATGAGAAAGCTGGCTTTTTAAAAGGTGCATGTTATTTCTCTTAAGCCTCTCTCAATAGATGCATAATATTATACCGAATTCATATCTGGAAGTTCGTCTTTGAGAAATTATTCTGCAAATGTGCCAGTAACACTCAGCCAAGAGCTGGAGGTATCTTTATTTTTCCTTTCATCATCATTCCTGTTTCTCAGTTTGCTCTTTAAGTTTTCGGTGACGGCTCCACGGGTTCCTGCCACAGCTCATCCCTTGCCAGTGAATGGCCCCTCACCCCACCTCATGGGTGGGAAGCACCTGCGATGTGGAGAGTGGGCGCTAAGCCGGCCTGTATAACACAGAATCTCGCACAGCTTGACTCAAAGCCAAAGCACAATTGGATTATGTCAAAAAGGGAAAAGGTGCCACGTGCATTTGCCGTGTTTCTTCACAGAGCAGGCCAACTTAAATATAGCCCACGACCACAACTTGTCCAGAATTAAAATAGCCCAGAACAAGTGGCAAATGGCAGGCAGTGGGGCTCTTTGCCAAGAGATGGCTGACAGACGGGAAAAATGGGCTTTTGAGATGGATCGTACAGGCTCGGATAACAACAGCAAATAGGACACCCCGGGATCCTCCTACTTCATAACTTAAATTTCAGGTCAATGTAAATTCCCAGAGCGTAAAAGAGAAGACTGGTGAAAACACTCAGAAGTTTGTAAAGCTATCTCAAAAACTGATTAAAATGTGCCGTATTCTTAACTTTAAACTAAAATCTGGTTACTGAATTCCAGTTTCATGATTTCTCATCCAGAGTAAAGGACAATACCATTGCAATTAGGTTTTCCAGGCATAGGAGACATTTTTAACCCATGAATTGAATTATATCATAACTGGGTAATAAAGCCTTATTTTGACAAAGGAGCCTGGTGCTGTACATAATGAGATTATAATTTAAAAATATAAGCAGCCCTGATTTAACTAGTTGCCAGGGTAGTGTTAGTAGTCAGTGTAAGAGTTTTAGCTAGTGTTTGGTTAAATTATTTAT
This sequence comes from Callorhinus ursinus, assembly GCF_003265705.2. NCBI lineage: Eukaryota > Metazoa > Chordata > Mammalia > Carnivora > Otariidae > Callorhinus > Callorhinus ursinus. The sequence continues at coordinate 24,531,535 of NW_027397067.1, read as the reverse complement.
TCCTAAAATTTTTTATTTGGTTCATTGTTTTTAGTTTTTCTTAATTCCAACTCCGTTGTGTTCCCTGGGATCAATAAAACCAAAAAACGTTTTATTAGAGGACAGTAAGTACAGTTAGATATTTGCCCCAAATGAGAACAAACAAACCCTTCAGACACTCATAATAACGGTTAGCATTTGTTGGTACAGAGATACATTTCAGTCAAATATAACATCCATGTATTAAAGTGTGTGTATATTATATATTTACATATATTTGTGTATTCTTCTTCTAAAACGCACTGTCCAGCTAAACCTACCAAGCAAACCTTTGGCACTACTTCAGAAATTTTTAGTGATACAAGAGATCCATGGTCTTACAGCATTTAAACTGAGAGTTGTTAGTTACAATTGATAGTTCTAAGATTGCAAAACAGATTAAAAAAATAATGATCCTAGGTCTTTCCATTATGTCTAGAATGAAACAGATTTGCTTCAAAAATTAATTTCGGACTTCTAGAAGTAAGGTAGATAAGCTGTTTTCTGGAACTGTGCCAGCACCTTGGAAAAGATATTTTAACGTAAATTGCATGTTATTCATTGTATTAAAACATGTCACTTGTGCCAATTTTTTATATAGTGTCTCGGAGCTCAGGCTATGACAGAAGCCTCTTTCTCAGACCAGCATCAACCTTTTTCATGTCACTGTGCCATGCAAGACCACTTGTTTGAGGCACTGTTGCTGTGACATCTCAGAAAAACATTGCAGAGAAATTTCGTATTTACAATTGACTGTTGCCAGCAGTGATCATCTGCCAGGGAGAAATTTAAGGGAAAAGAAGCTTTAATTTCACCACCAGAATTGCAGAGGGGTCAGAGCAGGATGGTGAGGTATACAATATGAATATAATAAGTAGGGAAAGAAAAGTGAGCATGATACTTAGAATTTAATTAGAACTGTATGCGCCTGGAGTAACAATTTAAAAGCATTTCTAGACATTTGTAATGATGAATTATGTTGAGGTTTTATTTGGGGGCGAAAACGTTAGGAGTTGATCATGAAATGAGGCTTTGGATTACAATGGAAAGATGTCAGGAGAGAGAAGCCAGGGGTGATTATCTTAGGGAGCCAAATCCAAAAGTGATCTGAAACCTGGAGACATGTCAATAGGAAGACGAGGAACAGCGGGACATTCTGAACATTAGTAAGAGCTCCTAACAGTGTAGATTTTAGCTGCAAGCCGCTCACCAGCCTCAGACTTCCATGCTCTGTCCCCTCCTTGTCTTGGATGGAAAGAGCTTCTTACGCTTCTTCTTACTCCATGGAACACATGCCATTTTCCAGGGCATTCTAATTCCTCCCTGGAAGAAGCCCTGTTTACAGGGCCGTGGAGTCCACACGTACTCCTAAGAGAACGGAGGTCTGTTCAGGATAGGCGTGTTTTGTGCATCATGATTGACCCTCATAGGCATCTCCTTCCTTTGATGTTCTTCATGTTTTCAGGGCAACTGATGGACCCAAAGGGACTGTATACTAAGCTATCAAAGGATTTTCTGTGTCCCCATTTCATTCCAGAACATGAAGTATTATACTTCGTTGTGTCCATTGCGGCATTATTTGGGTCCAAAATTATAAATACGTTTCACCAGTTTTTAGCAGAATCCTACAGAGCCTCTCGGGGCTACAGGGTTCTCTGCCTTAGGTGCAAGGAGATTTTTCACATTCCTACTTCAGACAGGGCAGAGCGGCCCTCAGGCAAGAATGCGTCGTGTTGTCCCCCTAGTCTGTTGTCATTTCAGTAGATACTGTGATGGTACTGAAAAGGAAGGAAGGAAGGACTGTTTCCAGTACTCCTCCTGTGGCTAAAACTTAGCCCAATCAGGAAATCTCACTTGGAAAGTATAGCCCAGTGCTTTGAGGTGAACCTGCAGATCGGAAAGTAATAAAGCAGCAGGTAAAACTCTGGGCCTCTGTGCCAACCCTGGACAGCTCTCTGCCGGGGGGGGGGGGGGGGGGCGGTGTTCAGAGTTTGGCAGGTCACTCTCCCCGTCCCTCCAGAGTTCAACCTGACTTGCCCCCAGGTGTAAGATAGCAATTAGTACATGTTGAATTGGGGACCTCACAGGAAATCCTGACTTCCATGCAAATCACATCCTAAATTTTCCCCCGTTCTTGGGATGTGCAGTATTCCTTCTATGCCTGGAATTCTTCTTGAGATTCTTTGGACTTGATCTGAATCTTGGATTGGTGAGCAGTAGTTCATTTGGGTTAATGCATCTGTCTCCTCAGGATTGGAGTTCTGGAAGGCAGCATGTGCATTCCCCATTGGCTGCAGCAGGGGTCCATCCATCCTCCTGACAGGCATGGCATCCCAGGCCCCAGAGTCAGTTAATTCCGAGAAGAAAAATAAAGGTTAAAAGTTCATCAAAATGTGTCTAGAGTAGGCATAGGCAGACAACAGGCTGGTGGTCGAGAATATTCCAAGCATTATAAGCACCACAAGGATGTAGGATTGAAGCAGAGCGCTGATAGTCTATCAGGACCGGAAGGAAAAGATTCCTGTTATTTGAGCTAGACTATAACGTGATTTTTTTTACTTTATTTGAATCCTGCCTTGTGTTTCTACCACCATCTCTAATGAAGTATGCATTTTTATCTTGATATACATATATTCATTTTCAAAACTGCCTCTGCCCGCCCCCTAAATTGTAACTTATATTGAAAGTCCAACACAGAAAACCAGTTACCCTGCCTTATATATCTGTTTCTGTCTCCATTTTTCTGTGTCCTTGGGTAAGCCATTATTTTATCTATCGGATACTGGAATGAAACATTGCTGTTCTCAATTTAACACAGCAAATGCTGAATACAGGTAAAGTTACAACAAAAATGTTTTGAGATTCTCATGAGGATGAAGAAGAAAACTTTTTAAGAATTCCGGAAGAACTGGATGATCTTCTGATACCTCCTTTTAAAGTCGGAGGCGTTAATTACTAATTTGGTGATTTGGGGAAAGGCAACTATGAGTTGGATGACTCTGTAGTATTTTTAACACCACCTAAAAATGTTCCTGCTAAAGAATACCCTTGATGAAAACCAAATCTTTTCTATAGTCTATAGTGAGATGTTTTCTGAGCTGTGTTATTTTCACTTGAAAGTCAGCCAAAATGGATTTTAAAAATGTATATTTAAAGAAGAAAGCTCAAAATTCTTATTTTTCAATGGGAGACATAAATCTATTAAGTTTAAAGAATCAGATAGAGGAATAAGGAGGGCAATGGACTCAAAGAGAAAGCATGAATATAAAAATTATGGATATGAATGAAAATAGAAAGAAAAGTTTATGACTAGAAGATGAAATAATTAAATAACAGAATGTTTGCTAAAGCAAAATAAAAAAGATAGTAATACAGAAATCTTTTTACAACATAGTCACCCACTTTGCCCTAAAGATTAGGAGAGTTGGTGGGTTCTGCCTGACCCCTTCCAGTTCTCAGAGGCCCTTCCAGTGAAGAGTTGTGTTTTCTCATCTGTCTAGTAAAGTAGAACTCTCAAGAGTCACTTCCTCAAAACCGGAAGGTTAACATATATCAGAGCAAATCCTTTGTGCTTTTTATATCATTGCCCCCAGTATCTATTGGAGCAAGAGGCTGACGATTTAAAATAAAAACAGTCAAGACTCTTAGTTGAACTATCGAATGATTCCTTGTCATGAACCAGGCATGAAATAAATGGACTAACTGAATTACAAATCCTACAAGAAAGCATGAAGTGACTAAAACCAGTTTGCTGAGAGTACAACTACAGTTGACCCTTGAACAACACAGTGGACGGTTGAACTTATACACAGATTTTTTTTTTTACAAATACAGTACGATATTGTAAATATATTTTATGGTTTTCTTATTAACATTTTCTTTGCTCTAGCTTACTTTATTGTAAGAATATAATGCACGTAATATTATAAAAATATGTGTTAATTGACTGTTTATGTTATCAGCAAGGCTTCTGGTCAGCAGTGGGCAGTTAGTAGTTAAGTTTTGGAGGAGTCAAGTTATACGCAGATTTTTGACCGTGCAGGGAGTTGGCACCCCTCACCCCTGCATTGTTCAAGGGTCCGCTGTTTATCCCTACTCTTTCAGCCTTCCTCACAAAGCAGGCCTCTCATAAACTCTACAGCTTCAAAACATGCACATTTAACATGACAGAGCTCAAGATGCAGAATGGTTTTGCATGGTTTTGCACAGTCCCAAGCCAGTTCTTGCTCATACGGTTCTGCATCGAATGTTCAACAGAGGAATAGATCCCTTATTGTTCACTTTCCAAGCATATTTGAAGAGAACAAAGTGAAATGGAAACTGGTAGATTTGGGATATTTAGGGAACCATTTTAGGTCATAGGAGATAGAAAATGGATATTTTATTACCTAAGAAAATGTGTTTCAACTACGCATTCAAGGAAGAGTTCTAAAGCGTTTGTGATTTTTATGAGTGAATGATGTTTGCTGAATTTTTTTAATGTACAGATTTTATCTAATGGAATAGTTTGAGCACCCGGGTATACATGTAACGGGCAGTGGCAGCAGTAAGTGGAGACTAGGTCCACCTGTGAGCCAGTCACTCTGTCAGTCTGTCACTCGGCCAGATACCACCGACTTCTGTCATGTGTTTTGACCATTAGATCATCTTCAGTTGCTCTAATTCTTAGTCATACTTTAATTTATACCCATAATGGACCCCTGGTAAAGGATAAGGACCATAACAACACTGATGGAGAAACAGAAACAGCACTGACAGGCTAATTCTTGTCATTACCCAGGTCTTCGCTCTTCCAAGGGTTGCAAAGTTCTTACCAGGCACATCCAGATGTTTCTGTTACCGCACTAAATAGAAAATATAGTCATGATTGTATCTAGTTTCGTTTTATGGAACATGCCTCCATTTTAAAATAATTCGCCCCACCTCTTGTTACCAAGAGCTTGTAATTTGATTTAAAGACAGACCCTTTGGTAGTACACCAGATTTAGTCAGAATAAGGCAGTTTCTACAAATTTGCTATAGGAAAGACAGATGCCTTATTTCAATCAGTTAAAAAAGCACCTACAACTATGATAGTCTGCACTGATAGGACTTCACAGTTACCAAATCGCCTTTACATTTTTCACTTGATCCTAACTTAACCCTTGCTGTTTCCTCTGGTCCAAAGTCCACCATTGGCTGTGTGCCCTCTCTCTCTACCCAGGGTTCCATCCCCATCTTCCTCGTTCACGTCCCTTCCCTGCCTCAAGGCTGCCGCCTTCTGTCTGTTCTCCCAGAAGAGAGAGCCCTGACAGAGGGAGATATAGCATCATGGTGACCTGATGTCAGGTCCTCCTGGTCCTATTTAGCAACTCCAGTAGTCCTTGTCTCCATTCTGATTCCAAATCTTCACCTTTGTAAAACCACATCCCCCCCCCCCGATTCCTCCCACCAGCCCTAAATTTTAGCAGAAGACTAATAATGGCCATGTATTGACTATATACCCTCTCTAAGTTAGTACTAAGTACTTCACATCAATCAGTTTTGATCCAGAACAACTCTACAAGGTAATGTCCTCCCCATTTTATAGGTAAGGAAATTGAGGCTCAAGGAACACAGTCCGTGTATGATAAACTGGAGTTTGAACCCAGGTCTGTCTGGTCCCAAAGCCCACAGCACTCTTCGGTCTCTTTCAAGCTTTCAAAGGATCTTTCAAGTAACCTTAAAATATTGGATGAGCCCATCACTGTTCTTATGTTTTTTCCTGTTTCCTTTCTTTTGCCTCATCTAGGACCCATCTCTAATAACTGTCATCTTCTCAAGGCTTCTTCATTTTCCCATGTTGTCTGAGGATCTTTCTTCCCACCTCACAATAAGATCAGCTCTCATTTTCTTAAGATAAGAGCAAAACGTCTTTTCCCTTGGCCCAGCTAATCCTTCTGGTTACTGTCCACATTTCCTCCTTCCTTTCTGGGACAAAAGTCTCCAGCGTGTGGCCCACACCTGCTTCCTCTACTTCCTCTGCCCATTTCCTCACCAGCCCCCCTCGTCTGGCTTCTGCAGTGGGCTGCTTGTTAGTCCTGCACTCTCAAAGGTCCTTACCAAATCCAGCAGCCTCTCCTCTGCCCTCACCTTTCTCCAGCACAGGGCAGGAGTGACCACTCATCCATTCCTCAGATTCCAGCTGCGTTTGTTTCAGGGACTACCACATAAATCAGCCAGTCAGTGCCTCTGCCCCAGAGAAGAGACACATTCCCATCTGGCCCCACTTAACTCCTAAGAGGAGCATGGGATTTATCCAAGAACAAGAACTTGGAACCCTTATTTCTTTCTCCAAGTCCCTAGGACAGTTTTGTCTCCATCCTCAGCTCTTTGCTTTTTGTTTCTCACTTACCTGATGGGTTCGTCCATCTTTCATGAACTCATCTTCTGTGCATCACGATGCCCACCTTCCTGTGTGTAACCTTGACCTTTGCTTTGCATCACAGCCCTGTATTTCCAACTAGAAAGGCCTGTGTCATGTAAAATCCTGCTCGCCTAAAACTGAACCTGTCATCACCTTCCAGCTGTCTCCCCTTACCACCTGCACAGTTTCTGTCTGTAGTAAGCCATTCATCCAGATACCAAGTTAGATTTCTTGGGGTTGTCTTGTATGTTTCTCTTCTTACCCACTGGATTATCCATTCTACAAGTATTCGTTGAAACGTCCTCTGTTCCAGGGTTTTTGTTAAGAGCTGGCAAAACAGATATGGAGGCTGCCCTCGTGTTTCAAAGTTCTGATAGTCCCTCCCGTAAAACGTTGTGGGTTAGTCCTTCCAGCTCTTACCCTCGTTAGATACATAGCATGCCCTGGCTTGGACTAGCACAGCAGCTTCTCATCTGAGAATCTAACCTTTGGTCTTTTCTCCTCACTTCCTCAGGACACATAGGATGCTCCATAAATACTTGTACATCAGGTGATATCAGGTACAAGGTATTTTTTTTTATTTTTAATTGTAAAATATACGTAACACGAAATTTACCATCCTAACCATTTTTAAGTGTGCAGTTCAGTAGTGTTTAGTACATTCACTTTGTCGTGCAACCAATTTTGAGAACCTTTTTATCTTGCACAACTAAAACCTATACCTGTTAAATGACAACTCCTCGTTCCCCTTGCTTTAGCCCTGGCAACCACCCTTCTACTTTCTGTCTCTATGAATTTGACTTCTCGAGGGACCTCATATGAATGAAATCATTGGGTGTTTGTCCTTTTGTGACTGGCCCTCTTCACTTAACACAATGCCCTCAAGTTCCACCCATGTTTTATAGCATGTGTCAGAATTTCTTTTTTTTGTTTTAAGGTTGAATAATATTCTGTGTGTATGCCACATTTTTGCTTATCCATTCATTCATTGAGGGACACTTGGGTTTCTACCATTTGGCCATTGTGAATAATGCTGCCGTGAACGTGAGTGTACAGATATGTATTTGAGACCCTGCTTTCATTTCTTCTGGCTATATACCCACAGGTGGAATTAGTGGATCATATGGTAATTCTATTTTTAATTTTTTGAGGAACCCCCATACTGTTTTCCACAGCAGCTGCGCCATTTTACACTCCCTCCATCCATGCACAAGGTTTCAAATTTCTTCACATCCTCACCAACACTTGTTTCCTTTTCTTTTTTTATAGTAGCCATCCTAAAGAGTGTGAGGTAGTATCTCATTGTGATTTTCTTGTGCATTTCCGTTATGATTAGTGATGTTGAGCATCCTGTGTGCTTATTGGCTATATGTAGATCTTCCTTGCAGAAATGTCTATTGAAGTCCTTTGCCCTTTTTTTAATTGGGTTTATTTGTTTATTTATTATTTATTGGTCATTGAGTTGTAGGAGTGCTTACATATTCTGGATACTGACCCACTATTAGATAAATGATCAGCAAATATATCTCCTATTCAGTGAGTTGCAGGTGATTATATTTTAAAGAAGGAGTTTTAGTCTTATTTAGTGGTAATATTTTTGAACTTTAGAATGACCCTCATTAAAAAGGACTTTTTCTAAAAATGATTTCAAGAGTAAAACATGGCTTAAATGTTTTTTTTACATCAGATTTTTCTCAATGCATAAATTACATGAGAAGGCAAATTTTAGATAAGTTTTATAGAACTCAGAACAAAGAAGATAGCCAGTTATTTGGCCTCTTCCAACTGAGAATTACAAATGTGCTTTTGAGCTGGCTATCCAGAGAATATAGTCTTTAAGCTTATTAAATTTGATCAAATGTTAAGGAATAAAATTTGTAAAGTACCTAAGAATGGAGATTTGTGTTTCAAGCTTGAAAATGGATATAGAAAAAAACCCTGTGAAGGAAGTTGAATAATAAATAGGTTCTGCTGTCCCTAGGTTATGACCTGCGTTCCTGAGCTTTAACACACTGTGAGGGGCCAGACTTCAGAAAACTTAGTATAACAAGAGTTTATTGATCTGGTGATTTTTTTTTTTCCAATATCCTGCCAGTTTCCAAAAAGGATTTGCAGGGCATTATGATTCACACACATAATAACATTCCTGACATTGGAGAATGTTAAAGCCATGTAGTTACAGAAGATAACCATGCACATAGATTGAGGCTACTTTGACTCCAAGATTCCTAGTAGCCTTAACAAGAAGAGAAATAATAGATTATGTAGTTCTCCTTGTATGATCCACGGAGGCACACAAATTTACCAGCAGAGACCATTTTTTTTCTGGCATTAAACTTTAAGAGGAATGTGTCACCAAGATCTTTTATAAACATAACAGGGTCGCACATAAGGGATGGCATTTTACAAAAAATATGTAAACATTCTTCATATGAAGCTTGATTCTTCCTCTCTCCCTTTGATAAAAAGCCGAGGGTATGATATGATTCTACAGAGAGATATGTATGAGAGCTAACATCATGTGGTTTGACTTTTGATCTCATAGACAAGAATCATCTGTGGCCTAGACTGGCCTCAGCCTAGTCACTGGCTCGTAATGCTTTCAAAGCCAGTATATTATCACGCCTCCGTGAAAGTTTGGGCCCTTGAAAGATCAAATACCAAACTTCAACGGGGATAGAATGCCCCTTAGTTTCTATTTTATATCTAAATAATTTGACACCACTTTCAGAAAAGGAAGAGATTAACTCCTACCCGGCGAAAAGGATAACTCTTTGTTAGTGATGTAACTTGTTTTTAACCAGGACCTAAGAATTCCATCCTGAAGTTACTATGCCAGGTCCTGTCTTTTAAAAAACAAGAAAGTAACTGAGGGAGAAAATGAACACTCAAGAACTAGTAAAATGGTAAGGACTGGACTCATAACAAGTAGTCTTCCCAAACCAAATTTACTGAAAATAGAGATTTAGCAGAATCATGTAACATGTAATCATTTTCCAGATTAAAATCTTCATCAGGGGCGCCTGGGTGGCTCACATGGTTAAGCGTCTGCCTTCGGCTCAGGTCATGATTCCAGGGTCCTGGGATCGAGTCCCACATCGGGCTCCCTGCTCCTTGGGAGCCTGCTTCTCCCTCTGCCTCTCTCTCTCTCTCTCTCTCTCTCTCTCTCTCTCTCTGTCTCTCATGAATAAATAAATAAAATCTTTTAAAAATAAATAAATAAAAAATAAAATCTTCATCAGCTTTGTCAGTCAGTAGATGTATAGAAGATTGGAAGTTAGAAGTCGAGACCGACATCTAAGGGGCCCGCTTGTACCTTATCAGGAGGAGCACATGCTGAGCCTTGCCAGACTGGGCTTATCAGAGAGCCAAATCAAGAACAGTTTCTTCTGCGTGCAGGAACTCAGAAATCTTGTCTCTGTTTTTTAGCCGAGATCTGTGCAGCCACCACTCTCTTGTTCCTGTCAAGAGTATTTCTTGCTTCACAGACTGATGTCTTCTTAAAAAGGGCCACAACTGTATGCACAAGATAATTGGCTTTCCCAAATCTGGGTCTCTCATAAATGAGTAAGGTCACACTCCAAAAGGAAGGCTAACAGGTCATATTTATTTGCATTTTCTTATTTCGGAAGGCTAACAGGTCATACTTTTTTGCATTTTCTTATCATGATGTCTTAATCCAGGAAAGAATGTTAGCTATTGTCAGGCATTTTCAGGAGAACCAGAAGGGAAACAGAATGGTCAGCAGTGACAATAGACGCGGGGAGGTCACTTCTGCCTTGCAGGAACCCTGGTGAGAAATGGTGGCAGTGTGACCAGGGCAGGCACAGCAATGCTAACAAGAACTGGCTGGATTAAAGATGTTTTGGAGGTACTGCCAGCTGGATTTGCTGACTGTGGATGTGGCGTGTGACAGAAAGGGGGGCATCAAGGATGACTCAAACGGTTTAGGCCTGAGGAACTGGAAGATGGGGTTGCCATCACCTGAGATTTGGATTCTTATGCACAACTGAGCTTTTTTTAAATTTTCCTAATAATCTTCTTTAAATATTTGGACATCAAAGCAAATCAGGTGTACAGCCCCCAAACCAAATAGATCATCCGCTCTGCTGTCAGATTTTAAATATCAGTAAACTGACTTTGATTTAATATAACAAATTTAAAAAGACATCAAAATCCACATTTTTTTAAAAGCAGTTTATTGTTGGGAAGAAAACATATAAAAACAGAAATAGCAAAATTTGTAAATATTGTATACAGTTTTACCTTTAGCAGATTTGTTGTGCATTCTAAATTAAAATCGTCATCAGCTACGTCAGTGTATAGATGAGTAAAAGATTGAAGTTAGGGGCGCCCTGCGTGGCTCAGTCGGTTGAGCATCCTACTCTTTGGCTCAGGTCATGATCTCAGGGTCATGAGATTGAGCCCTGCATCGGGCCCCACGCTCAGCGGAATCTACTTCTCCCTCTCTCTCTGCTCCCCACCCCCCTCGCTCGCTTACTCACTCTCAAATAAATAAAATATTTAAAAAAAAAAAAAGATTGAAGTTAGAAATTGGGACAGACAGCTAAGAGGCCAGCTTGTTACCTTAGCAGGAGTCTATGCCAGGCATATTCAGTATATTGTTGATAGACTTTTTTTTTCATAAAAGCATTACCAAATTTAAGAAAAATCAGGAAAGCCAGACTATTTTGTTCTGAGTAAGATAACTTGAGAGTTCATGAAGAACTATTTCAGTTATTAAAGAATAATTTCAGGTATTCATCATCAAACTACTGATTGGAAAAATAGATTGAAATTAAGTTGTGTGCCAGGAATGCCTTGCATCCAGAAATGCCACATTTACTGTTCTGGCTGTTCACAAGTGACCTTCGCAGGACTTATGTCCGGGGGGGACTCACCCAGCTGCTTGTGTGAGCTTAGTCAACTGCTCAGGTCTCCCTGCCTCTTCTCCCACACATAGTAACTCTCTACAAGCTAAAACTTGGGTTTATTTGGGGAAAAAAAAAAATATATATATATATGGCCCTAACAGAAAGTCGACAGCTGATGCCTAACTGAAAGAAGTTGCTGTTTACTTACTTTTTACTACATTTTATGGGAGAAAGTGTATGTGATAATGGTATTTGGAGATTCGTGAGGGTCTGACCGCTTATGGACATGGGGCAGTGTGTTGAACACATGAGAGAGTTCTTGGACGCGCATGCTCCTGTGTGTGTGTGTGTGTGTGTGTATGTTTTCCACGTGAACAGCTATAGCAGCCGGGTATCCACCCTGCATTGTTGCAGCTGTCCTCTCCAGACTAGCCAGAACCAACCCCCCGGCACCCCCAACCCATGAACAAAGGCATGTCTTACCACTTGGCTGAATAAAGGAGTCCTGTGTTGCTCTGGAAGTGAGCTGGGGATTTGAACACATGAATTCACTAACATGAGCCAGAGTTAAGCCCAGATTTTTTCCCCCAGGCAAAATCTAGAAATATCAGTGGCCTGACGACACAAAGCTGGTGGTGACAGCAAACTCAGATGGGTTCCCGTTCTCTTCTACTTCCTGTCATTGGGTCTAGGGCTACCAGAAGCTCTTGTGCAGACCTCTCATTTCAGGGTTTGAATGTGGTTTTGATTCATCTTGCCACCTGTGTAGGAGCACTGACACAGGGAGGGGCACTAGATGGAAAGGTTCCCCCCCCTCCCCGGTTTGGTCTTACAGGAAAAAGCAAGTAAAAGAGTAAAGGGATTACAGCTTTACAGACACTGTTCTTCCAAAATACATTTGCAGAAATATTAAGCTGTATGTGTTTATTCTCCAGGTATTGTAAAAAGTGGTGGAGATAAATGGTATCATTTTATTTGAGTATGTAATGGTGTGTTGTGATTTTATCAGACTAAACTGTTTGTACTTGGTTTTATAAATGTATCATCGAAGGGCTAGCAGATTTTATTATAAGGCAGCATAACTGTATTCTTACGGCTTCATTAATTATGATGCCTAGACATAATTAGGCTCTATCTAAGAATAGCAGATACAATGGAAAATAATTCTGGGAAAACGAGTTGAGATTCTGAGAAACTGTGCAAGAACATAACAGAGGGCATCCATTGATTCTCAGGCACAACACAGGGACTGAAGTTTCGCCCGTCATCAGCCATGGCTCCCACGAGGGGGTTACGACGGCCTGTTGTTCATCAGCTATGGCTCCCACAAGGGGGTTACGACGGCCTGTTGCACTGTGCTCTTACCCTCTTGATTTTGTTTCCAAATCATGATAACCTTGTCATCTGTGATTCAGAAATAACAATTTTGATGATTGAAAGTTGATCCACTCATTTTTAATTAATGGGCTTTATTTTTTAGAGTAGTTTTAAATTTACAGAAAAATTGAGCAGAAAGTAGAGGGTTTGTTCCCATATATACCTCCTCTCTCCACACCCACAGAGTTTCCCCCATTATGAACACTCTGCACTAGTGGGTACTTCTGGTACAATTGATGAGCCAGGATTGCTACATTAATGTTAACTGAAGTCCGTAGTTGACATTAGGGCTCACTCTGTGTGTGGTACTGTCTCATGGGTTTTGACACATGCATAATGGCATGGAGCCCCCATTACAGTGTCATAGAGTAGTTTTGCTGCTCTGAGTTTCTCCTGTGCTCCCCTATTCATCCCTCCCCCACTTTTATCCTGAACCCTTGGCAGCCACCGATCTTTTTACTGGCTCTATAGTTTTGTCAGTCCGTTCACTTTTAAGGAACTCCCCAGCTGTTCCTAAGGACACATCATTCATTCCTTTATTCATAAAATGAGGCCTCAATAAATACCGGGTGCCAGGCAGTTCATACACATTGGGAATATAGCAGAGGACCAGAGATGTAAAATCCCAATCTTCATGAAGCTTACATTCTAGTACATCCAGCCTCCAGTGTTGTTAGGTCCTAAGGAGGAGTGAAGGGTCCCATGAAGACACAGAGAGAGAGGAGGTAGTTGGAGAATTTGGGAATAGGACCTACTGACCCCCGTCTCAGGTCAGACCCCATCTTCCCTGCTTCCTTCCTGCAGCTAGTCCCAGGAATTTGGTCTGCCAGCCTCCTCCAGATGCCACCTGCATTTTCTCTCCTAAGAACTGCTGGGGCTCAACGTTGTTTCCCAACTTTTCCTCTTGTGCTGTTTCTGAAATAAGTGCAAGCACTTCCAGACTTTCATCAAGCTTTTACTACTAGTTATCTATAGCCGTGCCTGGTGCTAGTGAAATAGAAGAGAAAGTTAACAAAATCGTAAGAAATAGATGCCCATGGTTATCATCTAAATACTAACTGGACAAGGTCTTCTTTGGAAGCAGATGACCTAGAGTTCTCTGTCTTACCCTCTAAATCCTCTCTTCTTGGGCAGGGGGACATCAGTTTTCCTGTCTTGCCATAAGAAGACCCATTCTCTACCCAGCTGCCTTCTCCCTTACCCTAGTTCTTTGGAAAGGAAAGAGGTTTCATGAGTGAGGATGGGCCAAGGGGCAGGTGGAAGATTGAAAGACATCTGTTTCCTCCTCCCCAATTCTGTCTCCTTGTTTCACACACACAAAAAAACATACTTAAACGGACTCCTCAGAACCTTCTGAGCACGTTCCTAAGTGCAGACCCTGCGTTCTGCTTCTACAAGCTGGTGAGCCCATTGTGTGCATCTCTTCCCAACCACACATTCAGTGACATCACGCTCGTCACTTGAATTGGTCATAGAAGGCATGTTTAACCATGGAAATCAAAGCTACAGATAAGAGTTTTACCACGTTTTTTCCAGAGTTACTTTCTTCGGCATGCTGCTGGGCAGACACTTCTTAACCAAATTCTTACATAGATTCTGCCACAGGAATTAAATTCATGAACACTATATTCATAAGCTTTAACTCTACTCTCCATGGTTTACGGGGGAAGCTGCCAACCAAAGTCAGCAGGAGATTTGATCCAGGAACTTTTGAAAACCAGGCTTTGAATCAGGCCACACAAAACTTGCTGCACCCTTTCATTTCACTTGAAGGAAGGACTGAGGCAATATCTGGGTGGTTCCACCCGTGTTGTCTTCGTCGATAGCTCACAGCACTATGACCTTAAAACTTGCAGTTGGAGGCACGGGGCCATGAGCGCAGTGAGCGTTTCTCCCCCCCCCCCCCCCCCGCAGACAGCGTGCTTGTCTGTGGGTAATTAACAAGGTGCCGCCCTTGCTGACTCGCCCTTTGTGCCCCGTGTAGGACTGCACACGCAAGAGCGAAAGCTGACGCTGCCGACCAGGCTGCCCAGGCGGCCCGCCAGGAGTGTGACATCGCAAGAGCTGTGGCCAGGGAGCTGTCACCTGACTTCTACCAACCAGGTAAGACTGTTGTCCAGGGATGAGAGAGGTAGGGGTATTGCCTCTGGTCTTTTTTTTCCCTTTTCCTTTTCCTTAAAGGTCTGTGCTTCATGGATACCAGCAATACTACAAAACAAGTAGGTACAAAAAGTCCTAAGTATTTGAAGTCTGAGTGTTAGTGCTGCAGATTTGGCTTATTCCCCAGTGTCTCTCCCTTCCAGCCTCCTGACTCCCAGCAACAAACTTTGAGCTGATAGCAATAAAGGAGATGGGAGTCCAAAAGAAGTATCTGATTCTAAGAAATGGTGTTAGCACGTTAGTGACTATTGCACATGTTGTAACAAACATTCCAAATTCAGAGGCACATATAACCATACCATTAGCAGTAGTAAGAGATGAACCAGTAACTACGATGACTATGTTTTTTAATCGATCTGAACTAACTGTGGTTAGATCAGGAAGTATACCACTTAAAGAAAGATTAATCTGCATATATTAACAGGAAAACCCAAGTCATGGTAGAAGAAATTAAAATAACAACCTAAAAAAAAAAAAAAAATCACTCCAGATCATCTACCTCTCAAACGTTATAAAATAGCAATACACAAATATTTGCAGTAGGTTTAAATATTTAACTAACTTCCTAGTGGTTTCTTAGTAGATTGTCTCCATCCCTTTCTATAATAGTGTAGCCACTTTTTATTTATGTTTCTTCACTGTTTTAGAAACATCTTCCCAGTGATTGAGGAATCAACAAATTTCTAGATGAAGGGATCAAAATAAATGCTCTATAAATTTCTAAATATCAAATTTAATATTTTCTCGGTAAAGAATTTTTCCACATTCGTTTCTGTTAACTCAAGCTGGAAAACTAGCACCCTGTACAACATATGTGTTCAGTTGTGTTTGGTTCCAATACAGGTAATATAATCCTGGAACCCACTAAATGAACAAGGCAGGTCAAAGTGAACAGAATAGCAAGATCAATACAAAAGCTAGAAACTTGGCTGTAATAAAGGATGGAGGAATTAGGAGGAAAGGAGGGCATGGTGATTTTTTTTTTTTTCCCCACAAAGAATGAAGACAGTAAAAGACTGGGTTAAGAAGACTCTGTTTTTTAGGAGAGAGACTAGAAAGGGACCTAGTCTGGTTGCTGAGTGATAGAGCTTTCAGAGTGACTTCTGTAATAATTCAACTCCAGGAGACAACCATGATAATGGGTGTTTTCTTTCATGTGCCTCCTTTCTAAACCTCTGGATGAGATTTCAGTCGTTTAACGTATACCTGTGAAATGAATGCCCACTTCCTGGTGCCTAAGGTCATTACCTGTTGGTGTGAGCACTGCAGATAGAGTTCAGCGACCGAGGGATTGTCCTGTTCCCTCCCCAGTGGCACTACCATGGGGCAGTGGCTCGGCAGGAGATAGTGCTGCTTCATGAGGTAGCCCTAGGCTTGAGCTGCTTTGAAAGCAAACAAACTTAGTATTGTTGTCTGCAGATGGTAATTTCTAGGTTCTGTTGTTAATTCTCTGGGGGAATGGGGGTCCCTATAGATTTCTATTAGGTGTTACCAAGAGGTAAATGATACTGAAGGTCATCTCAGTTTCCCAGACTAAATGGTTTTGAAAGCCTTTTATGGCATTAAAGCATTTAAGGGAAGAAAATATTGTGGGAAAATGTAATTCCACCCTCTTAGCTAACATACCAGCTTCATACAAGCAAGTTGTCCATCAGTAATGAATACATCACAGTAGCACGAGATGACAACGGGTCTATTTAAGACAGGGCTAAGGGAAAGGCTGCAATCCGCTTTGACCGATAGCCAACTCTTCCTTCAACAACTGGATAGAAAGCCTTTTCTGTACTAAGTATTATTGATCTTCTCAAGGGAGCATAACTCAAGCTTTCCACTCTGCATTTATAGGGTGATCAAATCAGATAGACATTTCTAAAAGGGCTTTCAAGTACTTTTTTTAAAGTCAGGCTGCTCATTTAATTTACATATCTTAGATATAAATATTTCCATTGTTTGAAAGGCATGTGTTGTACATAGAAGTTGTTGGCCCTAGGATAAAGGAGGTCTGTTGTACCTTACATGTTGAACACCTTTCCCAGAGCTGGCCATATGTTCAGATATTTGCCATCTTAATTAAATCTAACGCTTTTAGTTCAAAACTGCATTATTCTATAGTTCAGTTAAAAACTAAGGAAAAAATATAAGCACAAGGGAAGGCTTTGTCACCCAAAGGGTTAAGTTCTAACAAATAATAAAAAGCATACAAATGGAGGGATGTGACTGTGTATGTAGATAATTACACGTCTACACACAAACCATCAGTGTCATGTGTATGGGGTGACACAGCAAGTCACCCCCCAAGAACTTAGAAATGACATTTCCCTCCAAGAGTTACATTTTCAAATGAGCCTGTGATACTGCACAAAGATCTATAAAGTGATCAGAAGTGATAGCACAGCTGTATTACAGCAAGATTTCCTTGTAACCAGATTAAGTGTATTAAAACTATCTAAACAATTGGTCACCCAAAGTAGTATAGGGAAAGAAAAAAAAGCCACAGAGGCAAAAATTGGCAGCACCCATCCAAACACTGTCCAGGGGAGAGAGAAGCCGTGGCCAAACCCTTGGAGTACTGCAGTTGAATTGGCAAGGACGTTTGTGTTATGGGGAAGGATGCAGGGAACCACAGCCAACCATGTATGGCTTTATTGGCGAGATCATCCCACTGAGGAAATGGATCCTCAGGCTAACTGAGCCTGATGCCTGTAGCTGTTTGACTCATCTCAAGCTTCTTATCCTAATTCCACGTTCACCGTAACCTTCCAATTTTGGTTGAGCTTCTCGTGGAGGCCTCCCAACAGAAACAGCATGCACCGGTGCCATGGGTGCGAGTCCCTGGCCTTTGTGATGGTTACATTGCTCATGGTGAACTAATGAATTGACCTTCTGGTGTTTGACATCAGTCTCGTGAGCTCTGGTGATGTGAGTCTGTCCCCAAGGGATGGCTCTACTTTATTTTATTTTATTTTTTAAGATTTTATTTATTTGTTTGACAGAGACAGAGATAGCAAGAGCAGGAACACAAGCAGCGGGAGTGGGAGAGGGAGAGCAGGCTTCCCGCCGAGCAGGGAGCCCGATGTGGGACTCGATCCCAGGACCCTGGGATCATGACCTGAGCTGAAGGCAGACACCTAACGACTGAGCCACCCAGGCGCCCGGGATGGCTCTACTTTAAAGTGCTGATGAAATCAGGTTTCTAAGCCAGGAAAGCGGAGATGAGATTTTTGGATGATAAGTTTTTTAAAAAAAAGTATTTACTTTGAGCCCTCTTAGGAGATAGCCAGCTCACTTCCCTAGGAAATACCCTCAGCAAGCTTTGTCTGCCTGTGTTTAAAGCATGTGTGTTAGTCAGCTCGGCTGCTATAACAAAGTAAAATGCTACAGACTGGGTGGCTTAAGAAACAGAAATTTATTTCTTACAGTTCTGGAGGCTGGAAGGCTGAGACCAGAGTACCAGTGTGGTTGGGCTCTGGTAGAGAGCCATCTTCCCGGCTTGGAGATGGCCTCCTCCCAGGGTCCTCACGTGGCCTTTCCCGGGTGCACGTGTTTGGATAGAGAACAAGAGCTCTGCCGTCTCTTCCTCTTTCTGTAAGGGCATGAATGCTGTCATGAGGGTCTCACCTTCATAACCTGATCTAAACCTACCTACCATGTGATGAGCGCTGGGTGTTATATGCAACTGATAAATGATTGAACACTACATATGAAACTAAGTATGTACTGTACGTGGGCTAATTGAATTTAAATAAAAATAAATAAACAAACCGGCTTACCTCCCAGAGGCCCCACTTCTAAATATGAACACATTGGGGGTTAGAGCTTCAGTATGTGAGTTTGGGGGAGACACAGACATTCAGTCCATAACAGCATGTATGTGTACACACATAATACTCTATACATTATTTAAAGTAAAAGTGAAGTATTTAGGTTATTATGGGCCAATGTTAACTAAGCTCACATTTCCGGTACGAGTTAGAAGTCTTTAGAAATCAAAGCATATTTTCATTATATAATGGTCTCTGCTCATCATTAATATGTAGTATTTTTGGTTAAGGGAGGTATCCTGGAACAGAGGACTTCGAAACTCACTTTCCAAAACCCAAAATTCAGAATACATTTTTTCCATGGAAAAGGGGAAATGAAATAATCCACTAGTTGACATGAAATTAATAATTCATGAGTTTGCTGGTTATTCCTACCACTTATTTCAGTATTTTCAGCCCCACAAATGTGTGTTGAGCACCCGCCCTGTGCAAGACACCGGAATGGAGGTCCCCCAGCTTGCAGACAAGAGCCCTATGGCCATGTTCGTAAAAGAGGCAGTATCTTTATAGATGGGACTCTAAAGTCCTGTAGGAAAGGGGCGTTCTTTCCACGTAGACTGTAAAAGTAATTGTTCTGCTGGTTATATCACCTTTTTAGAATCTTTCAATCTGGTCCTTTTCTCCTGACTGTCAGTCTCCATAGAGAATATCCAATTTCTATTTAATGACTTCCGATGTTACTACAAAGCGCTGCCATTAGCCCTGCCCTCGTCGACATTTGTTTTGGGGAATCTTCCTGGTGCTCCTTCTGCCCAGAGCCAGCCCACCAAGGCTCACCTAGGAGGAACTAGTCGCATCCCCTGCTGTTAACCATCTGCCATATCTGTTCAGAGCTTTCGTGCCAACTGTGACAAGGAGCCTCTCAGTGTTGGTGGATGACATGTGCTGAACGTGGTTTCATGTCGTGTGGCATGCCAGTGAGCAGGTGACTTGTATCTGACTTCTTCCTAACATGAATCCCCAGGGGGAGAAGTCCCTTAGGATTCAGAGAGATGGTCTGTAAAGATGGATGAAAACGCTTCCTACAACAACCATCAACATACGTCGTCTTGCTCGCTGGCAATATTCTGACTAGTCTTTGTAGTGAACTGCTGCGTGTCATCTGTTCTGTGTTGCTGGCATGGCCCCACTGACACACAGTTGTGTCAGAACAAGTAGCAAGCACATGTGCCTTCCAAGAAGAGAGTCCAGGGAAAACTTCTGTCCTCTGCATTATAGGTCTTGTTCAAAAAGCATTCAGTCATACTCTGGAATATCGAACTGTTTATTCTCCCTTAGCTGGCCCATCCCCATGTGGCCACCCCATGTTGGAACCATGCCACCTGGAATTAGGCCCACCTTTTTTTTTTTTTTTTGGCATGCTTTTAAATGGCTCTCGCTGGGTACATTAGAATCACCTGGCGCATTTGTTAAACATCAAGACTTCAAGGCTTCAATTCGTACTTAAAGTCTCTGGGAATTGCACCCCAGGTGCCTCTGATAGACAGCAAATATGGAGCCTCTGCTTTAGAGTACGTTTATTTTCTTATCTAGCCATTTATTAATGCACGGTAAAGCTGAGAATTTTTTTTTAATATGAAAGTACTAGAATGTATGTCCACCATTCTAGTAAATTCCTTTTTTTTTTAATTGAGGTATGTTTGGTATACAACATTTGTCACAGGTATACAATACTGTGATTTGACACTTCTGTGCATTATGTAATGCTCACCTTAAGTGTATGTTACGTTACGAAGTTATTACAAAGTTACTAAAATATTGACAATATTCCCTATGCTGTACTTTTCATCCCCTTCACTTATTTAGTTTTTACCTCTTAAGTGCCTTCACCTATTTTGCCAACCCCCTTCCCTCTGGCAACCACCAGTTCTCTGTATTTATGAATCTTTTTCTGGTTTTTTGTTGTTCATTTGTTTTGTTTTTTAGATTCCACATATAAGTGAAATCATATGGTATTTGTCTTTCCAAATCTGATATATTTCACTTAGCATAATACTAGGTCTATCCATTATTGTCATAAATGGCAAGAACTCATTCTTTTTTATGGCTGAGTAATATTCCAGTGTGTGTATGCACGTGCACATGCACGCAAATGTGTATACCACATATTCTTCATATATAAATGGACACTTACGTTGCTTCCAGATCTTGGCTGTTATAAATGCTGCAATAAGCATAGGGGTAAGTGTATCTTTTTGAATTAGTGTTTCTGCTTTCTTGCAGTAAATAGGCAGCAGTGGAAATACAGTAATGTTTGGTATTTCTATTTTTAATTTTTTGAGGAACCTCCATACTGTTTTCCAATGGCTGAACCAATTTACATTTCCACCAAAATAGTGTACAAGGGTTCCCTTTTCTCCACACCTTCAACATTCATTATTTATTGTCTTTTGCATACCAGCTAGCTATTCTGACTGGTGGGAGGTGATATCTCATTGTGGTTTTAATTTGTATTCCCTTGATGGTTAGTGATGCTGAGTATCTTTTCAAGTGTCTGTTGGCCATCTCTATATATTCTTTGGAAAAATGTTTGTTCAGGTCCTCTGCCAATTTTTTAATCAGATTTTTTGGGTTTTTTGGTGTTGAGTTGTAGGAGTTCTTTATATATTTGATACTAACCCCTTATCAGACATATCAATTGCAAATATCTTCTCCCATATAGGAGGTTGCCTTTTCACTTTGTTGGTGGTTTCCTCTCTATGCAAAAGCTTTTTATTTTGGTGTAGTCCCAATAGTTTATTTTTGCTTTTGTTTTCCTTGCCTGAGGAGACATATCTAGAAAAATTTTGCTAAGGCTAATGTCCAAGAGGTCATTGCCTGTTTTAGTAGTTTTACAGTTTCGGGTCTGATGTTTAGGTCTTTAATCCATTCTGAGTTTATCTTCATGTATGATGTAAGATAGTGGTCCAGTTTCCCGGCACTACTGATTGAAGGGACTGTCTTTTCCTCATTGTATATTCTTGCCTCCTTCACCATAGATTGACTACATAAGCATGAGTGTATCTCCGGGCTCTCTATTCCATTCCACTGATCTCTGTGTCTCTTTTGGGCCAGTCCCATACCGTTTTGCTTGCTCTAGCTTTGTAGTATAACTTGAAATCTGGATTGTGATACCTCTAGATTTTTTGTTCTTTTTCAAGATTGCTTTAGCCATTTGAAGTCTTTTGTGATTCCATACAAATTTTAGGACTATTCTGGTTCTGTGAAAAATGCTCTTGGTGTTTTGGGTAGGGATCTAGAGATTGCTTTGGGTAGTATGCATATTTTAATGCTTCTGATTCTTCCAATCCATGAGCATGGAATATCTTTACATTTGTGTCATCCTCAGTGTCCTTCATCGGTGTCTTATAGTCTTCAGAGTACAGGTGTTTCACCTCCTTGGTTTATTCCTAGGTTTATTCCTAATTTTATTATTTTTGATGCAGTTGTAAATGGGATTGTTTTCTTAATTTCTCTTTCTGCCACTTTACTATTAGTGTATAGAAACAACAGATTTCTGTATATTAATTTTGTATTCTGCAACTTTACTGAATTCATTTATTCATTCTAATAGTTTTTTGGTGTAGTCTTTAGGGTTTTCTGTATATATTATACAGCATGATGTTATCTGCAAATACTGACAGTTCACTTCTTCCTTACAAATTTGGATAAATCCTAAATAATGGTCTCATATTTTCAAAATGAAGCACATGGGCTCTGTGACAGCTTTATTTCTCATAGTTCAGTGACTCTGTATCTTTTCCTCACAGCTTTAAGAATGTATAACTAATCATGTTCACCAGAGTCCATCCCCCCCCCAGCTCTTTTCTGTATAGGTTATAGTACTTAAGTTAAATATTAGCTTTTAATGTGCCTTTATCTTTAGATTTGCAAAAATAACTTTTTTTCCTACCCCTTAGATTGAAGACATTAAAAGTACCTTGTAATTTCTGTATTCCAATAATGCTATAAAATTGAATAACGGTGAAGTACAAATAAAATCAACTCTGATGAAATTTGGGGTAGAAGGGTTAAGAGAAAAAAAAATGTAAGCAACACACTGCATCAAACTGTATCAGATACTATCTCTTTTCACAGGAGGGGAGGAGGGATTTTGTGCCATAGATTCATGAGGTTCTTCTCCATGGAAGACCAGTACAAATGACCTTAAAGGGTTTTTTAAAGTAGGGCAAGTCTGTTGATGAAAGAACAGCACTTTCTGGTGCTGCTACTTCTTTCTCTTGCTGGTATGTGCTGGTCCCAACACCAACAGAGAAGTCAGAAACAGGAAAATCATCACCTTTTGAATGACTGGCAGATGCCTGTTTTCCTTTAGGGCACTGAGAAACCTTTCTTTGGGCCAGGAATTCATACTTTCAAAGAAAATAGCCAAATTTAAAAGGAGTGGTAGTATTTGGGGGAGCTTCCAAGTTCAGAAAGGCAATCGCAATTGTTGACATATGATCTTACACTGTTTGGGTGGAAAGTGGGATAATACTGTTTGTTATGTTTTGGGCCCTGAACATAACCTATAATTATGGGTCTTTGGGAATTCTCATTTTTGGCTTAAAAGATTACATATGTTGTATTATATTTTATTTTAAGGATGCACAGAAGCTGTGTGATTTTTGGTTTTCAGCTACTATAGCTATTTTCACTTCAGTAAATTGGGATAATAATGCCTGCTTCCTAAGATTTTGGTGAAGCTTTAAATTGTGGAAAATACCTTGTATAAATAGCAGTCTCAGAACAATAAGTTACTACTCAGACCACCAAAGGAAGAGCAATTAAAAGTATAAATAGGCAGTATGTATTTTAACTATTAAGGATAATTGTTCTTCAGCTCCTCTGTAAATCTTCCAAGTTTGGGGTGAGGGGTGGGAGTAGGGGGCAGGAAGGAAAGTGAACAGATGCCAGTTTCTGTAAACAGATTGGTGGGGTGGTTTCTCAAGAGATGATGTCGGCTCCTGCCCATTTGCAGAGAATAGGGCCACCTGCATTGTGTGACCTTGACTTGACCTCATGAGATGAAAGTGGCTGATAGGTGGAGTGGTGGCCAAAGGATATACGTGGCCTGCTTGTAGAGGAGGAGCTGAGAGGTGAAATGCCTACAGAGAGGGCACTGCCTTGGAGTGCTGTCTTGGACAGCCCCAGGGTTTCCCACTGCCTGGACCACTGACGTTCATAAACTCAAGGCCTATACCATCTTGTGCTGCATAGTCTGGGTCGTTACTCTTCAATCCTTCAAAAATTCCCACATAACACTACAACGTACCATTTTTTTTTAATTGAAGTATACTTGATACACCAAATGTTACTTTGTTAAACTTTTTTATTTATTTTAGAGAAAGAGTGGGAGCAGGGACAGGAGGGCCCAAGGGAGAGAGAATCTTAATCAGACGCCTTGCTGAGCATGGAGCTTGACGTGGGGCTCGATCTCATGACCCTGAGATCCTGACCTGAGCCAAAATCAAGAGCCAGACGCTTAACTGGCTGAGCCACTCAGGCGCCCCACCAGATGTTACTTTAGTTTCAGGCATACAGCATAGTGATTCCACAAGTTTATACAGTTATGCTCTGCTCACTACAAGTGTAGCGATCCGCTGTCACGCTATTACCATACCATTGACTGTAGTCCCTGTGCTGTACCTCTCACCCCCGTGACTTATTCATTCCATAACTGGAAGCTTGTACCTTCCACTCACCTTCATCCATTTTGCCCGTCCCCTCCACCCCCCTCCCCTCTGGCAACCATCAATTCTCCATATTTATGAATATTTCTGCTTTTTGTTTATTTCTTCTGCTTTTTAGATCCTATATATAAATGAAATTATGTGGTATTTGTCTTTCTCTGACTTATTTCATTTGGGTAATACCCTTTAGGTCCATCCATGTTGTCACAAATGGCAAAAATTTCCATTTTCATTGCTGAGTAACACTCCATTGTGTGTATATACATCTTTTTTGTCCATTCATCTATCAAGGGATACCTGGGTTGCTTTCCATATCTTGGTTATTATAAGTAATCCTGCAGTAAACATAGGGGTACATAGATCTGTTCAGATTAGTATTGTCATTTTCTTTGGCTAAATACCCAATAGTGGAATACTGGATAATATGCTATTTCTGTTGTTAATTTTTTGAGGAACCTCCATGCTGTTTTCCACAGTGGCTACACCAATTTACATTTCTATCAACAGTGCACAAAGGTTCCTTTTTCTCCATATCCTCGCCAGTACTTATTTCTTGTCTAATACCAGCCATTCTGACAGATGTAAAGTGATATCTCATTGTGGGCTTGATTTGCATTTCCCTGATGATTAGTGATGCTTAGGATTTTTCCATGTGTCTGTGGGCCATCTGTATGCCTTCTTTGGGAAAATGTTCAGGTCCTCTGCCCATTTTTCAGTCAGATTGTGGGGTTTTTTTGGTGTTGAGTTGCAGTAGTTCTTGCATAATGTTTTGGACATTAACCCCTTATTGGATATATCATTTGCAAATATCTCCTCCCACTTAGTAGGTTGCCTTTTTGATTTGTTGGTTTCTTCTTTGCAAAAGCTCTTTATTTTGGTGGTGTCTCAGTAGTTTATTTTTGCTTTTGTTTCCCTCGCCTGAGGAAACGTATCTAGAAAAATGTTGCTAGGGCTGCTGTCAAACAAGATTATTGCCTACATTTTCTTCTAGGAGCTTTATGGTTTCAGGTCTCACATTTAGGTCTTTAATCCATTTTTATTTTTGTGTATGGTGTAAGAAATCTTTTGCATGTAGGTGTCCAGTTTTCCCAACAACCATTTATTGAAGGGACTGTCTTTTCCTTATTGTATATTCTTGCCTCCTTTGTCATAGTGTAATTGACCATATAAGCATGGATTTATTTCTGGGCTCTCTATTGTGTTCCACTGATCTGTTTTTGTGCCAGTGCAATACTATTTTGATTACTGTAGCTTTATAGTATGTCTTGAAATCCGGAATTGTGATACCTCCAGCTTCGTTTTTCTTTTTCAAGGCTGTTTGGCTATTCAGGGTCTTTTGTAGTTCCATACAAATTTTAGGATTATTTTTGTTCTGTGAAAAATGCTATTGGTATTCTGATAGGGATTGTATTGAATCTGTAGATTGCTTTGGATAGAATGGGCATTTTAACAACATTAATTCTTCTAATCCATGCGCATGGAATGTCTTTCCATTTGTGTTATCTTCAATTTCTTTCATCAGTGTTTTTGGTGCAATTGTAAATGGGATTGTTTTCTTAATTTCTTTCTGCCACTTTATTATTAGTGTATGGAAACACAACAGATTGCCATATATCAATTTTGTATCCTGCAACTTCCAAATTCACTTATT
The DNA here is from genome assembly GCF_003265705.2 of Callorhinus ursinus. NCBI lineage: Eukaryota > Metazoa > Chordata > Mammalia > Carnivora > Otariidae > Callorhinus > Callorhinus ursinus. The sequence continues at coordinate 24,505,577 of NW_027397067.1, read as the reverse complement.
CTAATAGTTTCTTGGTGGAGTATTTAGGGTTTTCCTTTTTTAAAAAAGATTTTATTTTAGAGAGCTCGTGAGTGGGGGGAGGGGCAGAGGGAGAGAATCTTCAAGCAGGCTCCCTGCTGAGTGCAGAGCCCAACACAGGGCTTGATCTCATGACGCATGAGATTCATGATCATGACCTGAGCCAAAACCAAGAGCCGGACACTTAACTGACTGAGCCACCCAGATTCTCCTAGGGTTGTCTATATATAGTATCTTGTCTTTTGCAAAAAGTTTATTTTTTCCTTACCAATTTGTATGCCTTTTTTTTTTTTTTTTTTTTTTGTCTAATTGCTGCAGCTAGAACTTCCAGAACTATGTTAAATAGAAGTGGCAAGAGTGGACATTCTTATTTCTGATGTTAGAGGAAAAGCTCTTAGTTTTTCACCACTGATTATGATGTTAGCTCTGGGCTTGTCATATGTGGCCTTTATTATGTTGAGGTATGTTTCCTCTAAACTCACTTTGTTGAGAATTTTTATCATGAGTAAATGATGAATTTTGTTAAATGCTTTTTATGCATCTATTGAGATGATCATATGATTTTTATACTTCATTTTGTTAATGTGGTGTGTCACATGGATTGATTTGCAAACATTGAACCATCCTTTGCATCCCCAAAGTAAATCCCAGTTGATCATGGCGAATGGGGATTCATTTCATGTATTGTTAAATGAGGTTTGCTGATATTTTACTGGGAACTTGCACCTGTGTGCATCAGAGCTATTGGACTGTAGTTTTTTTTTTATAATGTCTCTGGTTTTTGTATGAGGGTAATGCTGGCCTTGTAGAATAAATTTGGAAGCTTCCTCTTCTATTTTTTGGAATAATTTGAGGAGACTAGGTATTAACTCGTCTTTAAATGTTTGATAGAATTCACCTGTGAATCCATCTGGTCCTGGACTTCTATTTGTTGGGAGTTTTTGATTGCCAATTCAGTTTCATTAGTAGTAATTGATATGTTCAGATTTTTCTATTTTTTCCTGATCCAGTTTTGGAAGACTATGTTTTTAGGAATTTATTCATTTCTTCTATTTTTTTTTAAAGATTTTATTTATTTATTTGAGAGAGAGAGAGAACGAGAGAGAGCACATGAGAGGGGGGAGGGTCAAGGGAGAAGCAGACTCCCTGTCGAGCAGGGAGCCTGATGCGGGACTCGATCCAGGGACTCCAGGATCATGACCTGAGCCGAAGGCAGTCGCTTAACCAACTGAGCCACCCAGGCGCCCTCATTTCTTCTAGATTATCCAATTTGTTGGCATATAATTTTTGTAGTAGTCTCTTGTATTTCTATGGTGCTGGCTGTTTTCCTTTATTTCTGATTTTTGTCATTTTTCTTAATTTTTGTTTCATTTTTTTCTATTGTGTTCTTACTCTATATTTATTTTTGCTCTAATCTTTATTATTTCCTTCCTTCTACCAACTTTGAGCTTTTTTTCTAGTTCCTGTAGGTATAAGGTTAGATTGAGATTTTTCTTGAGGTACACCCGTATTGCTGTAAATTTCCCTCGTAGATGTCCCTTTGGGGCATCCCAAAGAAGATTTGGATCACTGTGTTTTTATTTTTGTTTGTTGAGTAGCATGTTGTTTAGTCTCCACATGTGTTTTTTTCCAGTTTTTTTTTTCCTATAATTGATTTCTAGTTTCAAACTGTTGTGGTCAGAAATGATGCATGATAGGATTTCAGTCTTCTTAAATTTATTGAGACTTGTTTTGTGGCCTAACATGTGATCTAGCCTAGAGAATGTACCATGTGCGCTTGAAAAGAATGTATATTCTGCTGGTTTTGCATGGGATGTTCCGTATATAACCTGTTAAGTCCATCTGGTCTAATGTATCATTCAAAGGCACTGCTCCCTTTTAAAGGGAGAAAATGACAGTAATCTAATAATAGTAGGAGACTTTAACACCCACTTACATCAATGGATAGCTCATCCAGGCAGAAAATAACTATCTGTTAATATTTGCTTTATTTAGGTATTCCAGTGTTGGATGCATAGCTCTTTACAGTTAGATCTTTAGATCCTCTTGTTGGATTGATCCCTTTATCATCATGTAAAGCCCTTCTTTGCGTCTTTGTTTTAAAGTCTATTTTGTCTGATGTAAGTGTTGCTTCCCCAGCTTTTTTGTAAGTACATATCTATCAATAATTATTTTAAATGTAAATGGTCTAAATGCTCCAGTTGCAAGACATAGAATGAAGGAACAGATAGAAAACAAGACCTATCATATATGCCAACAAGAGACTCACTTCAGACCTCAAGAGAGAGACTAAAAATGAAGGGGTAGGAAAAGATACTCCATGCCATTGAAAACAAACAAACAAAAAGTCCATGTAGCAACACTCATATCAGGGCCCCTTTCTTTAAATGCAAATTTTTCCATTTAGAAAAATAACATGTTTGTTGTAAACAATCCTAAAGTATTTACAAAAAAAAAAAAATCCCAGGACTAGTGTGTCAAAAGACAACTGCCTTGGCATGACTTTGATGCTTGCAGAAGCTGTTGAAGGACTCCAGGAAGTTTAAATGATATTTCGATGGGGCACCTGGGTGGCTCAAGGGGTTAAGCATCTGCCTTCAGCTCAGGTCCTGGGCTCAAGCCCCACATCAGGTTCCCTGCTCAGTGGGAAATCTTCTCCCTCTGCCCCTCCCCCCAACTCTCAAATAAATCTTTAAAAAAAATAAAAAATGATCCTTTGATGAAGTAGCATTACAAATGTCATCTGCAGATTCTATTCTTACTTACACAGTAGATGCTCTGTTGTTAATTTATTAATTTAAATATTTAATTTACTAAACATACAAGTCAGCTTATTTGAGTGTGTACTTTGTGTTTTACTTACTCTGCAAAATTTGAATATGCAGATTAATTATGGTGTTATTACCAGTGTTCCATCAACATGAATTTCACCTCAGTGTTCTGCAAGCAGGCAGGAATGATGCAATTATTAGGAAGTCAGAACTGTTTAACCTTTATGGCTATCAAAATAGTATAAATAATGGTAAATACTAACTTTTTCTGCAACAAATAATCTTTTCCCCTTGGAAATGAAGTGTGCTCATGTTTAATCCAAGCCTTGGCAGTATTTTTTAAAAGAAAAAACGAGGAATGGCTAATCTGACATAGCAAAAATGCATATAGATAGCCAGAAGGAACAAGCCTTTATGCCTTATCTTTATTTTATTACCTTCCCTTCTGTTGTCAATTTTTCCCCAGGCCCAGATTATATCAAACAGAGATTTCAGGAAGGTGTAGATGCTAAAGAAAATCCAGAAGAAAAAGTACCTGAAAAGCCACCTACACCAAAGGAATCTCCTCATTTCTATCGCAAAGGCACGACACCCCCCAGGTCTCCTGAAGCAAGTCCCAAACAAAGCCACTCTCCCCAGCCCTCCTCCCCAAAACCCACGAAGAAGCAGAACCCCAGCTCAGGGGCAAGACTCAACCAAGACAAACGGAGTGTGGCTGATGAGCAGGTGACAGCCATCGTCAATAAGCCTTTGATGTCAAAGGCTCCCACGAAGGAGGTGGGAGCCATGGTGCCCACGTCCAAGTACTCTGGCCGCCACCACATCCCCAACCCCAGTAACGGGGAACTGCATTCTCAGTACCACGGCTACTATGTGAAACTGAATGCCCCCCAGCACCCCCCAGAAGACATGGAGGAAGAGGAAGGATCAAGCCCGTCTTCCTCAGCGCTGGTGCACAAGCCAGCACCCAACAAATGGAGTCCCCCTAAATCTGTGACAAAACCAGTTGCCAAAGAAAGCAAAGCTGAGCCAAAAGCTAAGAAGTCTGAACTTGCTATACCAAAGAATCCAGCAAGCAATGATTCATGCCCTTCTTTGGAAAAAGAAGCCAATTCAGTAAGTTGTGCACAATGTGTTTGTTTTTTTGCTTCCTTTTGGTTCCTTCAGGTAGCAGTGTAGGGTGACTAGCATCTTGGTGACAGCTTGTCTGGCAAAAGTCCTGACGAGTATAGGACTACGTAGGATAGAGCTTAGCACATTTGTTAGCCCAAGACAGCAAAGAGCTCTTGGGGCAGAAATTTGTCCCTGTTCGCTCAGTCACCCATCTTAAACATCATTCAGGTAGCCAGCTTGTTACTGAATCACGTGTTAGCAAGCCTTTCCCTGCACTTCTTGGTAAGTTTTGTGGTAGCTTAGTTTGAGCTGGTATGACAAAAAATGCCATAAACTGGGCGGCTTAAACAAAATTTCTTCTTTCTTTCTTTTAATTCTGAAGGCTGGGAGTCCCAGGATCAAGGTGCCACAGACTTGATGTCTGGCGAGAACCCAATTCCTGGTTCATAGGCCTTGCTGTACACTCCCAAGGGCTGAGAGAAACAGCAAGCTCTCTCATGTCTCCTACAAGGGCACTAATCGCCTCATGAGGGCTCCACCCTCATGACCCAGGACCCCCCCTCCAAATACCGTCACACTGGGGATTAGGGTTTCAACATATGAATTTTGGAGGAGCACAAAGTCCATCACTGTAGCTAACTCTCTGACTGGCTAGAAAGGAATCATGGGCGCTGACAAGGGCCGGGTCCTCTCAGAGCCCTGGCTGGGAAGAGATATCCACCACCAGTTGCTAGGTTCTTAGCCGTGCTCTTGAGCCCTCACAAAAGACATAGAGTAAAGGAATGGATAGAAAACAAGACTTATTTATATCTGTGTGCCTAGAAGAGACTCAGTTCAGACCCAACGAGCCAGACTAAAAGTCGAGAAGGAAAAGATACTCCAGTCAGCATCTTTAGACAAAAGAACATTTTTTTGTAGCTATTGTGAATTATTCTCCTAAATAGTTTGGATTTTACTTAATTAGGCTTTGCCACTAGAACATTGTTTTTCTTTTCAACTCTTTAAAATTACTTTGGTCTTCTAACTTCTCAGTATAAGTGCTTCCAAAATTTTAGTTTTCTGGTAAATGCTAGTTTTTTCAATTAGTCTTGAGCATTTAAGGGTTTTAATTATTCAACCAGAAAGCTATTTATTATTGATAAGTGTCATTTGATGAGCATGTAGAGATTTATTTGAATAACATATGGAATTAATACTTTATCAAATTCTATAGAATTTATAAAATCCTGAAGCTAAGTAATTATTAATAAAAAATTGACAAACTGATCTGTTGACCTAGTCACATGTTTTTGGAACAGAGGTGTTGCATGTTAAATGCAGCTTAGGAAAGAAGCCACAGCTGACCCAATATTTACTAATTTCTGAGACATTTGCATAAAGGTGCAGATTAAGAGAGTTGTATTATATTCTTGTTGACCAACTTAAACTGGACAAAAGAAAAAAACAGGTTTAAACAGTAATAACAAACAATTGAAATGCATCTTTTTTTATCAACTTACATTTGCTGCTTCTTGGGTTTATTTTGCTAACATTTACAAACACTGGTTCTCATCTTTTTTATCATCTACCTCTAAATTAATCAGATTAACTACGTTAACTTCCTGAGAGTCATCCTCCATGGGGATAAATGGTTTTTAAGACAAACGAAGTCAATTAGTATTAGTTTGCCTGATTTACAAGGGTGAAATTCAAACAATGCAAGGCCATGTAGTTTCTACCTTGCACCCAGGAGTGGGGTTCAGTTGACCTCTAGAACTGCCTAAGAGGAAGTGAATGGCCCAGTGTCCTACACGCTGTCTATGAAATGTTACTACTGTTTGATAAATTCACAGCCTCCTTATTTAGGAAAAGTATCTTTTTTACTTATGTGCAGAACCATCTGATTCTTGGAGGTAGCCAAGCATCCTGCAGCCTGGTAGGCTGGTCTCTAGGGCTCCCTTCCACATTCCAGGAGAAAGGAGACCTAGCCCTCTGCAGCCTCTGTGCATGACAGGAATCAGAAGTCAAGATTGCCTTGGCACGTTCATGTGAAGATTTTAACAGTTAACACAAAACTGCCTTTCACACTCCTGATTGTTTTCTTGACAGTTTAGAAGTGATAAAATCATCATAAAGGTAGCTAATGAACCACCTTTAGAACTAAGGAGTACCGCATACAGTTTTGAGACAGACACTGTGTAAGTTAGAGGTTTATACATAACTTGAAAACTCGAAGGACTATTCACAACGAAGCACACACTGGAGGGAAAAACCAGACTGAAGCGGTGTTCGTTGTGGGCAACCGAGAGATCTAGTACAAGCCCGAATCGTCATTTTTAGTGTGGTTGAATACACTGGGATCTGGACTTTTAGTCGCCAGCTTATTGACTAACACAGGATACGCTGGTGGCCAAGGCCGTGGACTCTGGTGCCAGACTTCCTAGGTTCAAATCCCAGTTGTGTTGCTTCTCAGTCGTGTGACCTTGGGCAAGTTTCCTAACTGCTCTGTGAGTTGTTTTCCTCATCTCTACCTCTGTCATAGGGCTGTTTTGAAGATTAAATGAGTTAGTACTTACACAGCTCTTAGCACAGTGCATGGCACATGGTAAGTACTCAAAAAGCAGTGGCCATTATTGTCCCAATAGTGTAGTCGTTGAAGCATAAAATAGTTCATAAATATTCCAATAGATTTTGGCCCATCCTCAGGATCACCCTGAATAGCCATCTCCTAGAAAAACAGAAAACCTTCTGAGACACAGGCTAACACTTAGCAAATTGAACTACTTGATATAAGCAGTAAGAGACGAGGGGCTATGCCACGGATTACTCTATAACCCCTCTCTAGAAACGTGAGACTCCTGTGGGCCATGGTTGCACATAGACTGATATTCCATGGAAACACATTCTATGCGGTACCCACCTCTTTCTAGGATTTTGCAACATGGGTAGGATCCAGTAGAGACATCATTACAGCCTGATCATCAGACTAGCAAGGGGTCTTCTAATTCACAATCTCGACTCCTTCTGAGAACTGCCTGCACTTTTTCTTAGCCATTACTCTCTTCCAAGTCTATTTGGAAATTAAGGCATCCCTGTCACGTCAATTTTGAACCAAGTACACACACACTAAAACCCTACAAACAGTAAATACACATAAACTTGCCTATTTATACTAAATTCAATTTTTTTCTTTTCATGTTTTTAGAGAAATTTTAGATTTAACAGACTGTAGTAACTCTTCAGAAGATTCCTCACAATTTTAAATGAGCAATAGTCTTTTGAAGAAAAAAGATACATTTCTTGAGTTAGAACTTCATATTTCCATATTTCCCCACACTTTATTTTCTAACTGCCTGAAAGTTCTTCCAATCCAGATTTGCACTTTTCCCTGCTACAGCTCCTTTTATTACACCTGTCTCAGTCAGTCTTGAAAAGCAAGACTGATTTTTTTTTTCATTTTGCTATTTTAAGCTACAACTGGCTACCACAGTCATGTTTATGAGACTTCACCTTAAAGCTTTCCACCCTGTGCTCAGCCTAGGTATCTGAAGAACACCGAGCTCACGTCTTGAGATCTGCCTATTAAACATAGCATCCCAGAATTTATTTGCCACCTGGTTGCTGTTTGAACTTTTTATTGCTGCCTTACCCTCATCTTCACTGAGTCATCTTTAAAAATAGCTTTATAAATGGAGTTGTACAGTTGGATAAATATATATACACATGTCTATATATTTATGTATATATATATAAATATGTATATTTATAAATATGTGTGTGTGTGTGTGTGTGTGTATATATATATATCTCCATCCAAAAATGCTAATGAATTCAAAAAGATAAACTCATGGAACCTTGTAAGGATTTATGAAATGGGAGTTAAAAGTCCAGACACAAAAAAAAAAGTCCAGACACAGCTTAGACTTTTGAAGTTAGATTCACTGAAGGCACTTTCTCTGTTTTTCTACTTTTCCTTGGTCCACTATAAGACACTGATAGTAATAGCATTTCCTTAATCTCCATGCTGAGTTATGATGTTGAAAGATTTCAGTTATTTTCTGAGTTATGTTTCCCACACTAGACATTTTAATTATTGAGTTACATAGATTTGGACCCTCCTAGTACCTTAGAATACAACTATTCTAAAAGAACAACTGGTCCTATCAAGATTTGAGTAGTTTTCTGCTACCATGAAATCAGAGGATATAGATGAAAATGCCATTTTCAAGAACTTGATTAAAAATTATTATTTTTAAACTAAGGCCTGTAGCTATATAGGGATATAGGAAAAAAAACAGCAGCTCTGAAATAGACAAAGTTTAATTTTAGTTTTGTAATTTGCTTAAACTGGATGAGTAACGTTGGGCAAGACACTAACCTTCTCGGAGCTCTGTAACTTGTAATCACCTGTGAAGAAGAAATCATGTACCCAACACTGCTTATTATCAGCCCACTGCCTGGCATATAAAGACCTGCAATAAATGTGCTTTTTCCTCCCATTTACTTGGGGTTTAGGAACTAGGGTTTTTCTTCTTCCTAGTAGTCCCCATCTCAAGGACACCCATTTTTACTTCCTTTTCTCCCCCACTCTGATTTTACTAATCACCTCGTTCTTCATTTAAGGCAGTGAATTAATAAGGTCAACAACCACATCCACAACACCTGGAAAAGCACCAGCAGAGAGCAGGTGTTCATAATGAAACCCTGGATGAGTTGGGTGACCCATATGTGCTGGGTGCACGGCGGTGAACAAAGCACAGCCCCCACCACTGTGGAACTCAGTCTAGGGCAAAGACGGAGATTAACAAGAAGTGACGAAGTGCGAGTGTTAGGAGAGACGAAGACCAGGGCACTCTGACCCATGCCAGGGAGGTTGTGGCCCCAGTTGGGAAGGAGACCTCCTGTAAGGATGTGACCCACGCTCTATACCTTGCAACATGAGCACTGGACCAATCGCAGTTCCGGTCTTTCTTACCTCCCTGCCCCCCCCTCCGAAAATCACACCAGTACCACATTTGAGGACTCTGTTAGCCTGTTTCAATGTAGCCTCATTCAGTATTCAAATCTAGTACAACTGTTTCCTCATCAAAATAACAAAATACTTACCCCACCCACCTCATAAGGCCATTTTAGAACACAGTTAATACTAAAAAATTAGACACTATTTTAATAGTAAATACCAAGATCGGGTCTCTGTAATAAAGATGGTCAAGCATGAGCAGCTCTTGAACGATGGGTCAATAAGGTTGGTTTTTGTTTAAACAAGTAAAGTTTGGGTACCTTGGCTAGCTGGTATTTATTACAGCCATGTTTATCAAAATAGAATTCTGCAGTTTAATGGGACTTGATTTCTGAAACGTGGTGGCTGTGAGCAAAAAAGTGAAGAATTAAGACCTATAAGATAATTCCTGCAAGTGTTCAACTTCCCGCTTGCAATTTTTACTTTAAGGATCGGGTGGAATCCAAAACTCTGACCAGGAAAAGCAAGAGTCCTAAATTTTTCCTGAGAGGCCTCAGTACCCCTAAAGATTTTAGTCTTACTTTCTAATTGCCTTCATGAGGAAATAATTCTTCCTCATCTAAATTACACCCTAACAAAAAGTGCATATCCACTCTGTTAGTCCCTCACCCAATTATGGCGCACTCTCACCCAGACTGCTGTTGTCAGATGTTCTGAGGTGAATGAACTAGATTATTTGTTAGTCTTTTTTTTTTTTTTTTTTTAGATTTAATCAGGACTGGATTCATTTCGTAGTGAAAGTGCGGAGACGGCTGCACCTAAATACGGCATTGCTATTTTTAGTTTATACCTTTTGGAGCTGCTGTCATTCACGGCAACGGGGTTGAGGTTTTCATTTATTTATGTATTTATTTTTGGGGGGGGTAATTGATTTTATGAGCTAGCTTACATGTGGATATTAACATGGAAACATTATGCTTGTTTTGTTCTGTTTCGTTTCCAGGGCCCTAATTCAGTCATGATTGTCCTCGTCATGCTGTTGAATATCGGGTTGGCCATTCTTTTTGTTCACTTTCTAACTTGATTGGAATTAGGAAAGGTAAGAGTCGCCTTAATTTCTATATAAAATCACTGTCTATAACATTCTTTTCCCATTATTTGAATTTACATTTTTTTTAAACTGCGTATTGTCCTTCACTTTAATTTTGGCTGTGCCTGAATGTGATTCAACATAGTTACTTAATGCTGTAACTGTTTTGACCCTTCAGTGAAGTCATGACAACTAGTGGTGTTAGCCCACAGTTCTCTGCCGTGGCATCATCAGCCCTTTAAATGGCACACCCCAGTCAGACTCAGACTCAGGGAAGGAGGCTTGGAATTAGGATGGGATCGCGAAAGAGATGAAACTTGGAAAATTCAGCCAGAGGACCTGTTCGGTCCCCCTGGGAATGCTTTGTGGCTTTGGGGTCCTCTGGGAGCTGAAGCAAGCAGCCGTGTTGGAGAGCAAAACTTAATAATCATTCTTTCTTAAAATCTGCTGAAGCAGCCCCCATCCGGCGAAGTTCTTGGCATTGGCTACTCCATCTGTCCTAGCAGAGTGTGACTAAACTGGAAATGTATGGAGCTGCATTTTTTTTTTTTTTTCCTGATGGAAGTCAACAGCTGCCTTACTATTTTACCATCTGACGTTTTTAGTAGGGAGCTGGGAAAACAAACGACTGCCCGAAGAATGCGGTCGGAGGATTGTGTTGCTGCGGCCATGGCTCCAACATTCACTCCTATCTCATTAGAAGAAATAGGTAGCAGCATCACTCACCAGTCTTATGCCATGACCTGCTGCTTTAACATCTCCTGGAATGTTCTGGGAGAGAACGTTTCGTTTGCTTGTGCACGCCTCTGTTCATTCTTGCTGTTTATTGAAGTAGAATGTATAGCCCTCTACAACGTGTGGTCCTGGCTGGAGGAAACACACTTGTTGCATCTCAAGGAAAAGAAACAACATCCTAGAGAAGATGTGTTCGTTGCAATAGCAATACATTTTTTTTTTATGCCGTTTAGTCTTCCTAAACCTGTAACAGGCTGTTTAAAATTTAGCAGTGTGAAGGCATTATACCTTCCTAAGAAGTAATTTTAAATAGTTTTAATTATGCCCTTAGGAGGTGCTAAATTTTAAAAGCTGAAAGACAACAGAATTCTAAGAAGCGTAGTCAAAACGTTGCATGGATTGCATTAATCAGTGTTTAAAGGATTCAGTTTCATTGCTGACGTACTTTACAACCAAATAAAATCTTGTCAGTGACTATGTTAATTCCCATGAAAGTTAAGCAAGATGCTATTAATAACTGCTCTGGTCCTTTTTTTTTTTCTTCCAACTTAAATTTTTGTTGAATACATTCAGGTAGAGCGTAAAGCTTTGTTAAACCTCTGCTTCTCAATTTTACGCCTTTACGTGTGTTTCAAAGTCCTTTCGTAATTTTATTTCACATTTTAAAGGCTTAGACATTTTTATTTAAATATTTGTATTTTGCAGTCCTTTGTTATTCTGACATGATCTGATTTTTTTTTTGCTGTTTTATAATTCATCCTTTATTACTCAGAAGCATGCTTATTACTTAGAGACACTACGTGGTCTTTATAAAGATAGTTATTTAAAAAGAAATAAGGGGAGGAAAGGTATCTTAAATCTCTCTAAGACATTACATTGTGGAGAAGGAGCTAGCTATTCCTAAATATTTTCACGATCTGCATGGTTTAATCAGATTCTTGCTACCTTTTCAATGCAGAAGAGACCACTCACATGTTAGCACAGGTGTGGACTGAATGCTTTGTCACCTGCAGGGTAGTAACCCAGTGATGTTTTTTGCAGAAGTGCAATATGTTGAGAATCCTGGGTGTGACCAATATGGAATAAAGAAGAAAGCAGAAAGAGAGCAAATGAAAATTACAACTTGTATATTTATTTATTTTTTACATTTTGCTTTGACTTTTAAATTTAGGGAAGTACATTTTTAGCCAAGAAACGTTTAAGCTCCTGTGTCAGTCTCCGTACTCTCACTGCGCCTTCCTAACCCCATAGCTCTTGATGCTGGGAAAGCGGATTTTTTAAAAAAAAAATAAAATATTTAATCTTACTAAGTGTTTATTTAAAACGTGTAATGCTTTGGAAATAATGGGTAACAAATAATGAAAGGATATGTTTATAAAGTGAGCATGTTGGTTCCATTTATAAATATATGTATGATTTATAAGCTTTTTTAAAAACAAAGCTCAAATTGTTGGTATTTTTCTAAAATGTGCACAGCTGTATTTTACATGAAAGGCTCTTTCTAATGGGTTGTTATACTGTGCTCTACATTTTGGACAGCACATGAAGTCTGCCAATGTACTTAATAAAACATGACCTTGTTTATTTAAAGTTTCTTGCTGTGAAAAAGAACTCCCTACCTGTGAGTTCCTTTATTTATAATCCTCGAAACCAAAATGTATAATGTACAGTTTTCACAACTGTATCCGCTCTAATAAAAAGAGAAAGTTGGTTATTAATAAAGTGCAGGTGTGTTTCCTTTGTGAGTCAATTACTGTCTTGAGTTATGTGGAATTTGGGGGTGGGTGGGTTGTATTAAAAGATCTGCTGAAAAACTGACAAAAATGGGGTGCAAAATGTTCAAAGCAGCCACAGGGGAGAAGGTAGTGGACCATTATTTCTTTCTGTTTCTTTCATCCTGGGCTTTCCAACTAATTTTGTAAAATAAGATTCATTTTCCTGCTTAGGGCCTTCATTAATTGGATTAGTTCCTTAGCCAGGGTTTTAAGTCTGCCCCTGTTGTTAAGGAAAAGTCAAAGTTGGAGTAAATCCCCCTCCTGCACGGATACTTTTCAAGTAATTAAAGTTTTTGGATCATTGTGCCTCAAATAAGTTAATATGTTGCTATGGCCCCTGTTGAGACACATTTCGGGAAGCTTAAGCACACTGTGCATAATAAACTTGCCGCCACTAGAATTTCCAGCCACTAGGCTCCCTTTGAAGCCATCTGGTACTGGCCCAGGCCGCCCTGACACCTAGCAAGCTCCCTATGAGGGATAGTGAGAGGCCCACCTCCAAAACTGCTTCCCAGGGAGCCGCCATGGTACTTTCACATTCCCAAACAAGCCACTCCTGTGGAAGGCTAAGGTCTTGGAGACCCCTGTATAAAGAATGCATCAAGTTAGCACCTCTGAGTAGTGAAAGATGGAACAACTTAAGTGATTCACCTCCCAGTAAAATCTAAAAGAATGGAACACAGACTCTTCTGGAGCCAGTGGGAAAAAGCACAGGGTGCTAGAAAGATTATTGATTCCAGTTTCAGGTCCAAACCACAAGTTTTGATGGCTGAAGCCAAAGCTGGGGTAAAGACTTTGTGGGTGGGAAATGTGGAAAATATTCTATGTGCCCTTTTAATGCAATAACTATTTCAGGAACTATGGTAAGCAGGCTCCCCAGGCATACACTCGATGCGACTCACAGCCCTCCTCCATGCTCTGGAAACTTGCGTAGCCTCGTCTTTCCAACTCAGTATGTGGCCGCACACCTGGCTTATTCGGTCAGCACAGCATAACCAACGGCTCGTCAGGCTGAGTTTGATTAGCCTGGGTTTGGGAACTATCTACGTCCAGCATTTCCTTCTGCCCCCAAAAGTACTGACAAGTACTTCAGTGTTCTGTACTAGCCCCTACAGGAATCTCATGTATGGGAGTAGGAGGAAATAGCAAAATATATAGAATAAAATAAATAGTCCTGAATGCAGTGAATATGGATAAAATTCTCGGCTACGGTTGTAACCGATTATGGATTTTTCTCTCATCTGTGCCCTGGTTTCCTCATCTATAAAATGGGTGTAACCAGAGCACTGATCTCACAGTGTGGTTGTGAAGGTAAAATGAGCTCGTTTATGTTAAGTGCTTAGTACAGTGCCTGGCTCATAGTAACTGTTGTGTTAGCTTTTGCCAGTTGGAGGAACTAGGGGAAAAAAATGTTAATTTCTATAAGTGTCTCACATTAAAAAATAGAGATCCCACTTTATAAAGGCCTCTTTTTAAAGGTTAATTATGTCACAGGTCATATTATGTTCTTTCTTCTTTTTTCACTGTGAAAATCAAAGGCCACCCTTCACCAGAGTTCCTTTTCTACGCTAAAATGCAATTTTTCTGTATTACTATACAGACATTTGCTTTACAAAGAATATTCACTTCAGTGACTCATTAGATTCTTATAAGATCCCTAGGGAAGAATTCCTGCATTTAAATGACTTGCCCAAGGGTAGCCAAAAAGTTATAAAAATTTGTATCTGAGTCCCACATCGGATTCTAAATGTGCTTTTTCATTTCATATATTGGTTATTATTATTCCACGCTGTCATCCTCATCAACCATAAAAAGGCAGAAAACATGATCTGATTTAGATAAACTGTTAGAATTAACACAAAAGTGAGGGCCTGAGATTTGTTCAGCTAGTGATTGGTAAAGCAGCTCACTTACCACCGTAAAGAGTATATCAATCTTTGAAGAGAATTCTGGAGAGATTTGGAGGGAGAGACAGACTCAGCAGAAGATTACAGTACTCATGTACAAGTCTTTCCTTTTCCCATCCTTGCCCCAAGCAAACTCATTCATGAAATATCAAGAACAACATCAAGTGTTGAATGGAATTATGATATTTGCTTAAGGGAAAGCAACAGAGGTCTTTGGTATGTATGTCACATGTCACATTCCTGCCATTTATGGCACATATTTGGAAGAAAAGAATCTGATCAATATCATGTCCCCCCTGCAGTAAAAGCAGAAGCAAAGGTGAGAAGAAGCCAAAGGTCATCTAATTTTCTCATGTTCTGGGCATGTTCTAACAACAGCTTCTGACCACCAGAGCAAGCACCTAGAGTCAGGTAGCTGCTTCTGATAAAGGCCAAGAAGATGCCCAAACATAGCATTGTTGTAGAGGTAACAGGTGATGGAATCCATCACCTAAAGACTCGCATTTTTAAAAGCAGTTTTACATCAGATAATTGGGCAAAATAAAAGTGAGCAGAGGTTAGAAACATTCAGATCCACACAATATTTAAAAGGATAGACAGCTATCACTTCAGTCTGTGGTTACTTATCAGCCCACTGAAACCAAGCAAGAATTTAGAAAGTAATCTCAACACAAGAAAGCGCCAAAGAATGCACTACATCTGTGCCCAAAATAAGGTTTGATGCTATCTACATCTGTTTGGCATGATACAAGTAATGTGGGGGATTCAGCATAATTTTTCATTTCTCAATGTCCACTTTATTTCCCAATATTTACGTACTTTACAGTTTAGTTTTCTTCCATTAGGATTTTTGTACATAGGAATCTCTTTCCATTTTTTCTAATAATCAGGTCCGTTTTTTCCTTCACAAAAGAGTATTACTAATCTCAAAGATCCTAGACCGTATTTTTGGGTTTCTGTTGGTTCAATCCAGCTATCAACAATTTACCTGTATTTGTGTGACATTCTAAAGACTGAGTAAAGGGTGCCTGGGTGGCTCAGTTGGTTAAGCGACTGCCTTCGGCTCAGGTCATGATTCTGGAGTCCTGGGATCGAGTCCCACATCGGGCTCCCTGCTCAGCAGGGAGTCTGCTTCTGCCTCTGACCCTCTTCCCTCTCATGCTCTCTATCTCTCATTCTCTCTCTCTCAAATAAATAAATAAAATCTTTTAAAAAAATAAAATAAAGACAGTACATTATAAAGGAAGCACTGCAAACCTATCTGCTACCCTGCTCAGAGCTCTCAGGGGTTTAATTTTTTTTTAAAGACTTTATTTATTTATTCATGAGAGACAGAGCGGGGGAGAGAGAGAGAGAAGCAGAGGGAGAAGCAGACTCCCAGGGAGCAGGGAGCCTGATGCGGGACTCGATCCCAGGACCCCGGGATCATGACCTGAGCCGAAGGCAGATGCTTAACCATCTGAGCCACCCAGGCGCCCTAATTTTTTTTTTTTTTTTTTTAAGTAATCTCTACATCCAATGTGCGGTTCCAACTTACAACCCCAGGATCAAGAGTCACACGCTCTACCCACTGAGCCAGCCAGGCACCGCCCCCCCCTTTTTTTAAAGATGAGCTTTCAGGAATTTTAATGTGGCCTGTGTGTTCAGTACCCTGCCTGACGCCTTAGTGCCCTGCAAAACCCGAGCTCTCCATTGCGCTGAATCATGGCTCCCTGTCAGTCTCCCCACAGCAGCAGAATGCTTAGAGACACACAATTTACTGGTGCAGTTTGACAAACATGTAAGCCTAATTGAAGACAGTAATTCAAACAGAGAAGTATAAAAAGGCTTCAATTCAGGATGCCACTTTCTCAGATGCCAGTTTATAGAACCAGCCACACACTTCCTTTTGAGTTGTCCCCCTATTCATTGGCTGTGCCAACACCAAATATTACGTGTCCATTTTGGTATACTCTAAAGACAGTTTTGGGGTCCGTAAAATGAGAACAATATCTGCCTCATACTGTTTGATTTTTTTTTTTTTTTTAAGATTTCTTTTGAGACCGAGAACATGAGAGCAACTTGGGGAAGGCAGAGGGAGAGAAAGAATCTCAAGCAGGCTCCACCGCCAGCGCAGAGCCTGACTCAGAGCTCCATCTCACAACCCTAAGATCATGACCTGAGCCAAAACCAAGAGTCAGACACTTAACCTGAGCCACCCAGGAGCCCCTGTAGTGTTTTTATAAGAATCAACTCCCTAACACATAGTAGGCTCTCAACATATAGTAGGTACTACTACACTTAATTGTCTCAACTTTATCAGCAATTTTTACTTATTCCTTCATCAAACATTTGTTATGTACTGTTGAAATAACTTTCTAGGCCCAAGATGGAGCGGCCCTCGCCTGGGGTGCCTTATCAGCAAACCAGAACTCAGATAACTTTTGGGTCCCTGTAAATGCTCCATTTGACCAGAAACACAATATATCCCGTCAGCCAATCCCCAAACCCCAAGCCAACTCGATTGCTCACCCCAAACAAGTGTTGTGGCCCCAATCAGATATTTCTATTTTTTTTTTCTTTCTTTTTCTTCATTCTTTATCCTATAAAAGCTCCCTGCCTTCTACCCCATTTTGCAGTTCTCCAAAAGGAGACTGTTCACTTTATGAAGTGTTAAATAGTTTGTTCATAATACCTAAATTGTTTTCTTGAATATTTTTAATAGCATTTCATTGATTTTTCTTTAAATTCACTGAAATGAAATTCTTTGGTCATTAAGCATCAGGTCCTCCTGCACTAAAGGATGCATTCTGCATGGAGAACCAGCTGTACTTTGAATAGTTAAATGAGTTCCTTCTCAAAAGCAAAGGACAGACAATAAAAATCAAAGCTCTTACTGATCATCAGAAGACACACTAGTGAGTATTGGTGCATTTCTCATTAGAAGCTTAGGAATACTTAATATGGAACACTCATACTAGTAAAACTATTCATTAATGTCTATTACTCACAAAAATTGCATGATAAAAAGATACAATTAAGGTGTATGAGAAATGAGCCCGACAAAGGCTTGCCACAATGATTATACTCTTAGTTATAGGAACAAACTTCCTGAGGCAGGCAGAGCATCAAGATGTTCACTGATATGCAGAAAAGTGTTAATGGGCTCAGCTATTATGTTTAATCACTATGGTTATGAACATAGGCAAATGGCTCTGGCTTTAAAGAAAATTAAAATACATTTAATCAGAAATAATAGCATGGCAAAATATCATAATGTCAGATCTTCCAGAGCTGAGTAGTGTAGCATCCATTAGTTTATAAGTTCATCATTAATATTTATAGAGAAAGAACAGAAAAGAGGCTAAGGAGTTACCTGCTCGGTTCAATGTAGACATTCTGATAGCTTATCTCAAATCCTGCATTAAGCTGAACTTGAGTGCTTTTCTTCAGTAGGAAACAGGAAACAATTCTCCTGCTCAAACATATTTCATTCACTATTTTAAGGAAAACCTGACATTAGAAGAAAGTCACCTCCTGGGACTTTAAATAGCTTTTATATCATTAAAACACACACTTCCCCCGCCCCCCCACCAAATCTCATTCTGTATCAACCACAACAGGAAGGAGACTATTTCAGTGGTTTTCAAACCGCCATGAGCATTAGAATCACCTGAAGGTAAAACATTGCTGAGCCCCACCCAGTCAGTTTCTGATTTAATAATTCTGGGAATTTGCATCTCTAACGTGTTCCTAAGTGATGCTGGTGCTGCTGGCCAGGGGACCAATCTTTGAGAACCGCTGCGTTATATAATCAAGCAGTGTGCAAGTATGAGGCACCAACTACAGTTGCCTGGCTCTGTGTGTGGCAAAGAGTAGAAAAGAATACATACATACAGACTAACATCCGTTATCACAACATTATTTGATCCTTAGACTAGATCAGAGAATTTAGATAACTTTGGAACTTAGAACTTAAGATAACTTCCTCATTTTGCAATGAGAAACCCAAGGTCAAGAGGGGTGGAGAGAACTGTTTAACAAAACACAGCTGATTAACAGAAACAAGACTCCCACCCAGGCGCCTCTGACTCCCAAGTCCTGGGTGCTCTTTCTCCTACATCTGAGCAGCTCTGAGTCTGTCCTCCGGCCACCAAAAGGTTAGAACAGGGGCCATTGCAAAGCTGTTCTGACTGCTGTCACGCAAAACATAAAGACTGACTCCCGGGGTTCACTGAAACAAAACATTGATATCTAAGGTTGAAGATAGTGCATTGTCCATCACTTGAAGGAGAGTCATTCTCAAATCCATGCAGTGGTTTATCTGTAGCCGTTTCTCTCAAACCACATATGACATTGGACCTCATTCTTTTAAGATTTGCACACTCAAATACTTCCGTTTTGTCAGGCGTGCTCATGTTTGCAAGCCTACACATAACTCTGTCCATCTGTGTAGACTTTCTTCTCTAGTTTTGACAGGAAGAAAAAAAAAACCTATGTCATTAAAGATGACAACAGTATCTGCACATACAGATTCCATCACGTCCTGCTGACCTACCTCAGCAATCACAAGTCTCCAAGAGGAAGCCTGATTATCAAAGAAGAGAGAAGGCAGAGACTGCCAGGAAGCAAGGGGGCTTTTAGGAAAACATCCTGGTCCTTACTTTTGTCAAGAGACGAGTGTGGAATTCAGGAAATTAATCCCTCAAAGAGCATCAGACAAGTTCCCTATCTGCCTCAGAGAGTCTATCTTCAACATAGAGATTTTCCACAAATGGCAAGAACAGACAAGACACAGAAGAGAAATACACAATGGTCAATAAACATGAAAAGACTGGTAGCCAGGGAAATGCGGATTAAAATAATGAGATTTTCAAAATCCAGTGCCTGCCACATTAACTACATTCTTAGTTGAGATGGAAAAGGAGCTTGATTTGGAGTCAGCACTAGATCACAACTCCAGAGCGTCTTCACTTTCTCATTCTGGGAAACTTTCCCAGGCTCCAAGGAATGTCCCTCCTCAGTTACTCCAAACCACCTTCCTTGATTTTTAGCACTTTACTGCATGAACCATTTGGTTTTCAAATCTGTCTCTACTCCTTGCTGTGCACTCCTTGCAGGTGGGGATTCTGTCTCGTGTCTCCACTCACCAGTGCCTGGCACATACATATGTCCAACAAGACTGACGAGTGAATTCATAAAACTGAAATAACTTTGGGGCGCCTGGGTGGCTCAGTTGGTTGAGTGTCTGCCTTCCACTCAGGTCATGATCCTGGAGTCCCAGGATCGAGTCCCGGGATCGAGTCACGCATGGGGCTCCCTGCTCAGTGGGGAGTCTGCTTCTCCCTCTGCCCCTCACCTTGCTCATGCACGCTCTCTCTCTCAAATAAAATCTTAAAAAAAAAAAAAAAAAAAACCTGAAATAACCTTGCCCACTTGGACAGCTCACTCACTGTTGAAAGAAAGCCATCTTCTGCAACATGCTCTGAGGACATGACCTTCAATTCTTTTGTCTTACTGTATTAATATTACTCTGCTAAATGTGTGTGGGGGAAGGGTGAATACTTATGGAAGAGTAAAAAGTTTTAAGCATATGTAGAAATCCTATTCAGTTATCACTCACTTCTATTTGGCAAAAATTATGACTGAGAGCCTTGGTAAAAGCAATTTGATAATATATCTGAGAAGGTCAACAGATGATCTATCTTGATTAAGAAGATGATTTCTAATAAACAAGAAAAGTTTCAGTAAAACAAGATGAATAAGTCTAGAGATCTGCTGTACAACATCATGCCTGTAGATAACAGTACTGTACTGTGCCCTCATAAATCTTTTAAGAGGGGCCCCTGGGTGGCTCACTTGGTTAAGCGTCTGACTCTTGGTTTTGGCTCAGGTCAAGATTTCATGGATCCTGAGATGGAGTAGCATGTCGACCTCCACGCTCAGCAGGGAGTCTGTTTGAAGACTCTCTCCATCTGCCCCTTCCCCCACTCACGTGCTCTTGTTCTCTCAAATAAATAAATCTTTTTTAAAAAAAATCTTTTAAGGGGCGCCTAGGTGGCTCAGTCATTAAGCGTCTGCCTTCGGCTCGGGTCTAGCCGGGGTCCTGGGATTGAGCCCCGCATCGGGCTCCCTGCTCGGTGGGAAGCCTGCTTCTCCCTCTCCCACTCCCCCTGCTTGTGTTCCTGCTCTCACTAACTCTCTCTGTCAAATAAATAAATAAAACCTTTAAAAAAAATCTTTTAAAAGGGTAAATCTCATGTTGTGTTCTTACCACAATAAAAATTTTAATTACTTCTTAACACCTTGAAATGTTTTCAGGCATTTAGGATTACATGGATGGTGAATGGATGCCAGGAGCTCATTCAGAGTTGAGAGTTCCTGGTTCTTTATTTGCCTCAGAGTGGCAACTATGGAGGGGAAGAAAAATGGACAGATTAGAGCAACACTGAGGAGACAGAATTAACACAAAGTGGTGATTTAGTATGGAGAATAACGGAAAACTCGAATTCCAGAATGATGCCAAGTTCAGGCTTGAGCCGCTGAGTGCCTGTTAGAGTCCTTAACAGGGGAGATGGGAGGAGGTGTGCACAGGAGGCCCAAAGACACAGAAAACTAAAAACTAAAATTTGAGACACACTGGACCTGAGGAGTTTGTGAGATGGGTTCAGAGGAGAGAATGCCATTGGGTATGTGGGCCCAAAGTCCCAGAGAACTCTGTGATCAGGTTGTGTACCAAGCATATGGTGAAGGAAAAACACCCACTGGTGTGTACGGATTTTTCTCTTTACAAATTTTCTATCCATTCATTAGAGCAGGTCTCTCGACAAGACTACATTCAGTAGATTTTTTTTTTTATCATGGTAAAATATGTATAAATTTACCATTTTAACCAGTTTTAAGTGTACAGTTCAGTGCATTCGATACATTCATACTGTTGTGCAACCATCACCACCATCCATCTTCAGACTCTTGTAATTGATATTTTGTAATTGCCTCTCTTCACAAAAGTTAACTATTTTGTCATTAATTTTACTAATTCAGGCTTAATTATTGCAGAGGTATTATAATAACTTCTTTTATCCCTGAGTCTGAGGTCACCGAGTATCACATCAAATGTACAATTTTTCTAATTCATTGTATAACAAAGAATTTGACGGTTAAACTACCGTATATATCTGTGAACGCTCAAGCAATCTTCAGCTGAATCACGAAGGGTCAAGAAGTGTTCCTTCACGAGGAGGAGGAGCCCAGGCCTGGCCATCCGGCCTGAGGGCAGAAGAGAGCAGCTGCTAATCACTACTGCACAAGCCCCTTCCTGCAGGAGGTGGGACTGGCTTCTTCATCCTCCTTCCTGTTGGTTCCGCTTCCCCTGCAACTGAGCCTACCACTGAACTCCTAGATAAATTTAAGAACAAAGTTTGATCTTGAAGTTCACCAGTATTTTTTAGTTATTATCTGGATGGAAAGATCCACTATTTGTTTACTGAAATAAAAAAAAAGGGGGGGGATTTAAAAAACATTAAAGCTTCTGTAGGGGGGTGCCTGGGTGGCTCAGTCATTAAGTGTCTGCCTTCAGCTCAGGTCATGATCCCAGGGTCCTGGGATCAAGCCCCACATTGGGCTCCCTGGTCCGCGGGAAGCTTGCTTCTCCCTCTCCTGCTCCCCCTGCTTGTGTTCCCTCTCTCGCTGTGTCTCTGTCAAATAAACAAAATCTTTAAAATAAATAAAGCTTCTGTAGGTCCTTGGAACCAAAAAGGCAAATAGATCTCTTCTACTAAAATGGTCTTTCAGGGGCACCTGGGTGGCTCAGTTGGTTAAGCAACTGCCTTCGGCTCAGGTCATGATCCTGGAGTCCCGGGATCGAGTCCCACATCGGGCTCCCTGCTCAGCGGGGAGTCTGCTGCTCCCTCTGACCCTCTTCCCTCTGGTGCTCTCTCTCTCTCATTCTCTCTCTCTCAAATAAATAAATAAAATCTTAAAATGGTCTTTCAGTTCTCCTACCTCCTAGAAAACAGAGATTACCTACTCATCCATGAAAATGTCCACTGATCTACAGTTAAATGGTAAGTCCCTGGATAAACCAGAACTCCTTAAGTTTGCCAGAATCTTATGCTGAAATCTCAGCTACCTAAAAATCTACCTCTAGGGCAGGGAATCGTTATCAGGCAATCTCATTCCTCTGCCAGTTTTTTGCTTTCTCAGACTCTTTTAATCCTTGGCAGTGACCATGTGACCTAATTCTGGCCAGTAAAACTTTGCTGAGTCTTCCAGAAAGGTTTTTATTTTCCTGATAAAAGGGATAGGTAGCAGAGAACTCAGTGTTGCCCCACATTCCTCTTTTTTTCGGATTTGAATGTAGGTGTGATGTCTTGTGCTGTGGCAACAATACTGAAACCATGAGGCAACAAGCATAAGAACAAAGACCTAACAAGAATGGGGAAGCAGAAAGTTGGAAAAAGTTTGGATCCTTAATAACATTCTTGAAATTCTCTTAATAAATGTCATTATGGTTTAATCCCCCTTTAAAAAAATTCTCAGCTGCTAAAAAGGTAATAAAAGGAGGGAAATGATTCCAACATTGTGTAAATATAAAAGATTATCAACAGTATTCATGCTTGTTGTTTGCATCTACCCTAAAAAGAAGAGACAATTTTATAAACCAATTTATTTCTGTGCTTGAGAGAATTGGACTTCTAAAACATTGAAGACCTGTTCCTTAAAAAGTTAAAAATAGAACTACCCTATGATCCAGCAATTGCACTACTAGGTATTTATCCAAAGGATACAAAAATACAGATTCAAAGGGGTACATGCACCCCAATGTTAATAGCAGCTTTATCAACAATAGCCAAATTATGGAGAGAGCCAAAATGTCTATCGACTGATGAATGGATAAAGAAGATGTGGTGGGTGGGTGTGTGTATATATAATGGAATATTACTCAGCCATCAAAAAGAATGAAATCATGCCATTTGCAACAGTGTGGATGGAGCTAGAGTATATTATGCTAAGTGAAATAAGTCAGTCAGAGAAAGACAAAAACCATATGATCTCACTCCTATGTTGAATTTAAGAAACAATACAGATGAACATATGAGAAGGGGAAAAGAAAAAAAGGAGGGGGAAAAAAGTCACAAGTGACTCTTAATGACAGAGAACAAACTGAGGGTTGAGGAAGGGAGGTGGTGGGGGATGGGCTAGTTGGGTGATGGGTAGTAAGGAGGGCACTTGTTGTGATGGGCACTGGGTATTGTATATAAGTGATGAGTCACTGAATTCTACCCCAGAAACCAATATTGCACTGCATGTTCACTAACAATAAACAAATAAATAAACAAACAAACAAATAAATAAAACCTTGAAGACCTGAAGAGACATCAGCACGAACTCTTGACTCCTCTGTGGGCCTTCCCTGAACAACTCAACCAGAACCGTTTGCTCTCCTCTGCAGGTCCATCCTGCCCACCCACGCCCCCAAGCTCCTAAATTGCACTAATCAGTCTCTCCCCAGGCACTGCCATTTGAGTGCTGTGTACTGGCCTGTTGTAAATCTGTTGTAAATGCTTCACGACGTTTTCTCATTAAATTCATTCTTTACAATAAATAAGTGTAGGAAGCAGTCATCGTCATCCCAGATTTACAAGTTAAAAACAACAAATTGGGCTCCAAGAGGTAATGTATATCCAGCGGCACCCTCACAACTAGTAGTAACAGAGCTAGAATTTGAAACCAGGTCTATTTTTGAAGTCTGTCTCATAGGGTTTGTGAGAACTGACTTCCCAGTTTGTTTTAATGGCATTATCTGCCACTGTTCCATCACGTCTGACTTCTCTTTGTGGAAGTCCCTGTTACCTCCCACACATCCTGCCTCCAGTGTCTCTCGAATGAGCCCCTCTTTTCCAGTCCCCTCGCCACCATTCTAATATGGCTCCAGGCAGCGGATCACGGGAGCATCCAAACTGGTCTCCCTGCCCCCAGTCTGCCCTTTCTATTGCTCCTGCTAGGACTTGCCAGAGAGACAAAGCCAAATATTTCTAGAACATAGCTCCAAACCTGTGACCTCCTTATTATAGAATGTACACTCACTTCTTCACTGCCCTAAAAATGAGAAGAACCAGGGGAATGACCCCCACGCATTCACGGGACCAGGCCAGACCCTTTCCAGTACAGGTCCTCAGGTCTGAAGAAGGATGATCAGAGGCTCTCCCCTAGTGAGATCCAGTGCCCTGCCAAGTCTTGATTTTCCAACTGGCCAGCACTTGGCCAGAGAACTCAGCCAGGAGAGGGGCAGAGCGCCACACAGAAAACTCACTGGGAGTTTGAGTGTTAAGTTTGCACAACCACAGGTCAGCCAGGTGTGCACCTTCCTGTCACTGGGGTGCAAGGACAGTTCCTGGGGTCCCTGAGTTCCAGGAGCTGCTCAGCAAAGGACCCCCACAGCCCTGGCCAGCCAGATTTTCCAGGTTCACATTGACACAGACTGCTGTCTTAATACTAAGACAGTGCTTCCAGTTGGGGGGGGGGGTGGAGGGGTCTCAGTTTTTAAAATTACAATTTTATATACATAAAGTGGAATAAAGAATAACTTGTTGCTTTCATCACCAAAACTTAGAAAGTACATCCTAGTGGAACTCTCCCAGTAGAGGTTTGCAGGTGTTGGGTTCTCCATTCTGCACATCAGCAATCTTTTCCTATTGGAAAGGATCTCAAAAGACTGAGGCCATTAACATGCCCTTCCTGGAATCTGGTTCTCCCTCCTGCTCCATGTGGTACCTCATTCCCAGCCACGCCCTCCCACCTTTCCTTTCCCATGCTCTGTACCTCTCCGCATTCCACGGAGTAGCTTCAGGGGCATTTGGAAGAGGAGTGCCTCCACTCAAACTCCTCCCTGCTCCTGACCCCTGCTGCAACTCACAGCCCCACCCCCCCACCCCCCCACACACACACTCTCTCTCTCTGCCCACCCCACCAGGCATCAAGGAGAATGTCCGTCGCAGGAAAGAATTTTAAGGGGGTAGACCCAGACAGGCTGCAGGTCCTGTAAGAGAGTACCCTAGGGGGCTCTTGGGCATCGTCCATGTGGATCTCTGTCCTCTCATCACCAGCACCTAGGGAGGGGTCTGAATCTTGCAGATGCAACTGCAGTCCAAAGCGACAGGTTATTATCTGAATCTGAACAGCACAAGTGGGGATCCCCCAGGAAGCGGAATGAGACAGGGATTAGCTTGCCGATGTCCAATGTCCGACAGGGAGCACTCTCAGGTCAGTACCTGTGGCAGGCTGCGGGGAAGCAGCGGGAGAGGGAGGAGAGAGAAGCTGAGCTGTGATGCAGCCCCAAGGAGGGCCTCAGCTGAGCAAGGCTGGGGGTGCGGGGACTTGAGGCTGAGGCACGCTTCTAGGTCATTCCAGGTTGGGTGAGAGGACAGGCCTGTCGCCCTGCTTTGCATCTTGGGCAGCACTCACAGCACATACCACCCTGGAATTCCCTTTCTTCAGCGAAATCCAGGGGGGGCCCCAGCACCCTGGCCTCTCACAGGGACTACACCTCCTCTGAGCCCCACCAGCACCACAAGCCTGTTTCACAGTCCAACTTCCCGTGTTAGAAGGGTCAGATGGTCAACTCCTTGAGGGCAGTGACACACGCCGTGACATATTACCCGTCCCCATGTTGGTTTCCTCTCCATGAAGCAGTATATTTTGAAGGGAAGAATGTGGGCTCTGGGCTGGAATCCAGACCAGAATTTTTACTTTTGCTCGGGCAGCTTAGATAGCTATTTTAAACTCTTTCAACCTCAAACATTCCAACTATAAAATGAAGGTAACATACCCATGCCTCGGGACGCCTGGGTGGCTCAGTCGATTAAGCGTCTGCCTTTGGCTCAGGTCATGATCCCGGGGTCCTGGGATCGAGCCCCGGGTCAGGCTCCCTGCTCAGCGGGGGAGCCTGCTTCTCCCTCTGCTGCTCCCCCTGCTTGTGCTCTCTCTCTGACAAATAAATGACAAAAACAAAGCAACAAAAAAACATACCCATGCCTCTCTCTGAGTTTATTCAGGCAGCTGACCTATACCAAGAGGCCATGACCTACCAAACACCCTTTACATATGTTATTCCTAGTTCTTCCAGCATTTCTCTTTTTACGTTAGCAACGCCATTACAGAAGGGCAAACTGCAAGATGCCAGGGTCACACAGCTGTGAGGGATATAACAGGCCTTTAAGCCTAAGTACACCTGATGCCAACATCTAGGTCCCTCCTGCTGCTTCCACACCTGGGCAGCCCCTCAGGTGGCTGGCATTTTGCACTGTTCCTGTATCACCACAGTCCTCAAGTTTCTTACCACAGCCATCAAGACCCTCTTCTATTTGACTCCAAGCCACTTTCCAACCTCGTCTCCCGCGACGTCCCTCCAGCCTTCCTGGGCTGTCCCCCAAGCCCCACATTCAGCGCCCCGCTGGCCCTCCCCTCACACTCCCCAGCTGACACAGCACGCCCTCCGGGAGGCCACTCTCCTCTGCCGCTTCCAACTAATGGCTCCTTCTACGCACAAAACCACTTTCTCCTGCTTCACATGAGCTCGGCTGTCATCCTCCTTTCTCCACATCTAGTTGTTTTAGTCTCTTTTCTTCAGCAGATTATGAACTCCTTGAGAAAAGGGCAATCTCAGTTGTCATCATACTTCTCAAAACACTCAGCAGAAGGTTTTTTACAGGAAGAAGTGCTCAAAATGCATCTATTGAATTTCTTCAAAAAACGTAATTCTTTTAGTTCCATAAAACCGTCTTAAAGCTCTAGTTTCATCGCCTTAAGAATTTTCCTGATTTGGGTGGGCTTTTTGTTTGTTGTTGTTAAAATGTCTTTCTTACCTTATCTGTGGAAGGAGTTTGCTTTGGAGAGAGTCACCTGGACCAGATATCCCACTTGGCTTTTGTATCCAGCGGCTGTGGTTCTTTCCTTGTTCATGAATTTGTGTCCCACGCCCTGACCCCAGCCATGCAAGCAGAGGAGTCAGGCTGATGGGGGCCCTGGCATAGGAGCAAACTAATAAAGGGTTGAAGGTGAGCCTTTGGTGAGCGAGCCAGAAGTCAGTACCATTCGCCTGAAGCTTGGGGAGGGGCGTTCCCTCCAGAGTCATCAGGGTCACCAAGCCAAAGTCATGTTCTCCAGCTTCAGCCTTGTGGGCAACCATGAAATGTCAGTGTGTGCCCCAGGCCCCACGGAGAGGCCAGCTCACTCCAATTCAGCTGGTCCCTCAGCCATCTCCAGACACCAAGGAGAAGGAAATCCTGTGTGTGCTCTCTTGAGAGAGATCCTGGGAAAGTGGCAGCCTGAACACCTGCTCCAAGCCCCATCAGCTCACCTGAGAATGGGCGGGGGAAAGGGAAAGGCAATGATGCAGCCAAGCTCCGCCTTCCCGGAACAAGGCCACTTAGGTAAGTCGACTTGAACTACCTGAGGCAAGGTGCTTTGGGAAACACAGAAGTAAATTCCACTCCCCTGTCCTCAGAAAGCTTGCACTCTAGCAAAGGAGACAGACATGCCTTGACTCTCTGACTCCCCTGAGTTTCCTGGGCCTGAAGATGAGGTACATGTGCCCAGCACTGTGCTGCTGAAAACACTGGGTCACAGCAAAGGAAAAGCAGCAGCAGAAAGCTGGCTCAGTCACCACTCCGATAGCCCCACGGACCAAGCAGTACATTAGTTGGAGCTTCTCAGATGACATATGCAATTGGACTGCCTTCAGCCATCAGCTTGTAGAGCTCAGATCAATGTGTTTCTAACTCCTAAAGAACAGATCCTGTGTGCTGGGAACCACAGCTGCACAGAGGCAAAGATGCAGTCTATGGCAGCTTGTTTTCAGAGCAGCATTGGCAGACGAAAGAAAGCATGCCAATTATCCGCATTTCCTATCCTAACAACAGCCTTTCCTCCCTGTGAGGCATCTGCTGGTTCCATGCAGTGCTCGCACCAAGGGAACCAGCCAGAAAGTGAATTCCTCTGTATCCACTGGGTTCTGGTGAGTTTTCCAACACAGAGAGGAACCACAGCACAGGGAGGGAGTGGGGAAATGCAGCGGTGGATAGAAAGTCCTGGGTTCTTTCTTGTCCTGGCCTGCCACGGGCTGGTTCAACACAAATAAAAAAAAAAAAAAAAAAAAAAAAGAATATTGGCGGGAAATGAGAGAGGATGGAGGAAGGGGAGAGGAATACAAGCCCAATACAGGGATGTGTCAGCAACAGTATAAGAAACTCCGTATTTAAGAGGTCAAATGGAAAAACTGCATTAGACTTTGAAGGGAGAAGGGAACACTTAAACCACCTTCCCTGGAGCCTTTTGGAAGCTCTGGACCGGGCTCAAGTTTACTTAAAAGGTGGTAGGTGTTTACAAACTGAACTGATCATTCCCATACTGTCCCCCCCGCAGAACCCCGAAGCTGTAATCCTAGGTACTTCCTCCTTTTCATTGGCCAAATGTAATTTATCACCAACTTGCATCTATTCAATGTCACTAAATATTCTTTGAACCTACCTCCCACTTCATTTCCACTGCCTCTGTGTTAATTGGGCTCCTCATAACTTCTCATCTGTATTATAACAAAGGCCTCCAGGAACAGGGTCTGCTCACCTTTGGTTTTTGCTACCAGACCTGTAATAACAGATCCCCAAAATGATACTTCACATGGTAACAACCTCAAGGCGCACCTGTAAGTGCACCGTGCTTCCTCTAGTGTCTTTGACTTTCTTTACCTGTGCTTTCACCCACTTAGAATTTCATCCCCTTCCCCCCACACTTGTCCAATGCTTAATTGAGTCCATCGTTATTTCTCCAGAGAAACATTCCCCTGACCTCCTCAGAATGAAGTGCCCTTCCAATTGCCGTAGCAACCAGTAATTGTTAGTTACCTTGCCTTTTTTCCTTCTCCACTGTTGGCTCATTGGAAATAGAGACTACTCCTTATCCCCCTTGGCATTCTACACTTGAGTTGGGCACAAGGAAGTCACTCAATAAATACTTGCTGAATGAGTGAATGCATGAACAAATCTCTCCTGAAGGAAAATGAGCTAGAACTACGGGAAGATGTATGGGGCTTAAATAGAATGAAAAACTTCTTGTTTTAGGAAAACAGTTTTAAAAATGTTTCACCTCAACCTCACATATATAAAATTGATTCAAAATGCGATCCATACATGCAATGGAATACTATTCAGCCATGTAAAAGAAATGGAACTTTCATATATGCCACAAAACGGGTAAACCTTGAAAACATTATGCTTTGTGAAATCAGCTAGACATGGAAGGGCAAATGTGGTATGATTCCATTTATATGGGGTGCCTAGAATAAGCAATAAGACAGAAAGTTGAACAGAGGTTACCAGGGGCTGGGGGACGTAGGGAGGGATAGTTAATGGGCATAGAATCTGCATGGGGAGGATAAAAATGTTTTGGGTATAGATGGTGGTGATGGGTTGACAACACTATGAATAGATTTAATGCTACTGAATTGTACGCTCACAAATTATTAAAATGATAAATATTGCTACGTATATCTTGCCAAAAATAAAATAAAGAACAAAGTATTGATACCTACTACATCATGGATGAACTTTGAAAACATTGTGCCAAGCGAAAGAAGCCAGGGACAAAAGGCCAATATTGGATGATTCCATTTATGTGCCATGTCCAAAACAGACAAATGGGCAAATCCACAGAAACAGAAAGTAGACTAGGTGATTGCCAAGGACTGTGGGGAGAGAGGGAACAAGGAGAGCTGTTAACGGCTAACAGGGCTTCTTCGGAGGCTGAAGAAAATGTTCTAAAATTAGAGAGTAGTGATGGTTGCACAACTCCGTGCGTATACTAAAAACCACTGAACTGAACACTTTAAAAGGATGATTCTTATGGTTCGTGAATCATATATCAATAAAGCTGTTATTTAAAAAAAAAACTTTGTAATTCTTAATCTACTAGTGTGGATTCCAATTTGAGAATTAAATCTTTCTTGCTGAATCTTGAAGAGTATTCTAAATACTCATTGATCTAAACTGGTTTAGGGCCAGGAAACAAGTAGAATTGATGGCTTTCTATGATCACCTAAGAAGCTCATGAAGCAATTAGCGAAATCCGACGGTCAGAATACCATTTTTACCTACCAAGTTGGAGGAAGTTATAAAGTCTGATGATACAGTGTTATCTGTGTTCTCTTCACAGCGCTTCCTGGAAGAAAATAAGCACTCTCGTATACTGTGAAGTAACGTCAATTAATGTCAAGACTTTGGAAAGCCATCTGACAATATGTAGTAAAAGGTAAAATACAGTTATCCTTCTGACCCAGCCATTTCTCATTTGTAAATTTATCCTGGAGATATATATTTGAATAATGACTAAATACATATATACAAGGATGTTAACTGCAGTGCTGTTTATAGTAGCCAAAATACTGGAAATAATTTAAATATCTACCCACAAAGGACATGTTAAGTAGATTTTAGTATTTCCACACACTAGAATGCAATGCAGGTATTCAAATCGTTGAAGTCTATATACGTGACAATAAACATTAAATTTTAAAAAGGTATTGAATTTGTGTAAAATGAAGCTGCTGGTTGTCTACCCAGCATTCATTCTTTCCTTAATTCTTATTAAATGAACGCTGTCTTTATTCTGGGCTGCAAAGTACCTGTCAAAACCCCTTATTTCCCAGCCTCACTTACTTCTGAAGATGGTCATGAGCCATAAGTGGAAACTGCTGGGGAAGGCCACTGACAAAACTGCTTAAGTGAAGCTAATTCAGCCAGGAGAGCACACCCTTTTCATCTTTCTTTGTAATTTTTGGCCTGGTACAAGGATGTGACGGCTGGAGCTTCCAGTAACTATTCTAGAACAGAAAGCATCTTTGAGGAAGAAGCCATACTAGATTGATGGAGCAGAATGATAATCAGGAAGCTACCATTTGTCTGCCTTCCTCCTGCCTTCCTCTGGCTCTTTATAATGGAGAACAATAAATCTCTGTCTTTTTGAAGCCACAGATTCAGAGTTTCTACTACAAGCAGCAAAGGCTTATCCTGAGACGATCTTACCAAAATAGATGACTATTTGGTATACATGGGATGTTGTGACAAACTATAGACAATGACTTGAAGGTCTGTGGTAGAAGGAAAATGTATTTATTAGATACTCTTTTGTACTGCTTGAATGTCTACTATGTCTACACCGACGTATCTTAGGGGCTCCCCGATTCTATAGCTTCAGCTCTCTCCTAGCCCTGCGGCTTGCTCTGTTCACCTGCTGCCACTGTGACTCACTGCTTCCACCACGTAAGCCACGGGGCCAGTGTCTCTGGCCCTCCCCCGCTTCAGATGAAACACCACACGGTAGGGTCTGACCTCCACCGCAGCTAAGGCATCAGGTGATGCAACCAGGGAGAGGGGAGGGGCGATCACACCCGTGGGGTGAACTGCCACTTGTGGAAGCACAGGAGGTAGAAGAAAGCCAGCAAATAAATTTCTTCCTCATTCTCCCCCTGATGGACTGCTCCAGGGTATGGTGCTTCCTTGCATCTCGTCCAGTGCCGCCCCCCCCCCCCCCCCCCCGCCATGCGCCTGAGAAGCTGTCTAGACTCATTTGTGAAGTAGCAGCCCACCACCTGAGTGTATGTGAAGTACCACAGCACCTTCTATGTGCTTCCCGTCTTTCCCCACCTCCACACCTCTTGCCTCGCTCTGGCCACCGTGTCATTGTGCCTCCCAGCTAACCAATAGCACTTAAGCATTTCTTCAAGCTCTGTTTCCTAGGCTAAGGCAATATGCATATATTTCTTTTTCAATTAAAAAGAGAGAGAGAGAACTAGTTCATTTTTTAGAAACCCAGCGAGCAAAACAAATGAGAGCACTGGACCCCGGCCAGTGGATTCGGAGCTATTCTATTCCACAAACTCTTTTACTGCTGCCATTAAACCAAAAAATTAAATGTAAGTCCTTTTTTTCCTAACACAACCCAACCTCCTTTTTTTTCCCCTAGTGCATCTTATTAGGCCTTTTACATAGTCTGGCAAGCAGTAAAAACAGAGAGTTTAAAACCACAATACATAAAAGGATCTGAATATTTACTGAATGATTGAAACCCAAAGGGACAGATCCCAAAACCAAGGACATATGAGAGCACCTGCCTGTGCTGTCCTCGTCTGACTTTGTCTGAAACTCAGAGACAGTCAAAATCCCATCATCCTGGAATCCGATAGCACAGACTGCAGGATCAACGTGACAGACTCCAAGGCCATGCAGTGGTTTCTATGTTGACAGGGACTCTAACATTCACTGGCAGCCAGTATCAAAACTGCAGGCCTTGGGAGCCATGTCTTTGGAGCTAGATGACCTAAGTGAGAATCCTTATGATTGCATTTCTCAGAAGTTGGAGTAATGGCCCCATTCCTCAGACATTCTTCTTCTGGAACACAGCTTCAAAGTCCTGAGCTTCTGTTTCTCCAACAGGGAGCCAGCACTGAGACCATAAGGTTATCAGCCAGACACATACAGCACTTATAGTACCGGGGGATGGAAGCCTGACCTCTAGCTCCAAGACACCAGCCTCTGCCTCTCTTCAGCAAAGCGAAGTGCCCCTTCATGCAGTCGGCCACACCATGTTGGGCATATTGCAATCCCGGAACAGAGAGAGAGAAATTCATTTGCACGAATGTATGTCATGCCCACACACACCAATGTCACCCTCCCCGTGTTCTCTCTGTCCCTTAGAGTCCTTCTATGCAAAGTGAGGAGATGGCAACATACTGCAAACATTCTCACGGCTGTGCCAGGGACCAGTTGTTGTGTCTAGGCACCGAAAAGGCATTTTCAGTATCCCAAGCACGCCGCAGGTCCCAGCACTGCACTGCCCCAGAGAAACAGAGTCGTCCACTCCAGAGGTGAGCCAGGTGTCCTGGGTTAACAAAATGTGCTCTATCCATACAGCAGAATATTATTCAGCTTTAAAAAAAGGAAGGAAATTCTGACATGTGCTACTACGTGGATGAACCTTGGAAACATTATGCCACGTGAAACAAGCCGAACACTGAAGGTCAAATGCTATATGATTCCACTTACATATACCAAAAAAGGCAAATTCAGAGAGATGGAAGGTAGAACGGAGTTCACCAGGGGCTGAAAGGAGGGGGGAGATAGGGAGTTATTGTTTAACAGGTATGGGATTTCTGCTTGAGATGATGAAAACTTTCTGGAAATAGATGGTGGTGATGGCCAAGCAACAACATGTATGGACAGAGTGACACTGAATTGTACACTAACATTGGTTAAAATGGTAAGTTTTATGTTATATAATAACACAATTAAGTTTTTTACAATCAAGATAACAATGTCATTCTGTGAAAAGAAGTATTAAAAATAAGCTATGCCCTTAACACACATTCATTAAGTAACTATTGTATGCTCAGCTTTGAACTAGGTCTCTTGGGGGATGCTAAGCCTCATAAGTGGTCAATGCCCAGAAACAGTTAACAAGAAATAAGTATGGGAAAAATAATAACACTTATGCATGTATAATAAAGTTTAAAATAATTAAAATTTATATTATGGGGGCGCCTGGGTGGCTCAGATGGTTGGGCGTCTGCCTTCGGCTCAGGTCATGATCCCAGGGTTCTGGGATCGAGTCCCGCATCGGGCTCCCGGCTCCTTGGGAGCCTGCTTCTCCCTCTGCCTCTCTGTCTCTGTCTCTCATGAATAAATAAATAAAATCTATAAAAAAAAAATAAAATAAAAAATAAAATAAAATTTATATTATGGTTACTTAAGAATCTCTTATTTCACTTACCCCAAACTACATGGCACCTGAGCCAACCTAGGTGCTCCAAAAAATGTTAGAAGTTGATACTGTTACATTTGTTATTATTATTATTATTTACAGATGAGGAAACAGAGACACAGAAATTAATAATTTGCCCAACAGTTATTATGTGGCAATGCTAAAATAGTCTTCAATATCAATGTCTGAGCTTATTTCATGAAATTACAACTACCTTATCATAGCGTATGGAGGTGTCCATCACTACCAGAGGACAAAAATACCCTTTCAGACTGGGTTAGTTAGAATAAAGCTGCTATAACAAATGCCAAAATAACAGAGGCCCAAGCAAAATAGGATATATTTCTCCCTTATGTAGCAAGCAATGTGGAAGCAGTCCATTACTAATAATGACATCCCTTGGGGATTACTTAAAAATAAAATCTTTTAAAAAATAACAATAATGACGTCTCTGTGGTGCTGGGAACACAGGCACTTTTGATCTTGTTCTGCCATTCTTGGTATGCATTGTGCAGTCTAAAATGGCTGCCATGGCTCCAGCCATCATGTCAACATTCTGGCCTAGAGAAAGGCGAGAAGACTGAGCAAAGACTTCATCCCTTTATGTCCACAACCCAGAAGTTGTACACATCACGTCTATGCCCATCACAGAACTCAGTTGTGTAGGCACACCTAGGTATAATGGAGTTTAGCAGTCAAAATAGGGCTCTCTGCCTAAAGGAAGAAGGGAGGTTGTTATGAATAGAAATGCACAGTCTTGGTACACTCACCTCCTCTCTCTGGACAAAGTCAAGGGCCCTCTGGCTGGGCCAGGCCACTCTGGGGGGCTTCTCCTCCCCACCAGTAATTCATGCCAGCAATCCACTCTGCACTGTGCTTTCTGTACTGTGCCATCAGCCATGGACAAACAAATGCTGCTATTACGAAAATCTACACTAGGAGACTGAAGGTTTGCAAGGGAGGAAAAGAGATAGTCCCTTAAATCAACTCAGTCTACCTCTGCGTAACATTAACTGTGGGAAGTGAGGGAAATAGGAAACTATGTGGCCTGCAGCAACTAGAACACTCAACTCAAAGGTAGCCTGGCCCCATGGGCTTCAAGAAAGCAGTGTTCTTAAGGCCAGGACGGTGCCCTCTTCATTTTCATATTCCCAGCAACCAGGAGAGCATAAAGCCTACCAGAAGCAAACTAACATTTGCTTGGCACTTTGCCACTGGCAAGTCGTTATCAAAATGTACCAGAACCCCAGCAAATAGTTATCATAATTGTGCCCATTTCATAGATGGTGAAACTGCAGGTCAGGGAGCCAGATGAACCACCCTCCAAGAATACACGATCAGGAAAGTCAGGGCTGGGACTCAAATAGTTTCAGGGGAACACTGAATGTCAAGATTTTCTATCATGGCCAAGTCTTCTTTCCTTCTGAAACTATCAGTGCTTAACCTAACTTCTAAAATCTAACACCAATCATACTTATGGAACTATTTGCTACTTATCCTTCAATACTGCAAAACATAACAACTATGGTGCTTGTCACTAGGTGTATGTCAGATTTGCTGACATCCCTACATCCTGTCCATGCATGCTCAGTGTTCCTACCGATGCTCTCCTTTTCTCCTTGATGCTGCTGACCTTGATGCTGCATGGGATAAGGTGTAGAGTCAGAGCCTTTTTTTTTTTTAACAGGATGGCAGTAGCCAACCTCATGGGCTTTTCCCTCCATTTCTGTCTCCTGGCTCCCCACCAAAGCCACTTTGCACTGCCTGCTGATGGCAAGCACAAGAGGAGAGAAGCAGATATAATGATGGGACAAGGACTGAAGAATGGCCGGGGTGGACGGTGGTGACTGCACCAACGCACTGGACTTGGACTCAGATCTAACAGGTCTGACCCTCCTCTGATGCTAGCTGCTAAGCAGCTTTGGACAAGTGACTCAATGGCTCTGGTCAGTTTCTTCATCTATACATAAAAGACAACACCAGTCCCACAAAGAATTAAGTGAAAAAATGAAATCGAATGAGCTATCACGAAGGTGACCAGGACACAGTAGACCCCCAGTATATGGTCTACAGCTCGAGACCATTTGCTCCAACACTTTTGTTTCATAAATGAAGGACCTGAGGCTCAGAGAGGTGAAGTAGAGTTCCCAAGGTGACCCAGCTGGGCAGTACAGAGCTAAGAATGGATACCAGCTCTCTTCACTCCTGGACTAGGTGGGCTCTGTGCCCTATACCATGCTGCTCTGACTTGCCCTAGGAGAGTTGTGGAAATCCCAATGAGTCTGCATGCTTCAGGAGCAGATTCAGAGAGCTGCAAATCTTAGAGCTGGATGCATGCACGCAGACACACGTGCACACACACACACGCCAGAACTCTCCTTGAGCCAAGGACTTTGTGTCTCATGCACTGCTAAATCTTCAGTGCCTAAACACTGCCTGGCAAAGAGTAGATCCTAGCCAATGTTTCTGGCTGACTGACACACATGCACACACAGATCTGTAAGGCAGAGCATTCACGGGAACTCCATGCCTAGTCTGTAGACAGAGTCAGTCCTAGAATTTAAACCAGATGACTTGTGCCTCAGAACCTTCTATCATCTGCTAGCACTTCTTCTGCCCAGCGTCCAGTACCTTCAACTCCCTAAAGGCTTTTAGGTTCTAAACAGCTTCTCTATCTCTACCAACAAAAATTAGCTTTTTCTCATTCCATTGCCTCCAGGCCCTGACCCCCAAACAACCTATATGGCAATCGGTGGGATTTGATTAATTAAATTAACCAATGGACAGATTGGCAAGAATAAAATCCTCAGTAATCTAAACAGTATAAGGCAGGGTAGAAAGATATAGCAAAAGATCAATGAAAAGTTACCATGGGACTTTCCTAGAGAACAAAAAAGTTGTAATTCACCCGTTTCCCTTGATACCCAGAAAGGAACATTGAGGGAACATACGGGATCCTTGATCTAAATTATTATATCTGCTGTTTTTCTCTTTCCTTGAGGCTCTTGACAATAAGGAGTTGTTATAAGGCACGCTGACCCCATTCTTGAGAACAAGCATCTAAGGAAAATCTCTGTACACCCCAGCTTGCTAACAACCAAGATGTAGGATTCTTAGGATGGAGAATATAATTCAAGAAAGCCAGAAAAGAAAAGTTCTGTAGAACAGAAGGGAAATGAAAGTGTCCAAAAGCTGATAAGTAGAAAAACAGATATGGAAGTAAAAAAGGCATCTAAAAGAGGAAGTAGGCTTCATTCATGTATTTGTTGATCCATGTATTTACTCAACTATGATACCTACTAATACCTACTGAATACCAACTATCTACAAGCCCTGTGCTTGGCACTTTGGAAACCGTAAGAGCAAAAAAGATGCAGATGCTGTCTACCGAGATTATGCTCCAAGGGAAGAGACACATTTCAATCAAAGAATCACACACGTAAATGCAAAAGTTTTACTTGGGCAATTCTATGAAGAGGAGGCCCTGACTGTAGCATCCCCTGTGGGTGTCCCACCCGGACCTCTGGAATACCTTTCACTTGTTTGGTCATTGAGCCTGTCCCCCCAGCCACTGCGGCCAGTTTTTGCCTAAAGCCTCAAACTGCAACCTTCTCCAGAGAATTGTCCATTGACATCTCCTATAGGAAGTGCTTGGAAATTAACCCACCCAGCAGCCCATGGCCAATCACTGACTTGGGTGGGAGTACAGATGCCTCCATGTTTGCCTCAATGCAGGACAGACTGCAGTTCACTTTACCCTACAGATTCCCCCTCCGGATCGGGCTGAATCAAGATTTTGCCCAAAACCACATTCTTGTGCACCATCCTTTCCTGTCTTGCTTCCTTCTCTCCCTTCCAGTTTTCCTAAGGGCACTCCCTCAAAAAATTATAAGCATACACATTCCCACCTCAGGCTCTGTTTTTAGAGAACCTAATCTAAGACAATGATATTCTGAAAGTATATAACTGGGACATTTCCCCAAGTCAGAGGGGATAGGGAAAGCTTTCCCCAGGAAATGACTGAGCTGACGTGAAAGAAAGAGTCAAAATTCACAAAGTGGATTGGAAGAGAGAAGAGAGAGGCAGAGAAAAGGGCATGAGCAAAGGTCCTGTGCCAGCAGAAAGCACGGCTTTTTTGATTCCCTACCAGGAGCCCTCAGAGTGGGGGGAGCCTGGTGTGAGACGACACAAGGAGATGGATGCCAAAAAGAGGGGCCCAGTTTGTCTAGTTCCAAGTGGAGAGTTACAGGGAGGCAGATTTCAGCTTAATTATTTGGCAGCAACAGAGAGCTCTCACAAAGCAATGGTTGTCTTGAGAAGCCATGAGTTCCTGTGAATGAGAATATCCAAGTAGAAAGATAGTTGGTATCTATCAGGGAACTTACATGTGACCTGGGACGGGATGTTGGGAGAGAAGAACCTTAACCTTTCAGATTTTGAAGTTCAGTGATAGAATACTTGGCCTATTAAGTAAGACTTCAGTAAATAAAGCTATTCCCCCAAATTCTGAGCTGGACATAGAGCAGAGTTAGCCCCAAGTACAAGTGAGGGGTAAAAGAGGTTGTTTCCACCCTGTCCCACATCCCTTTCCCCCCAAGAGTGCCACAGGGCCCTGAACCGGCCTTCCCCACAGGAACCACTCTCTCCCTGAGAAAACTTTCCCACGGGACATTCCAGTTCACAGGTGTCTGTTCTCACCCAGTTATATATCTTAGTCCAATGTATTGTTGGACACAGGGATTTGGACATTAAGCTGCCTGATTTCAAGTCCTGTCTCTATATTTCCTGCTAATGTGACCTCAACTTGTCTTTATTTCCTTCGTCTGTAAAATGCTAATGCTAATGATACCTACCCTATTGGGTTTTATTCACAATAAATGGAATAATAGACAAAAATCTCTTCGTGTGGTGCCTGGAACACCGCAAATATTCACTAAAGATTGACTGCTAGAATTTACATTAAGGAACTAATTGTTAATAAAGCTCAATGCTGCTCTTTCTAGAATAGAATAGTGATTAATAGTATGAATTTGGAGCCAGTCTGCCTGGACTCAAATCTTGTCTTTCTTTTATGTGCCTTTCTAGTTATGTGACCTGCTTTGGACAAGTTACTTAACTGCTCTGTGCTTCTATTTCCTCATGTGGAAAATGGGGATAATAAAAATACTGACCTCATTAGGTTGCTATGAGAATTAAATGAGTTAATAGTTATAAAACCCTTACACCAGAGTTTCATGGAGGAAATATCAGTAGGTGTTAGCTATTATTAGTATTTGCAGAATTATTCACATTTCAAATGATCGCTCGTTGAGAGTCTGCAGGAATGAATTTGTAATAGGGGAAGTACAGGTGGTACAAGTCTCTCTTCTAAGTGGGAGGGGCTTTGGTGTCTATCAAATAGAACCATATGTGTGAACAAGAATTCTCTCGGGCTGCTCAAAGCTCAGACCATACCAGCAGTTCTGCCTCTGGGAGAACGTCTGGGAGGCAGCCAGGCCACCATGGTGTAGAGATGGAAGAACAGGTGTCCTGTCACTCACAGTTATTGGGAACGGGCTGCAGAGAGAGGGGTCCAGGCCAGGCTTCCTCACACAGCCTATCCCAGAGCGGCCTTGGTCCCTTTCTGCACTGCTTCATGGTGTTCAGCCATTGAGGGAAGGGCGACATCTCCTTGGGGATGTCCTTTCCTACAGACCCTAGTGATGGCCAAACTCCTTCTCCAACGTCTTCCTCTGTAAGCACAAGCCATTTCTGATTCATCTTTGTATCTCCAGAGCTTGTGAGTGGTCCTGACACACACTGGTTACTCGGTAAGTCTTTTCAAACATACTGGTCTGTCCACAGATGGCTCCATTCCTGCTCTGGCCTCCTGCCCCCCCAGTTCATTTCTGTCGCCGTTAAGCCAGACAACCTCTGGGGGTTTATGTTGGGAACATTCTTTGGGGCTTCCTGGATTTCTAAATTGCAGCAGTAACATCTCCATCGGTGATTGCCAATGGTTTCAGAAGAGGGCATCAACAGAATGTACCAGGACAACGCCCTGAACTCATCTAGCACAGAGCTCAGAGAGACCCAGCAAGGCAGACACATCCCAGTCTTCACAGCTCCACCCCAGGAAATTCCATTTCAGCTTGTCCAGGTTTCAAAAAAAGAGATTCTTAGACCACTTCTCTGAGAGTCTTCTGGTATGTTCTGAATGTTCTGGGTTATTTAAGGACTGCATTATTTCCTCACGACTTCACCCATGATTTTTGATACAGTCTCTCCTCATTCAAAATAGCTATACCAGACAGCCACGTGGCATGTGTCCCTCTTTGTTTCAAGATGACATAAAATGTAGAAATGTGTGACATACCACCCTAATGATACTGCCTTGCATTTGGTGCTTTCACGTACTTTAATTCTCACAAATGTTTAGAAGAATATCCTTCCACTTTACAGGGGAGAGAAGTGACGCTCATGGAGGCAAGGTGACTTGTGCAGGCCGCATAGTGGCAGATGTGGAACGTGACTTTGGGTCTCCTAGTTTCTATTCCCACTAGAAGTAATTGTGACAGATGAGAGTTTGAGAGGAATTTGCAGATGAACTAGTCCAATGTACCCCTTCAAATCTGATTTCAGGAGAAACACTGAGCTAATTCTAAAAAACAAAAACAAAAGCCGAAGTGTAAAGGAAGTCTAGAACCCGGGCACATGTAATATGTGATAGGGAAACAGTGGTTGGGGAGTTGGGCAAAGCTGAATTTATCAGCGGGTTTCATGTTCTAAAGGATGAGCTAGACCACTGCCAGTCTGCTCTACTACAATAAGCACTAACCCCACCATTCACGCAGCAGGCCATTCTTCACTGAGAGCCAGGCACTGTGCCACGTGTGGGGGCAGCAGAGGTAAATGCCTCAGCAACATCCCAGCCTGCAGGACCACAGGAGAAACAGGAGACTCGATGGATCACAGTGGAGCATGCTAAGTCTCACAATAAGAGTATGTGGGAGTGGAGGGACTCCACAGGCAGGTACATCCAGCTTGAAAGGTCCACAAAGCTTCAAAGAGAAGGTGATGTTTAAAGTGAGTACTGTGAGGCTGAGCAGAATTTGCCAACTGGATACGGGGAAGATGAGTGTGTTCCAGGCAACGGGAACAGCTAAAGGCAGAGGCAGGGGGAGCTTGTGATTGCACCGCATGTTGGGGCAACTGCAAGTGTGTCTGAGAAGGGGCCGATTCATGAAAAGTCATCTGTCATGCTAAAGAGTTTGAACATGATCTTAAAGGTGACAGGTAATAATCAGGGACTTCATTTTTAAATGGAAGTGATGTACCTCATTTCCATTTTAGAAAGTTTACAGGGAGGATTATTTAGAAAAGAGGGCACACTGAATGGGAAGACTAGTTAAAAACAATGACAGCCAAGTAGGTGAGCAATGGTCAGAGTTAGAATGAAGAAAGGAGCGCATAGGGTGAAAATCCCGAAAGGATATTTAGAAACTAGAAATTATTGGGCTTAATGATATAGGGAAAGTGAAAATTGACACAAATTTCCGATGGGCAACTGGGAAGAAGGCTGGGGGAGGAGGGGCGTTAATGAGTTGGGATAAAACATGTTGAGTTGGAGGCACCAGTGGGACACCTGGTGGAGAGGTGATAGGAGGTGGGAGATAGGAGTTTGGAGCCCAGGAAAGAGGACGGGAAGGGACCTGTGGACTACGGAATCATTGACCTACAGACGGTAGCTGGGGTCACAGGTATGGATGAGATGACCCAGGCAGCACACAGCAGCAGACAAGGAGACCAAGGCTAAGGACAGCTCTGGGGAACAATCGTTCCAGGGGTGGGAGAAACATAAGGAAAAGTACAAGGGAAACAAAGTAGTAACTAGAGCTAAGAAAGAAGACAGAGGAGCCCAGAAGCATAAAAGGGAAGAAAGCAATGGAGTGAACCTTGACTGAGTTCTGATTCTGTCCCCAACCCTGTACCAGGAGTTTTACATATGTTCTCTCACTTAATGCTCCTGGAAAAATCCCATGAGTGAGTATTAGTTTCCTAATTTAACTAAAATGGAAATTGTATCCCAGAGAGGAGAAATAACTTGCCCAGGATTACATAGCTACCAGTGGGGAAATGGGAGTAAAGCCAAACCTATCTGGCTCCAAAGTTTGTAATACTCCTTTCACAGCATAAATTGCTTCAGAAAGGTCAAGTCAAATAAGGCTGAAAATGGCTGGATGAATGTATGGAGT
Source organism: Callorhinus ursinus (assembly GCF_003265705.2). Taxonomy (NCBI): domain Eukaryota; kingdom Metazoa; phylum Chordata; class Mammalia; order Carnivora; family Otariidae; genus Callorhinus; species Callorhinus ursinus. Next base: position 24,463,204 of record NW_027397067.1, on the reverse strand, counting down.
TATTGTTCAGGCAAGGAAGAAGCTTCATTGCCATGAACTGATGGATGAACAGAGGTGAGCACACAGAGACTGTGAAGGTACAGTTGTTTTTTGTTTCTGATTTTTTTTTTTTTTTTTTTTTTTTTTTTAGAAAACCACCCCTACCCATTCAACAAGTATTCCAAAATATTTTTGACTGTTCCTGTTATGCACCACACACTGTTCTAGGCACTGGGGATACCAAGTAGCTGCTCTTGAGGAGCTTGCATTGTGGTGACGAGAGAGAGGCACTTGGCGTATTATATCAAACACAACATATATCAGATGCAAGGAAGTGCCAGGAAATGAAGTAAATGTAGGTAGAGAGTGAGAGGTGATGTGGAGAGGAGGAACGGTAGTACTTCAGGCAGGGTGGTGTCTGATGAGACACCTGAACAGCCACTTGGATGAAGCGCTTGAAAGAGTTAGGCTTGCAAACAAACCCAAGTAGAACAGCAACACAAATGCTCAGAGAGAGGATTACACCAATCATGTTCCAGGATCAGCAAAGAAGCCAGCAGAGTTGACATGAATTAAGTAATGAAGGCAATGGCAAAGGGGAGATCTGCAGGGGCCAGAGCAGCCAGGGCCCCAGAAGCCATGGCAAGAAATCGGGGTTTTAGAGTGAGATGGGAATCCTCTGGAGGCAAGAGGTGCTGTCCTTCATCATTCCTCTCAGGGGAGAGGTTATTGGATCAGGGCTCCCGGGAAAATGGTGCTCCTATCTTCACCTCCTTTCTGGTTGAAGCAGCCCGGAGGGGGCCTAGAGCGGTAGCAAAGCACTAATGAGCAGGAAAGCTGGTAGACCAGGGGCAAGCCCAGAGCAGGACACTAAGTCACCTCCCTAGCCACTGCTTCAATCATCAAGGCACCTGGGTAGGGCATTCATCAAAGCTGCCATGTGTAGAGCAACCCTGGGTACCCCCGATATCTCGGCCCACCCCTGCCAAACAGATGTACTAGACAAAAGGAACCAAAACAGGAATGGAACTCTGAAATAGCCAGCACCTTGAATAACCTGAGAGAGATGCTGTGTCCCCCAATGTGGCTTCAAAGAACTAAAAGCTATTCCCCTAATCAGAAACCAAGGTTCCCTGGGTATGTGAGTACCAGCTCTGCTCTGCCAGCTCTTAACGCAGGGAGAAGGCACGCACTCCCCAACACAGGGATTACCAAGTGCATCCTGTAGCAGGCCCTGCAGCTGCCCTCACTCAGCCTTCCTCACATCCCCGTAAGATTCCAGGTAAGGGAAGCCATCAGCTGGGGGGCAGCCTTGGCCCAGGGGGCACATCAGCTCTAGAAAAGAGTTGTGGAGCTTGTCTTCCAGCAGAGGACCATTTACTGTGACATTACTGGTACTCTTTGTATTCTTTCTTCTAAGCCTGTTGGTCACATGGAAATATCAGTTGAGGCCATTAATATTGGGTGTAGCCTCCCTTCCAACTCTTTAGGGGAAACAGAAGCCAGATTGAAAAGGAGGTCCCTCACTCTGGGGGATTTTGGTGGACCAGCTCACAAGGAAGGGCTCTGGCACACACTGAAGAGCAACCAAGCATGAGGGGCAGTAAGGGTCCTGATAACTGGTGTGACCCTCTGTGTTAGGCTGTTTGGGCTGCTATAACAAAATGCTACCCTGAGTAGCATATAGACACAGAAATTTATTTCTCATAATTCTGGAGGCTGGAAGTCCAAGATCAAGGTGCCAGTATGGTCACATTCTTGTGAGAGCTTTCTTCCCTATTCATAGCCCGTGCCTTCCTGCCATATCCTCACATGGGAAGGGGCAAGGGACCTTTTATAAGGGCACTAATTCCATTCATGAAGGCTCCACCTTCATGACCTAAGTACCTTCCAAAGGCCCCACCTTTCATCTAATACCATCATTTTTAGGGATTTGGATTTCCACATATGAACTTTGAGGGGACACATTGATTCCCACAGCACCCCAGTTATTGGCATACACTGACATGTCCCTCTTTCCCTTCTTAATTATGTCTTCATTTGAACATCTGAATGGGTTTTCTTTTCCATCCAAATCCAAGGGCTTCACCCAAATCAGAGGGAACTGTTATAGAGACACTGTTTCTCTACTCAGTTTTCTGCCACCTTGGGTACACTTTCACCTTATGTAGTGTGCAATTCTATAGAATGTCCCCAAAGCACAGGACCACATTGTGGATGATGAATGTATGGATGAATAGAGAGATGGACACTTTACAATGAAAACACCAAAATATTAGCAAGTGTGGTTTTCTTCATCCTCTTATGACCTAGAAAAGTCCTGTGTTTGGTGGGGGAAATTTTAAAAGACAATGCAGTTATTTCAAAAATCGTGTCTGCCAATCATTCCAGGAACAAAGTAAAAAGGAACAAAAATATCCTAAAACACTCTTGGCCTTAAAACATGGGGGAATGGAGTCTGACCCAAACATCAGAAAAGTCAAGGAGCAGATAAATACTTTCACAGGGGATATAAACAGTATTCGTCATCTTTGTAAAAATCACTGTAGAGCCATTTACCATACAAACACACACATGCTCACTTTTTTATGTATCTTTGTCTAATTACAAAGGTAACACAGTGTGTGCAGAAGTAAAATGTACAAACAAAATACAAGAGCCTCCAGGTTCCCAAAGGTAATCATGGTTTTCTTTTTAGTTATGTCCAATTCATATTTGATATGAGGCTTTAGTAAAGGAACTTTAAAAAAAAAATGAAACTCATTCTTATATGTGCATTTCCATTCATTCATTAAACAAGAGTGCCAGCTCCACGAGGGCAGGAATCTTTATATGTCTTGTTCACTGCAGTATCCCTAGCTCCAAGAGAAGCACCTGGCACATAGCAGATGCTCTGTGAATAATTGTTATGTGAGTAACACCCACGATGAACACCAACGATATGCTACCCTCTGTCCTGGGTAGATTCAGCAGTGGAAATGTTGAGTGAAGTCTGGCTTTCATGGACTTAGAGGATTGGTGTGACTACCCCATCCAACCCTGTTTGTGAGAAGCCCAGAGACCCCCACCCTGGACCTTATTCTTCTCTTCCCACCTCTACCTGCCCCTCCCTTCCCCACCCCCAAACCGCCAGGAAGATTACCCAGATCTACTCCAACCACACTGCCACCTGGCTTAGGTTCCCATTCCTTGTACTTACTCGTACTTTTCTCCAGCAAAGCCCTTGTCACACTAAAATGTCATTGTTTTGAACTGAATGTTTGTGTCCCCCAAAATTCATATACTGAAGCCCTAACTCCCAGTGTGATGGTATTTGGAGGTGGGGCCTTTGGGAGATGATTAAGTCCAGATGAGGTTATGAGGATGAGCCCCTCATGATGGGATTAGTGTCCTTATAGAAGAGGAAGACATACTAGAGCTCACTCGCTCTATAGAAGAGGAAGACATACTAGAGCTCACTCGCTCTCTCTTCCTCCCTCCCTTTCTCTGCCACACGAAGACACGGCCAGGAAGAGAGGCCTCACCAGGAGCAGAATCTGCCAGCACCTTGATCTGCCTCCAGAACTGTGAGAAATAAATGTCTGTTGTTTAAGCCACCCAGTCTGTGGTATCTTGATATGGCAGCCCAAACTGACTCAGACAGACATCATTTGTTTTCTTATCTCCTTCTCTACTTCACTAGACTATGAACTTCCTAAGATAGGAAACAACTTTTTTTTATTTTTCTGACATCTTTACATTTCCAGAATAATTCATGAGTCATAGGAAATGTTGAATCAATGAGCTGAATGAATCGATATGTTGTCACACACAGGAATGGGATCGTTCAACAGAGAAAGATTTAATTTGAATGCGTGGCTCTCCTGGTAGGAATTTCAGGCATGGGGCAAGTGTGAATCTCTGGTCCCTTCTTATATCCTGGAAAGGCAGCTGCTTCTTTGGCTATCCCTGGGTGAGCCCTAAAAATATTGGTTCTCCTTTCTATTCCTCTCCTCACTCCCTCTTAATTAGGTCTTAAATTGAGCACCAGGTTTATGCTTCCCACAAATTCCTGGGCTTGAGAAGCTTTTTCTACATAGAGATTCTGTTCCATCATTCACTTTTCTACTCTGGGCTTTATTCCTGCTACACCTGATGTGCAGTTTGGATGAAAATCACTAAATGCACTGATCTCTGAGGCTACGATAAACTGCAATAAAATGATCTGGAGCATCATATGATTTCCTTATATAAACATTTCAAATCATCTAAGCTGCAAGTAGAAACTCAAAATTCCCTTATGTAGGAAATGCTGTTTTCTCCATTCACTTAAAGCTAGACAGAATCTCCTTCTTTAAATTGGTTACAAATTTTGTTTTCTTTGGTCTTCCACATTTTTTTTTCCAAGAGAAACACTCACTTTTCTAGCTACCTTGTAGAGTTGCGCTGGAAAGTGAGATGAATCGTCAAGTTTCCACAGCAGCTATAGGGAACCTGAGCTGGGCAATTGGACACTTGTGTATAGAGGACGTGTAACACCCATTTTCCCCAGATGGAGCTCACTTATTTTCCGTAGCATTTTAAAACTGGGCCTGGCACCACAATTCATCCTATTTATAGTTTAACATGTAACATAATATTTACTCCAGGCTCCAATAGGAATGCTTCTTATAAATGTCAGTGGATTATTTACTATGGTAAACTAATTAGTTACATAAATGCTTCCCTTTTCAGGGTGGGTGAAGAGGAGACTGCTAATGCTTCTTGGATTAACCTAGTATTATTATCATTTGAAGTTTTTTTACATTTGAGATGGTTATTACAAGACTGCAAAACTCTGCATGGGTAGTACATCTGTTGCTTAAGTGACGTGAAGCGTTTTCATTTTAACTCACATGGTGAAATCAAACAACGGAATGCAAATACCAAACAGCCTGAGTTAAGAAAGAAATCACTGCAGTCTGAACATGGTGGGGGAGGCAGTCAACATTCTATTTAGTGGCACTTTTAATTCACATTACTTTCACGACAATTATATCAAATATGCAAAATGGTTATAAGTGAAAGAAGCACTGAAAGTCCATGAACCCTAAGGAATTATTACAGTGGTTGAAGGCAGTTTTGTTCTTGGACTTCTCAGGGATTCAGATCACAGGTGAGAAAAAATAGCAAACGAGATCTATGTTTGGAGAATTATCATGTACAGGCATGTTTCTCTTGGGGAGAGGGAGGACATGTTTTTCCCACCCCAAATAAAAAGGAATTATCAAAATTAAAAAAAATTTCAGTGGAGCTTTAAGTATAGTTAGTGAGAGGGGAGAAAAATGTTCAAAAAAGGAAAACAGCAGTATGTGAGTTTTGAATACTTTTTGCCCCAGGCTTAATTTTTCCATAACAAGATTTTAAGTAGAGGGTGAATTTCTGACCAAGGAAGTGGCACAAAATTAAATCCTGTACGTAACATCACAGATCAAAAATAATCATAATCAACTTCTGTATTTAAAAATAATGCTAATGACTTTTGAGTGTTATCTGTACCAGGCCCGGCTTTAAGTTGTATCACATCAACTCCTCAAGGTAAGCATTTTAAAAATGAGGGAATCCAGGCACAGAAAAGTTCAATGACTCACCAAGTGTGGAGTAGTGAAGCTAGAATATGTTAAGGAAAAGGTTGTCAAACTTTGTTTTGGGAACCCTTGGGGACCTAAGACTTTTACGAGAGTCCTTGAGAGGGGTCCTTGAGGTCAAAACTGTTGTAATAATGCTAACCTGTTATTTGCTCTTTTTACTCATACTCTATCACAGATATAAAACGAAGTTTTCCAGATGTTACATGATCTATGACACTGCAACACTTTGAATGCAGAAGCAGACAGAAGAATTCAGCTGGTTTCTATTATGCCAGGCATCCAAGAGATAAGCCAAAAGTGCAACAAATTTTGCAAAAAGGCACTCAATTTTGTTTTTGTTTTGAAAAACATCTTCATAAACTATGTTTATGTTACTATATAGTGGGTTCTTATTTTTAAATGATTTAATAAATATTTCTTAGATTTAATTCTTAATGTAACAAATATCTACACATGTAACCCATATAAGCAAAAACTCTTTAGGATGCTCAGGGCGCCTGGGTGGCTCATTCGGTTAAGCATCTGCCTTTGGCTCAGGTCACGATCTCAGGGTCCTGGGATCGAGCCCCGTGTCATGTCAGGCTCCCTGCTCCGTGGGGAGCCTGCTTCTCCCTCTCCCTCTCCCCCTCCTCCCCACTCCTGTGCTTGCTCGCTCACTCTCTCAGATAAATAAATAAAATCTTAAAAAAAAAACTCTTTGGAATCCTCACTAATATTTTAAGAGTATAAAATGGTTCTAAGATGAAAAAGCTTGAGAATGAACATAGTACGGTCTTTCATGGCCTGTAAAAGGAACACTAACATATCGCATGCACTGATGACGAGAGACCGTGATAACGTAGCAGGATCTATATGCTGTTAAAAATCTCGATGGAAACAAACAAACAAACAAAAATCAGTCCAAGATCCAAAAGTTTTCAACCCCTGAATATTTTGACACCTGACTTAGGAACTGAGATGTAAATTTTTAATCTAAATGGTTTTTTGGCTTTTAAGAAGTCCCCGCCTAGTGAAATAAGTCAAGCAGAGGAAGTCAATTATCATATGGTTTCACTTATTTGTGGAACCTAAGGAATAGCGTGGAGGACATTAGGAGAAAGAAGGGAAAAATGAAGGGGGGGAGTCAGAGGGAGAGATGAACCACGAGAGACTATGGACTCCGAGAAACAAACTGAGGGTGTTGGAGGGGAGGGTGTGGGGGGATGGGTTAGCCTGGTGATGGGTATTAAAGAGGGCACGTACTGCATGGAGCACTGAGTGTTATAGGCAAACAACGAATCGTGGAACACTACATCAAAAACTAATGATGTGATGTATGGTGATTAACAAAATAAAATAAAAAGAAGAAAGAAAGACCCCCACCTAGTGTTCTTTTTGCCTGGAATGTCCCCAGATAGCCAGAGGCCACTTGTTCACTTCGTTCAGATCTCTATTCAGATGACCTGGTCATCCTATTTAATCAGCAATCTTCCCCCATTCTCTCCATTATTCCCTACCCCTTGACTTGCCTTATTTTTCTTTTCACTTTTTTTTTTTCTGTACCCTCCACCGCATGAATTGCAAGCTGTTTAAAGGCAGGAATGTTTATCTTTTTGTTCACTGTGCAACCCCAGTACTCAGAACAGTGCCAGAAACATAGCAGGTACTTGATGAGTAAGTATTTGAATAAATGAATGAATGCTTTATGTCAAATGAACTAGTATAATGGAAAAGCAAGAACAAAAATAAAATAGGTGTTTTAAGCATAAATTATCCAAACAGAACACCAATACTGAGCAACTACTTGAGTACATAACTATAGAGTTAGCACAATATATTTGCTTTTTTTTTTCCCCACTTCTAGGCACACAATTCCAGCTTCCCTTGCAGTTGGGGTTGCGGGACTGAGGTGTGGCCAGTGCTTCTCAAACCTGAATGTTTATACAAATCACATTGCAATCTTATAAACCTGTAGATATTAATTCAGGGGGTCTGGGGCCTATGACTATATATTTATTTTTTTTGAAGATTTTATTTATTTATTTGACAGAGAGAGTGAAAGAGCACAAGCAGGGGGAACAGCACAGGGAGAGGAAGAAGCAGGCCCCCTTCCGAGCAGAAAGCCTGATGCGGGACTCGATCCCAGGACCCTGGGATCATGATCTGAGCCAAAGGCAGATGCTTAACCATCTGAGCCACCCAGGCACCCTATGACTATATATTTCTAATAAGCCCTCAAGTGAAAATGATGCTTCTAGTCTGTGGACCACACTTTGAAGCTACTTCCACACCTAGCCCTTAAAAAACATGCCACATAGAAGCAATAACACCCAGCAGCAAGGAGCACCTAACCTCCAAATCGTGGTTTCTCCTGTAAAAGGAACCACGACTCCTAGGCAAAATGGCTGATTCTAGGACTGGGGCAGAAAATATGAGCTTGAAGGATCTTGTTCTGCCAAAAAGTAAAGAAGTGCTTACTTAAGCCAGAGGGATCTAGGAGCCAATTGAAACAGTCCCAATGGCCAAGGCTGGAACAATTTGAGTCGCAAAATAAATTAGAAAGTTTTGGATTATAATCCCAAGTATAAAATAAATATACAAGAGTCTAAACTCACATAAATAATTGAATAAATTAATAAATGGAAGAGAAGAGACAAGCCCCTTGTGCAGAAGAATTCAAAATAATTTATATAGATAGTCTGTCCTCAAGGAGGAGGAACACAAATCACCACTCCTTAGGTGTAAGCTATGCATAGTGACATTTTCCCCAAAGACTGTAATACTGAAGGAGGGGGAAAGGACTAATTTTACAGTGGAGACACATGGCATACACTACCTCAGCTAAGTGATCAAGGTCAACATCAACAGTGATAAGTCATGTTGATAGTATGTCGATATGATATAATGACAATGGCATCTTACCTCTGTGGTCTTTCTCCCAAAAACACATAAACCCAGTCTAACCATAAGAAAAAATCCAACAGAGGGGCATTCTACAAAACACCTGACCAATACTTCTCAAAACTATCAGTTCATCAAAAACAAGAAAAGTCTGAGAAATTGTTACAGCCAAAAGAAGCCTAAAGAGACATGACAACTAAATGTATTGTGGTACCCTAGATGGGATCCAGCAGAGTGGATCCACAGAAATACACCCCACTAAACAAAATGAATCCCCAACTTCCCCTTAGGCAGGTTCTAAAAACGTTCACAGCCCCTCCAAAGCCACCTGACATAAGGGAAAATGAGATCGAGTCAGTGAAAAAGACAGCAGTCATAATGAATTGCAGTTAAAATATTTCACTTCTGCAAATTTTACAAAAAACACATAAGTACACTCCTAGGGCCTTCCCAGAGCCTCAAAAGAAGCCTAAGCAGAAGAGCATCCCAGAGACTTAAGCTTGAATAGCTTCATGGCAAATCCACCTTTGGGCATAGGTTGCCTTTAAAATCAAACATTGCATAGTTTATAATATGGACTCTGGAGGCAAGCGGCCCACAAGTAGAATCCTAGCTCCACAGTTTAGTAGCCACAAGATGTTGTGCAAGGTTCTTAACCTCTGTGGTTTGCTTTGCTCACCTGTAAAATGGAGATCATAGGAGTAACCTCCCTCATAGTGTTATAAGGGTTCAGTGATTGGCACACTGTGTAAATATTCAATAAATATTAGTTGTTGTCCCTTTTTCTTAATAGTAGGGGTGCAAGGGGCAGCAATTTGTCTTTTAATTTTAAATGGAATATACTGCCATGCCCCGTCTGCTGTTTTACAAGCAGCAAACTCTGCTGTTTGCTCTTGGATAGGGCCTCTCCAACTTCCTCATCTTGCCAATGAAATCAAAGGTCCCATTTCAATCAACATCTCTTCAAGCAATTCTGGCCTTCAGGTAACAGTCACTAATGAACTCTTCAAAGATCCAGGACTCTCCTCATCAATGTATTTCTCAAGGAATTGCAAAGGGAGGGTCTTCTGTGTCTTCCTGAGGGCGTATAATTAGCTGGTGGTTGGAAGACTGCACATGATAAAGTCACTCCAGGATTCCCAGCTCTTTGAATTCTTTCCTCTACCTGCTTACACACATCAGTTTCATTTGATGGGAGCTGCTAATTGAAGCCACTTTTTTTTTTCTTTTTGGTCAACTAATCAAGCTAAAAATTGGAATGATTTTCAGCTGCTAAACCTATTGCGCCGATCCCAGAATCTCTGGTAAGCCCAGCCTTAACAATAAACTCAGTCTGATTTAAAATTAGATTTCTTCCTCCTTGGTTGGGAAGCATCCCATCAGAATTTACTTCCATATACATTCTCCAGTATTCTGGTGACAGAAATTAATAGTCCTATAATTCTTTGTTATGGCGGCCTCCTCTTCCCAACTTAACTGTTTTATCAGGCTCCTGGGACATGCTGAGGTCCAACACTGGTTACAGGTTTAGAAATACGGACAGGTGGGGTTGAGGGGGGTAGATGGGGGTGAGTGGGTAAGGTCTGAGAAGAACTGGTTTCATACTGGGAGGGAGTTGCCGAGTATTCAGGTGAGGATATGTCTCCTGCCCACACAACGTGGGAAACTGGGCTGCTTTGACTGACAAGGCTCACGGGAGTCCGGGGATCCAGCCCTCTCTCTGAGTCCTTCACATTCACCCATACTTCCTCATTCTAATTCTTCCTAAAACACAGTGTTTTCAATTTGGTTGGTTGTAAGCAGGATTTTTAAGATAGAATAAAAATAGCAGAGCACTTTGCTTATAATAAAGGTAAACATTATTGCATGACACCTTTGCTTCAGTTGTATCAAGCGGTGTGTGTGTGCGAGCATGCTGGATCATGATGTAAGATAAGTGTCTTATAACGGCTGTGGTCAAAAACACTTAAAGCTACTTGTGTAAAAGGCCTGACAAAGCTGTAGCTCTGATTAATGTAATTCAGCAACTTACATAAACTTTGAGTTTGGTTTTGGGCTACATCAACCATGCAGCTTTAAGTGGTAAGATTTTTTTTTTTTTTTTTTAGTAGGGTCAAGAAAGTCAAGGAGCGCAATCTCTGCCTTCAGCTGAGGATTTATGTATTTGGGTTTATCTAGAAGATATGTAGATTTATGTATTTATGTATTTGGGTTTTCTAGAAGAATCCATTCCACCCACTACACTTGAGTCCTCATACCTTCATATTCTGTGTCCACAGTAATGTGGTCCCCCAAATCTTGCCTTCAATGAGTGCTTCATTATAGGTAACAATGGACAATAATTTAATTAGTATTTGCCACTTCATATTGTTGGAGAGGAAAAAAAAATTTCCTCTTTCAAGATTCTAATTGACATGAGACAGGTTAACAGGAGAAAAAATTTTTAACTTCGAACATGGGGAAACCACACAGACATAAAATTCCAAAGACAGACAAAATGAGGCATATGTCATCCTGAACTAAGTACAAAGGGGTAGGGGCCCAGGACTTCAAACGGAAGGAATACAATTTTGGTAAACAAATGTTTGCTGGACCATTCAGAAACAATGGGATATAAAGAGGACTTTGATCAAACAGGCCTTGCAGGATTCCTCCCTGTCTCCCATACCTAGTTCATATCCTAATGTAGTTATCTGTGGCAACAGCTCTCTTCCTAGAGCAGATCCTCTTCTAATTCTTTCAGGGAGTTGGGGGTGGGGAGAGAGGTCAAAGTTCCTTCCTGATTCTTTTGGGCTCTGATTGTTTTCAGCCCCACATGCCAAAGTGGCCCATCTTGGGGCCATCTGCCCTCAGACACCTATAATATTAAGAGTTGCCAGAATCCCATGATTAATACTAATGGAATTTTTACTGTCCTCCTCCCAATTTTAATTTTTCTTCTCTTTCTCTCTGAGGATCTGTTGTCTGCATCACACTCCTCATTATTAATGTCTGTATCGAAGTTATTTTAAGCATTAAAAAAAGACTGAATAACTTAAGGAGAAAATAAATATATATTGGAAGATATTGAGTACCTATGATGAGACAAAAAACTCTTTAGAGGCCTGAGATATAAGAGAAGCAATTTAGATATCTTTCTAAGTCAGCATGACTGCACATAAACTTGGTTTAAACAGAAAGCCTGATTTATGGCCCACCAAGCATACATTAGGCACCTGCTTTGTAAATGAGTAGCCTAAAGGAAAACCATCTTGTCCTTAAGATACCATCAATGCTCCTACTTCCTGCATTCTTTGACATTAAAACTTGTGATTCCTGCCTATATGCTAATTTATAATCTTTTGAGCTTTTACAAGATGTAAAAAAGTATATAACCCTTTAAAGAGCACTTTCTTCCCTATGAAGAATGTCTTTCCTGGCAACTGTCCCAATATGGGCTCAAATAAAACTCTCTGACTTTTAGAGATTCTAAAGGTTTTTTCATTCTGTGTGAACACCTGGAGGTCTAGCGAACCCTAGTAGATAGGCTAGAACCAAATGCACATTCTGCACTCAGCGCTGAGGCCACCACCTTAAAAACATTTATCAGTAGTTCCTGTATCTTTATCTCTTTCCACTACTATTCAAAATCCTAGGCAGGAGCCTTAGATTGCCTGAGCATGGCCACATGCCTGCATCTTTCCTGCTGGGGACATGAGAGAATTTCTATAGTTTATATGAGGGGAAGGAAGACCTTGCCTGGCATGAAGATGCAGTCTATTGCAGATCGTCAAGAACAGAAGGAGGTCTGGATGTTGGGTAAACAAAAAATAGTCAAATGTCTGCCAAAAGTTTCTGTCCCATTCTACTGAAACTCAATGGGTACTGTCCCTCTTTCTCACTAAACTGTGAGCTACTTCAGCAATTATCTTGATTTTGTTTGCATGCCTCAAACCAAGTACCACAGCCCTGGATTAAAGTAAGTAATCAAGAAAAGTGTTGGGTTGTTATTGCTGTTTTGTTTATTTTGTTTGAATAAGAGAACTTCCTTGAGCTCTTGAGAACCACAAATCAGAGAATTAAGCTGAGGGACTTTACAAAGAAAAGATCAAGAATAGTTCAACCTTCCTGGACTCAGCAGCAGGGTCACTCAGAATCCATAAGAGACAAAAAGCCAGGCAGATAAGACTAGCATCCACCCCAGGCTGGCCTATACAAAGGAAAAGGATCCAGGAAGAAAAATCCAGAAATTGTGCCAACTAAGCAAATCTCTGGTTAAGTCGGGATTGAATCCTAGAATCTATAAATTCAGGGGCTCCTTGATGGCTCAGTCCGTTAAGCATTTGACTCTTGATTTTGGCTCAGGTCATGATCTCAGGGTTTTGAGCCCCATGTCAGTCTCCATACTCTGCGTGGAATCTACTGGAGATTCTCTCCCTCCCCCTCTACCCCTTCCCCCACTCACACATACTCTCTCTTGCTCT